>NC_138056.1:29963120-30016527 GCF_964194185.1 Rhinolophus hipposideros | reverse complement strand
TTCATATTTTTGTATTAATTGCTTGAAATTTTAGGCTTGTTATTTTGACAAAATTGTAATATGTAGAGTTTCAACAATATAATTGACTCATAATTTTGTACAGTAAAATTACATGGACACTGCCTGGAAGATTTCCCACACACAACTAAGATTTGCAACAATGCTTGGGAGATTTTCAGTTCAGGAATGAAAAAAAGAACAGTTAAAATTGATTAAACAAAATGCAAAAGGTGAGGGAGCCAATACAGGTATAAAGAGATTTATGGGAGGAACTTGAGTCCCCTGAATACTTCTGAGTGAGGGTATTGGAGGAAGTCCCAATAGAAGAAGGGACTTTTGAAAAGTTATTAAAGAATGATCAGCATTTTTTTCCATATGCGAGAGCAACTACTGAAAGATACTTTTACATTAACATCTAGGGATTTAGTAGTTAAGATTTAAGATGTCCCTTGAAGGGGGGAAAGTATTCATACTTTTTTTTTTCTTTTCAAGTAAATAGTGTGTAGGGCAGAAAGCATTTTGAGTTTTCTACCTAGGCGGGCACACCTGGGACAGGCTCATGACTCAACAATTGTGAGGCAGAACCCATCCAAAACTAAAATCATTACTAGGTAACAAAAATGGAGGTGTGGGGACAAAGCCCCAGAAAGCAGTTGCCAGGCTCTCGGCCTCACGTGGAAAGGTGCTGGCTCAGGTAGTAAATGGCCATCAACTGTGACTGGATGGCCATCAGCTCTGGCTAGTTGGCCGTCAGCTGTAACCAGTGAGCCATTGGCCACTAATATAACTGCCGTGGCTATGCTAGCAGAAAAGGAATGGGGGCTAGCAAGAAGATAGTAGCTGGCAAGTGCGGATTGCTGTTAGGATGGCAGGTTGCAGACTATGTAGATCCTGCTTCCTGTGTCTCCAGCCCAGCCGCCAGCGAGAATATATTGGTTTGACTTCCCTACCTATGGCTCCGTGGGTGTTCCTGTTTGGCCTTACCGTGTCCTGCGTTCTTATGTGGGGAGCGGGAGCAGTGACCCCGCCTGCCGCTCTGCATGACAGGAGGATACAGAGAATAAAGTGAGGAAAAAAGAGGAAAAGTTCTTATACAAAGAAAAGAGTGCGACTGGCATGTGGGCTGTGAGTTAATCAGAGCATTTCAAGCTCCTTTATTTCATCTATCTGCATCTCACTCCATCATCACATGGGCATCACTTTTATTGACCCTGTGTCTTGGGCTGAACTGTTTTTACTCACAGAAGCTTCACTGAGATTTAGGCAGTCTCCAAGTTTCAGGTGTTGGCCCCGCCTTTTCTGTCTATATTCTCTTTCATGGAATATTCAAGTTAAATATGTTCCACCACCGTGTGTATTTTTTTTTTTTTGGTAGCAAATCACAATATTGACAAATAGTTGATGGAATGATGTCAGTAAAATTTTTAAAATTGCTTCTGGTTTATATGTAATTTCTCCCAGCATATTGGGGTTTGAAGCAACCAGGGGAAAGCCTGGTCAAATTTTACAGAACTGTTTATCAACACAAAAACAAAAGAAAATATACAGAAGGGTATATTGTGCTTTAGTGCTTGTATTGATAGTTTAGTGCCTTCAAACATTTTTTTTTAAAAATTTCACTTCACCAAGATATCTGGCCAAGCTATGAGTATAGAAGAATCTGTTTTCCCTGCATTAAAACTAGAGATTAGTGAAAGATATCATCAGATTTTAATTTTGATGATATTATTCTTTATTAAAAGTCATTTCCCTTTAATATCTACATCTCAAAGGAAAAAAAAAAAACAAAACAATCCTAAATGTAAAGCTAAAAAGGATTGACAATGATTCTTGGGATAAATGCTGTAAAATATTAAATTGTAGGTGTATATTTATTAGTTTTACTATTACCTTTCCCAATCACATTTTTCCCATACACTCTGTATTTTCAGTGCACAGATTTGCACAATCTGAAGTTTCTCATAATGCAAAAATTGCTTTATAGTAGATATATATCTGGTTATCTAACAACTTCCTAATCTGTCTCTAGTTCTGATGTCTCTTATGTAATCCATCGTTGTACATTCATTTTCTTATTTTGTATTTGGAAAGTGTGTGGTTACAACAAATATAAAATTTTGCTCCAGAAAATAAAACAAACAAATCAACCTCTTTTCTCTGACTTCCATATATATATTAACTGTGTCATTATGTAATATAGTCAATCTCAGGGACTCCGAAGCTTAGAATTCTCTTTGTCTTTGCGTTTTCAAAACACCCTCTCTTCATTGCCCTTTCCAATTTTCTTTAATTTTATCCTTTTCCTCCCTAGAGGAAAATCTTTGTCTGTATTGGTCCAAGATTTAAGAAAATATCAAGTGATGAATAAGTTAATGTATGGGTATTGAAATACTAGACAAATTAGGTATTGTGACAAGCATCTTTGATTAGTTGAAACTCCTTAATGAGATGTGTGAGTTTGATAATGTTCAGGACTTTATAAAGGAATGAATAGTTGGCTACACTTGATTTAGAGTAGTATGGAAATAGTTTATATTAAATTAGTGAGCAGATAGAGATAAAAGGGAAGGGAGAGAGGAGGAAGGAAGGAAGGAAGGAAGGAAGGAAGGAAGGAAGGAAGGAAGGAAGGAAGGAAGGAAGGAAGGAAGGAAGGGAAGGAAGGGTGAGTTGGGGAAGATATCCCCCTCTGCCTTTCTACTCTCTTCTATGACGGTTTGTTTTAGCACAGATTCTTATGATGTATTCTTTTCCTGAGACCCATTCAAGGCAAGGATAAAATAAGGAATCATACTAAAAAAAATAATACAGTCAGGAGCCATAAAAAGTAGGCCTTCCTCCGGTCAGTGATGGGAATCAGAAATTTGTCAAAGCTATTCTCTCTCAGTGGCAGGCTTTCCCTCTCACTATTTTATGGCTCAGTTTTTCTCTTTCTTGTCTCTCAATTTTTCTCTTACTTGTCTCTCAATTTTTTGCTCATGTATTTTTCTCATGGATCATATACTTGTTCTTTTTTTATGTTTTATTTTATTGCTATTATTATAAGTACCTGCAAGAAAAATCTTGCCATAGGTCAAGTCACTGTCCAATCTGTGAATTTCCAAATAGTTCAAATAGTCATTGACACCTATCCAGGCATGTGAGAGATAGAACATGAGTTTTTAGGGGCAGTGTACCCATTATTGTTCTCAGCTGTGGCAAAAAGAACCCTCTGAAAAGAAGAAAATGATGTATTGAGCCATATAGGGATGTCACAAAATTGTTAGGACAGCCGAATATACAGCTTGTAGGCTGACTTTTAGGAACAACTCTATAAACACCTCCAGAGCTGGCTTTCTTAAGGCAGAGCTTCCCCTGCCCAAATTAGGAAGCTGCAAGCCAACTTGATACCCCCATCACTGCAGGCTCTGGTAGCCCACAGTCCTATACCTTGTGCATCAGCCAATGGAGGATACCTAGCCTATTGCCTTATATCACTAGTTTATGTATCTACATATTGTAGGGATCATGTCTGATTAGCGAAGCCTAAGTCATGTCTACCTTGGAGCTGCAATGGAACTTTAGAAACAAAGGAGGTTTGTTTGTTTAATTTTTAATTTGCTTGCTTTATTTTTTTTTCTTGGAAATATGGGTTTAACACTGAAACACATTCACATTGTAGAAACAATTTTCCAAAATTCGGTAGCCTGTGTATTAACAACTTTTCTTAATAAAAAGGTAGAGCCCATGGTAATCAGCTTCAGTATATGGTAGGCCATAAATGATGGGATTTTGAGTAGTTAAGAAACGTGCTGTAAGTACCACTGATAGAGCATTCAGTTATGCATGTATATATGTTACAATATCTCATGTGTATACCTGGCATCTTACTTGTTTGTATCATGTGACTTTCACTTTGCTTTTGTCTGAATTATTTCCTCACCTAGATATAGACTCTTTGGTGTTAGAATCCTACCTTTCCTATAATATTATAATTCATATTTTGTTTTCACAAAGGAAAAACACAGGGCCATAACTCTATGTACAGTGAGAATAAATGCTGTACCACCAGCGAGTTAGATGAATTGAATAAGCATTATTAACACTATATGCAAACTTGGGGATCAAAGCTGACTTCCCTAATGTGCTATTCTCTACAATAGGGATGCTTAGAGATCCTGCAAGAAATAAAAATTGATATCAGGGAATCTGTGATCATCCTGAAGTTATAAGATAACAGTAAAAAGTATTAGTGCATATGTGCATTTTTTCAAAGGAAAGGGTCTAGATTGTAAGGGAGTCCATGACTCAAACAAACAAACAAACAAAGGTTAATAACCACCAATCTAGAGAAAGCTAGTACATTTTAAGAAGAAATCCCATTTTGGTTCAACTCCTGTGGCTATAAATCTCTAAAATAAACTATTCCATCTTGCATCAATAAACACACTCAAGTGAAGATGATGGGATATTTCATAATGTAATAGAGTGCTTCTGGGTCATTATTCTGAAAATGGATTCTCATGCCTGCCTGCAGATGAATAGGTGTAAGAGTTAGAGTCAATACATACTGAGTCCAGGCATGCCGAACATGTTTTCAAATAATTCCATTATAATCTTTTCACTTTATTTCTGCTGATTTGCCTTTTTAGTGATTATTTCTGAGAAATTTTGGTCAACTGGATATTCTGGTTGTGTATCCAGTATTTAAAATTTACTGCAACCCGTCTGTATTAGGTCCTAGGGCTACTGTCAGGAAGTACCACAGACTGGATGACTTAAAACAACAGAAATTTGCTCTCTAAGTTCTGAAGGCTAGAAGACAAAAATTAGTATCAGCAGGTCCATCCTTCCCCTGATGATTCTAGGGAATAATCCTTCCTTGCATCTTCCTACATTCTAGTGGGTCCTAGCAATCTTTGACATTCTTTGGCTTGTCAAAAATCTCTGCTTCCATGTTCATGTGACTTTCTCTATGTGTCTCTATCTGTGTGTGTTCTCTCCTTGTCTTATACAGATACCAGTTATTGAATTTAGGGTTGACCCTAATCCAGTGTTACCTGGTTTTAACTTACATGTGCAAAGACCCTATTTCCAAATAAAGCCACATTCTGAGATTCCAGGTGGACATGAATTTTGGGATGATACGAATCAAACCACTCCATCATCTATGGCATTTTGTATAGCCCAGTAAACAGCTTAGATCTTTTTTTAAACAGTCAAGGAAGGAATATTATATTATATGTAAGTCTGTCTACAGACATACTGTAGTATTATTTATTTACATGTATATATAAGATTTATTTATGTATAGATACATTTCTAGAATACATACATGACCTCTACATACAATCTACATACAATCTAACATTGTGTTAGATTTCTGAGGGATATAAATATTCAATTTTAAGTATACAGAAGAGCCTCTGACAATAAAGAATATAAAGAACTGAATTTAATATTATATAATAGGTAATAGTTTTCCATATGATATACAATGATATAATAAGAATTTCAAAAATTACACAAATAACTACAATAAAGACATATTGAAATAAGCATTTACAATAAAATATTGTAAGGGGCCCGATGAGGACAAAACCTACACAGGTGTGGTGGTCGCTGAATGCTTCATTAAAGAAATGACTTTTGAAAGGAATGGAAGGGTTAGAATTTATGACCATTCATGATCAAGGAAGCAAATATAAAAAAGGTTGATATTTCTAAAGTTCCCTGTAAGTGAAAATATTTTTAGTTGTTCATTGTTGTGAAGAAATCAGTTAATTTTAATTGTAGCTGAATCCAATTTCAGTTTAGCTTACCTGCAAAGAATATGCTTTTAGTCCCCAAATCAATGCTCTAAGTATGTGTTATAAGAAAGCATTGTGGCAGGCAATCTGATTGATACAGATTGCTAATGCATAAAACACAGAAAAATAAATCTGAACATTTCCACTATCAGATACAACTACATCAGTGAACTTTCTACTTTTTAAGGACACAGAATTTTTACTCAGCCCTTCCAAAGCAAGCCAGGACTGCTGTTTTATGGGAAATTAGAGTCTACCTTAAATTTAATTTTATTTACTATTGCAATCAATTAATTCCGCCGAGTAGTAATTCCCTGCTCCAGAATTTTGGTTAGATGCCAACATCATACACAATTTTAGGAATGATTCTGTTTAAATGATGTGACTTGTGCCCCTGGCTGCATCGAGCCACTGTTTCTATTGTCTGATAGAAGTATCTAGTGTTCTGTCCCATGCTTCAAGGACAGGGAAATATTTGATTTCTTATTTCATTTCTTTTGTAAACATTATTTTACAAATTGTTTTAGGTATCTCAGAATATTGTTAATTTACTAAATGAGAAAAGAATGCATGTAAGACATTTAGCATATTTAGACATCTATCTCTTAGCAAATGGAAAATATCATCATCATCATTATTGTCATGGGTTTCTGAGGTACAATTAGGACATAAATAAGCAAAGCTATGTACAATAAATATTTGCTTAGAAAATCGTTCTAAACAGACAAATACACAAAATCTCCATATTTCACTTACATAAAAGTTGGTACTGGGTAAGACAGGACTGTATCTCTCTATCTTGTAGAAAGTATCATTCCATCTCTCACAGTGTGTGTCTGCATGGCAGACAAGAAGACCAAGCACCATCTGTTTCACATCCTACCAACTTAGTAAAAATATGCAAATGAGACAGGCTTTTCAGATTGCACCAGCAGAAAAACCCTGAATTGTTTGCATGCCTGAGCTAATCACCAATGTTAGGGGAATGGGAAACTTTGGCCACGTCTGAATCACATTTCTACCCTTTAGTTACATAGGATCAACCCTACTCAAAACACACAAGGATTTGCCACAGGAAAGACGGGTTCTTTGCAAAAGAGTGATTAGATATTAGACTGATAAAATAAAATGTATCCAGAAAAATCATCAAATGCTTCTATTCTCCCGTCGTCCTCACTCAATTTTCTTACTATCCCTCAGACCAGAGCGTGTAAAGAATTCTTTAATCACTGCAGGTCCAAAGTCACACATGGTGCATTTACATCACCATATCTTTGTTAGCAATGCTCTCTTGTATATATTCAACCCCATTCCAAACATATCAAGGATCTTCACTCTTCTCATTTTATATTTACTTGCTACATTCAAGTTCTCTATAAAAATGGCACTAAGCAAGCTGCAGTCCTATAACATTAGGTAAATGTTTATATCCATCTCTGTGCCTGGAGGGAAATTGGAGAACTGCTTTGTTTTCAATCATCAGAGATGCATTATTCTGTTGCATTTGCTTCCCAGCCCCTCTTTCAATTCATCACCCCCTCCTCCTTTGTGCATCAGTGAGCCAACATTAGTACAAGAACCATGTGCGTAACCATTCTTCATGTTTCAACTTGAAATGAGTTCCATCCCTTCCATGAAACGTTTACACCTTAATTAGCTTTCACTCAAGAACATAGACTGATATGGGAGAGTGAAAGAGCTAAGACTAGTTAGAGGTGTAAGTAAAGGAAATTCTTGGTGGTGAGAGAGTAATCCATTTAAGCAAGTTGGAGAGGATGGAATGAGTGCTGCTTTCATAATAGACAGGAGAAGAAACAAATCCAAATAATAGATAAATAACACAAAAATAAATACACACGTAACATACCATTTAGTCCATAATGGAAATCCATAAGACACAGTTTGAGTGTTTTGTATTAGTTTATTATCAGAATTATTAAATGGGGAAGCTCTTTTTTATCTATGAAAACTTATGAAAGTAAAAAACAAAGAAACAAAAAAAATCACCTTAATTTGTACTTTTTAACTCGCTGATATTAGGTTTTTTATTCCCCTAGTAGATTGAATACTTAAATAATAATTTTATAGGGGGGAAATTGGGGAAAATTGGTATGGTAAATGACTATTTTTTTCAGTTTTTCTTTATGTAGTTTCATTCCAGAAAGCCATAGTGTATCCAAAATAGATAATCATTTCAATGGCAAAACAGCAAACATGTTTGATCTATACTGAAGTACAAAAGTATCAAGCCCCAATTTAAGACAGTTTGCTGTCTTATTTTAAAATCCATGAGTAACAGAAAAACCTGACACTCCGCCTTGCTTTTTTTTCTTTATAGCAGTTAACACTTCTTGAAATTATATTACATAATTTACTAATTGTCCATTTACACTCTTCTTACTGTTCTTTTTTTTTTTTTAATTTGGTTAAAAAAACATCATATGTGGTAGGAATAATACAAAATGCACTTTGGAAGACAGTTTGGCAAAATTCTTACAAAATTAAACATACTCTTACCATACAATCCAGCAATCATTCTCATTGGTATTTATTCAAAGGAGTTTAAAACTTATGTCCACACACACACACAAAAAAACCTACACACTGATGTTTATAACAGCTTTGTTCATAATTTCCAAAACCTTGAAGCCACGTTCCTTCAGTAGGTAAATGGATAAATACACTGAAACCCTCGGCAATGGAATATTATTCAACAGTAAAAAGAAATGAGCTATCAAGTCACCAAAAGACATAGAGGAAATGTAAGTGCATATTACTGAATACAACGAGCAGATTTTATAAGGCTCCATACTGCATGATTCCAACTATATGGCATTCTAGAAAAGATACAGCTATGGAAAGAGTAAAAAAGATCAGTGGTGGCCAGGGGTTAGCTGGGAGGGAGAGATGAATAGGTGAAACACAGATTTTTAAGCGAAGAAACTACTCTGTGTAACACTGTATTGGAGGACATTTGTTCAAACTCTTAGAATGTACAATACCAAAAGTGAACCCTAATGTAAACTATGGACTTAGGGTGATAATGGTATGTTAATGTATGTTTCAAATGATATGTTCATTTGAAACAAATATCCCACTCTGGTGGAAGGCTTTGTTAATGGGGAAGACTTTGTTGATATATATATATGAATGAGGGCGGGGTAATGAGAAATCTCTGTATCTTCCTCTCAATTTTACTGTGAAATTATAACTGCTCTAAAAAATAGTCTATTAAAACACAAACACACTGACACACAACATGTAATCTACTGTATTAACATTTTTAAACGTATGGTACAGTATTATTAACTACATGCACATTTATTTTTTAAAGATATAACAGGATAATTATTTTTTTCAGCATTATAGCCTCTGTATCTATTGTGGAACATATAGGAACTTGATAAATATTTGCTGAGTGAATAATAAATAGTGCTTACATAAATTATATTTCTATAAATTGTATGGGATAGGCAACTGTTCATAATTCATAACAGTGAGAGTCTCCAAATTATGACAGGTATTCTATAAATCAAACTTTTAATGACTTTGAAAGTCATAGAAAATCAGAAAACTTCATATTGATCAGACACTGCTTAAACTTGCTATCCTAAGTCTTTTAATATGGGGCTGGAAGGCAGGATGCTGTACGTTTGGTTACTAACATGCTGCATTGAAAGATAGAACAAAAGTGTGAAAGAAGGTAACAAAAGGAAAACAAAGAAAAGAAAAAAAAAAGGAAGGGATGGTGGAAGATAGAAAGAAAGCACGAGGAAAGAACCTTGACTTGGGCTGATCATTAAGACAATGGAGTGTTTACCAGCATCTAAAACTTATTTACTTTGTCACTTTGAATAAGTCACCATCTTTATTAGTGTCATTGGTAAATAAAGGGTTTGGATGAAGTGAATCTCCATGATTCCTTAAATTTTAGCTTCAGATTCAAAGTTAATAAATTCGTAGTCTGTAGAAACAATACCCCATAGCTTCGAGTTAATGATATGTGAGTACTAAACTCAGAATAAATTCAGAGTGGACAGCCATGAGGACCTCAAACAAATCCCTAAATGACGGTAAATTGTCTTTGGATTTGCTTAGAGCTTTTCCGAATATTTTAGGAGTGTTGAAACATATTAAATATGAAAGTAGACTGTTTTCTAGTACATGTCATGAAGAAGTGTAACATGCATCTAGTTAGCAGGTCATCAGTCAATGCTATTCTTAAAGGTTTCATCATTCAACCTATATTTACGGTGGTAAAATGTTCATTTTAAAGAAAGGTGATTTAAAAGCACATTTATTTCTAGTGAGTATACAAATTCATAAATGGTTGAAACATTTTGAAATAATTACTTAAGCAACTTTAAACTTTTTTCACCCTGAGACATGTGGAAAATACTTAGAAGGACAAAAGTAGGTGTCATGGGTAGTAACGAAGTTGGCAGAGTTCAAATGTAGAGACAAGAAAACAATACACCAGCTTCACATCATATTTTTGACACTTACTACTTGTGATACTTAAATGTTCTCATTGTTTAAGCAGAAATGCCACTATCCGCCCCCACAGTTGTTACAAGGGTCAAATGAGATAATAGTTATGAGAACAACTATTATGTTCTTCTTCATTGTTTCCATTAAATGTTACCTATTAACATGTGGTTGTTCACAACAAAGCATTTCTTTGCTTTGCTATATTCGTTAATCAGTTGTTATATGGAAAATACATGTACTAGGCTGAAAAATGGCCCAAAGACAGCAGGCCCTATTCCCTGGACTTGCATGTGTTACCTACAGGCAAAAAGGGTCTTTGCACATGTGATTAAGTTAAGGATTTTGAGATGGTGAGAACATCCTGAATTATCCTTATGGACCCTAAATGCAATCACAAGTGCCCTTATTTGACACACACATAAAGGAGAAGGCAGTGTGAAGACAAAGTAAAGAGATATTCGAATTTGCTGGTTTTGAAGATAGGAAAGGTGCGGCCACAAAATCAATGAATGCCTACAGTCATGGGAGACTGGAAGAGGCTGACACCATGATTTCAGTCAGGTGACTTCTAACTTTTGGCTCCAGAATAGTTAGACAATGACTTTCTCTTATTTCAAGCGTGCCAGTTTGTCGGAAATTTTTACAGTTTGTCTCTGTAAGTGACGCCAAGTTAGCCCGTGCCTGTCCCACACTTTAAATGGCAAGCCTCTCACCAGGTGTTTTTTAAAATCTGCTCAAAGGGCACATGCTGACTGGTGACTACCGGTCATTTAGAGAGTTTCTTTAATATGTAGATACCTGGAAGTTGTTTAGAATTTCAGTACCAGTACCTATCACTTGAGGCTTGGCCACCTGCATTTCTTAAATCTAGGTAGAAAGAATTCTGTTATTCAAAGGAAGTGTTCACAGCTGTTGACTCAGTAACTCTGATGGGCTCTGAAGGGACATGTTCAAGAGTAGCTTTTGTAGCACTAACAGCATGGTTTGTGGTAGCCGTGGAGAGGATATACCACAGTCGTCTTGGGTTTCATGTACTCTGGCCAAGCAAGAGCAGGACAACTGATGAAATGGTCTGCTGTGTACTATGAACAAGAGGTAATTCCCCGATACTAACTTTGGAGGGGCTGGCAAGACTGAATACTGGATAGCAAAGCAACCGATGGACATTGTAATATTATAACAGGGACATAAGTAATTGTATAGCCACAGAAAAATAAGGCTTCTGAAATCTTAAGAAACAAGATCCATGTTGGTCATCTCAGCCCTGAAATACATAAGCTCCCTGTCCCCTGCTGTGTAACTGCCTTGCTGGAATATTCCCTTCCTCACCTCCTTATCCTTCTCCTTTTGCATCACAACTATCTCTGCCATTTGGGAACCCAGTGCCCCTCACAGAGAAGATTCTTAGTAAGTACTTGTGAGCTTTATGTCTTTTTTCAATAAAAAATGTCTTACCAAAGAAGGAACAGAAACTGCCACTGTCATCTCTACTGCAGCTTGCTGGCAGGTTACATGTGTAATTGCATTTTTCGGCGGCAAGCCCTTTTATATACATGATTTCACTTAATCTGTACAATCCAGTAGTCAAGCAGAACACATTCTGAAATGGAAGAAAGCGATACGGAAAACTAAATCTATGAGTCTTCCCCAGATGCTTAATTTCAAAGAGCTAGAAGAAAGTGGAGAGGGAGCTAGGCACTCCATTTTCCCTTTGCTTTTAAGGTGATTTCTCAGTCTCCCTACTGTTCTCCCAAATGTGAAACTAAGGATCTGAATAACTGCCTCTGTAATCTTTCTAAATATCACATGCAGGTGTCGACTGTAAACCCACTATTCTTGCCACAGCTGCAAGAAAATAAACCTCTTTTTGTATTCTTCATAAAGTTGTTTCTGTCATGTTGGATGTTACATCTCTCATATTCTAATGGATTTCTTCTCTGCTAGATAAGATTATGCCTTTGTTGACATGGGCTTTCAATAAAATTACCCTTATCTTTTCTTCTAAACAAACTAACAGAATTTTATAACTTTTCTCACAATTTAAACTTATCTGATAGATTTGCTAGGTATAATTTTTTTTAAAAAATCAAAATTATTTTGATTTTAAGAGATTAAAAAAGGATTAAAAACTCATTTATCGATTGATATTGTGTTTCCATGTTAGGTTCTAATATTTTACAAGTTTGAAGAACAAGGTTTCATATCAAAATGACTAGGCTGGTATGCATTTTAAGTTATTTTAACATGACAAAAAGAAAAAAAATGGCCCTCTCATTCAGTAATAGTTGGGTATTTGGCTGTTGAAACATAGATTGCTATGTTTTATTTCTTAAACTCTATATCTGAAACTAGTTCTTATAGACAATTTCAAAGGTTCATACATTTTCTAGATTTAAGAACACAAATTTTATGTATAGTGCTCCGTGTGTGTGTGTGTGTGTGTGTGTGCGCATGTGTGTGTGTGTATAAACTGTTTATATATAAACTGTTGTCTGACACTCGCAGCCTCCCCTGGTCACCACTTAAATTTAAAATAAAGTTGAGTGTATGGAAACAGCCATATGTTCACCAACGTCCGTTTTCCGAGTCTTCCATTTTGTAATAGAACAAATGAGTTTTGGCTGGAAATTTATTCCTAGAAATGTCAGCTAGAGCCCACATTTATTAGCCTCCCAGCACCTTTTGCAGTTAGTCCGGGATACATGGCTATATTTTAGGCCATAGCTATGAAAAAAAAAAAAAAAAAAAAAAACCTCTGAGTCCATGGCTATATAAAAAGAAAACTAATTGCTTTTCTAGTTATTTATTTTTTTTTCACTAAGTGCCCAGTGTTAATCTTTATTTACCATGACTAAATGAAAAATTCTTCTTCAGTCTGAAAATTCTTTGTATGTCCATTTTTTTAAATAAGATCTACTCCATATCATATTGCATGACTTTCTCATCTTTGTCTTTTCTTATCTTTGTCTTTGCTCTTGCTCAAAAAAGGGAAAGTATCGTCTTCATATCTGGATCTTTATCCTTCAACTTTTGTGGAAGACTATGCTTCACCCCTATACACTTTGTCAGAGCTAGATGAATGCCCCCTCTGTGTGTTCTGTCACTGCTCCATACTTCTCCTATCTTAAAAGTTATTATACTACTTTACACTTGCCTGTGGTGGGGGAGGGCAAGTACCTACCCATTCTCTATTTATCCCCAATTTCTAATGTGGTACATGACACACAGAGTGTTTTTGATAAGTAACTAATAAATACCTAACCTGAGTCCTATAAGTATACTTCTTTTTGTGTGTGTGATCATTTTTCTTTTCAGAATCAGCATTCTGGGATGGGAGATGGAGGATAAAACCTGTTTAGGTAGGAAGGAAACTTTCTAAAATACTTGGGATTTTTACTGCAAATACTATCATTTGTGCAGCTCCAAGGCCATTAAATAAATACACTGTTAAATAAATATAGCCTTAGACATGGAGCTTGAAACTAGGGATAATTCACTTTATGTTCAATGTCTTGTGAATCAACAGAACAGAACATAATGCATCCACCACAATATATTTGATCCCCCTTACCCTCATCTACCACCCCCTCCCCCCTTACCCTCTGGTAACCACTAAACTATTGTCTGTGTCTGAGTGCTTGTTTCTCATTTGCTTGTCTTGTTCTTTTGTTCTTTTTGGTTTATATACCACATATCAGTGGAATCATAGGGTTCTCTGCTTTTTCTGTCTGACTTATTTCATTTAGCATTATAATCTCAAGATCCGCCCATGTTGTCACAAATGGTCCTATTTCATATTTTCTTACCGCCAAATAGTATTCCATTGTGTATATATACCACGACTTCTTTATCCATTCATCTAACGAAGGACGTTTTGGTTGTTTCCATGTCTTGGCCACCTTAAATAAAGCTTCAGTGAACATTGGAGCACACTTGTCTTTATGTATTAATGTTTTCAGATTTTTTGGGTAGATACCCAGGAGAGGGGTTGCTGGGTCATATGGTAATTCTATTCATAAATTTTTCAGGAACCTCCACACTGCCTCTCATAGTGGCTGCACCAGTCTGCATTCCCACCAACAGTGTATGAGAGTTACTTTTTCTCCACAGCCTCTCCAACGCTTGTTACTATTTGTCTTGTTGGTGATAGCCATTCTAATCGGGGTGAAGTGATATCTCATTGTGGTTTTTATTTGCATTTCTCTAATAATTAGTGATGTTGAACATTTTTTCATATGTCTATTTGCCATTTTTATGTCCTCTTTAGAGACATGTCTCTTCTGGTCCTCTGCCCATTTTTCAATTGGGTTGTTTGTTTTTTTGTTGTTGAGCTTCATGAGTTCCTTGTATATTTTGGATTTTAGCCCCTTATCGGAGGCACTGTTTGCAAAAATCTTCTCCCATTCAGTTGGTTGCCTTTTTGTTTTGTCGATGGTTTCTTTTGCTGTGCAGAAGCTTTTAAGTTTGATGTAGTCCCATTTATTTTAGCTTTTACTGCCTTTGTAGTTAAATTCATAAAACGCTCTTTGAACCCAACGTTCATAAGTTTAGTATGTTTTCTTCTATGCGGTTTATTGTGTCAGGTCTTATGCTTAAGTCTTTGATCCATTTTGAATTAATTTTGGTACATGGTGACAGATAGCAGTCCAATTTTATTCTTTTGCACGTGATTTTCCAATTCTCCCAGGACCGTTTATTGACGAGCCTATCTTTTCTCCATTGTATGTTTTTTGCTTCATTGTCAAAAATTATCTGTCCATATTTATGTGAGTTTATGTCTGGGTTCTCAATTCTATTCTATTGGTCTATGTTTCTCTTTTTCTGCCAATACCATGCTGTTTTGATTATTGTTGCCTTGTAATACAAGCTAAAGTCAGGGAGTGTGATACCTCCAGTATTGTTCTTTTTTCTTAGGATTGCTTTGGCTATTCGGGGTCTTTTGTGATTCCATACAAATCTGATGATTTTTTGTTCTATTTCTTTAAAAAATGCATTTGCGATTTCGATAGGGATTGCATTAAAATTGTATATGGCTTTGGGTAAAATGGCCATTTTAACTATGTTGATTCTTCCAAACACACAATGTGGTTTATAGAGGATGTAATACAGAATTGTATACCTGAAATTTATGTAACTTTACTAACAGTTATTACCCCAATACACTTTAATTAAAAAAAAAAGAACCTAATGCAACCTTTATGGAAGCAGATACAGAACTCTCTATTTTCAATGTCAGAGGCAAGGTTTTTTTTAAGACAAATATAAAGTCTATCTTGTTTTTATTCTACTTTTTTCATTTTATTTGTCTCATAAGTTTAGAATCATTATCATTTTTATAGTCATTAATATTCAAAATATCTACCAAAAGATTTTATTGTTTAATTAGGATCCTTTGAAGATTTCCTTAGAAAATATAGTGACAATAATAAGTTCTAAGGATACAGAGTCATCTGTGCATTGCCTTAATAGTGTTGATTCAGTTAGATTTCTTCTAAACAGTCTCAACTTCAATCTTTGGAAGTTGCTCTTTATGCCAGGAAAGGTAAAT
Source organism: Rhinolophus hipposideros (assembly GCF_964194185.1). NCBI lineage: Eukaryota > Metazoa > Chordata > Mammalia > Chiroptera > Rhinolophidae > Rhinolophus > Rhinolophus hipposideros. The sequence continues at coordinate 30,000,702 of NC_138056.1, read as the reverse complement.
AACTTAATCTGTTTCCTTTCAAAAGCAAGCTGGATTCATTGTCTAGCAATAATAAATCCAAATCTTCCAATGTGTGAGTTTTATCACAAGAGTGATCTTTCTCTAAAGCTGTGTGGTCAAACACTATGGTCTTATGAAACTAATATTTATTCAAAGAGTATCTGAGTTCTCCACCTGAAGAGAACAATAGTGAATTAGTGACTCTATGGAAGTGGTTTGTTGCTACGTGCTTCTGACCATGCGAAGGTAGAATCTGCACAAAAGCTCAGTTTTGTGTCACCCTTACCTGTCAATATATTATCTTTTTTTTTGGAGCATGTATATGATTGGAAAATAATTGCATATGAATAAATAAATGCATACACGTGCATCTATACATATCCAGGTATTCGATAGAACTCACTTGGAATCAGCCATTTGGAACACTGAGTAAATTTGATCCACATACAAATTTCCCAGCTTTATGAAAGTGTGGAGCCCATTCCATATGTCTGTAGGCTCTATGCCTCACATACTGGGGGTGCCAAAAATATATATATACAAGTGGACACTTTGGTCACCTTTGCTTAAACAGTAGTTTGCTGTAATCAGAAGTGTCTGGACACTGATCGTAATAACCACTTTGAGCACCTTTTGTAATTGCAGAGGTCAAACATGTTTGCAGAAGTCAAAAGATGACTTGTATTGATCTTTTGTTATCGGTATATATCGAGTATTTCAAATTTAATAGTGTTTTCCTTTCTTAAAATGTGTGCGCATTTTTTGGCATTCTCTGTATACTTTCTTCCCTGCCATCAGACATCATTCAGGCCAACTCCTCTCTGAAAGACATCTCTGTGGTACCTTTTTAGACTTCTCCCATGTAAATTAATTGACTTTCTCATCTGTTCCCATCACAAGTAGTACATAGCTCTCCATTGTGGCTTTGATCACTGTTGCTGGCTAGTTTCTGTTAATGTGTCTGTCTTATCTGCTGCATACTGAGGAATGCTACACTCTAAATTCTTCATGGCAGGGAAGAAATCGGAAGTAAGGATTTAACAACCTAAGGCTTAATAAATAAATGGATAGATGGATTTATGATTAAACGTGTGTTAAAAAGTGTAGCAGCTTTGACTGTGTCAATATGTGAATTATTAAATAAATTATGAATCTTGCTTTGAAATATTAACTGAGTAATTTAAATAGCCTGTGACCTGTAAAGACATTGCTGTTTACTGGAGAATATTAATGATATGTCTGTAGAAGAGTCTGACATTTCATTAGGGAATTTAATGAGTTAGACAAGATGATCCTGGTGGTCAGTTCAATCCTAACATATTATTATAATATGATTATAATGAAGAAGAAAAACTCAGTTAAGACAAACAAATCATTATATCTGACAATACAATTATGGCTACAATTCTACCTAAGGAATATTATATACACCAATGAAGCCAGAGGAGAACTCAGTCAGCATTGAGTCCACCATTCTCACTTTCTAGATGAGAAGTTGGTCCCTTAAAATGGCTAGGATAATTCTTTGTGTGGTTAATTTATTTCAAATTGGCCCTGGCTATAACTCACAGAAATAATAGAACAAACTTCCTGCAAGCAGTCTCCAAATGTAATGATCTGAGTTTGTGCTGTAAATTTTATAAGTTTTAGCCCTTCAGGTAGAGTCAAGGGTCATGCCACTGTGCACACCACCGTATTACCTTATGTTTGTTTGGTAGGGACATTTGTCCCCTGCTGGTACTTGGTAAATGATTACATTTTTCATCTAAGCTCTCATAAATCTGTCAAGATTGTCACGAGGTTGTAATGTGTGTCACAGGGAAAGCTAACAACAAGCAGCATATTAGTTATTTTATGATTTAGTGAATAAATATAAAAAATATATACTTACATATTTAATATATATTTATTTATACCGTGTTTCCCCAAAAATAAGACGTAGCTGGACAATCAGCTCTAATGCGTCTTTTGGAGCAAAAATTAATGTAAGACCGGATCTTATTTTACTATAAGACTGGACATTATAATATAATATAATATAATATAATATAATATAATGTAATGTAATATAATATAATGTAACAGGTCTTATATTAATTTTTGCTCCAAAAGACGCATTAGACCTGATTGTCCAGCTAGGTCTTATTTTCGGGGAAACACAGTATGTAATAAGATCTTGTAAGGGTAATTGCATGCATGCATGTTCAACATAGGAACAAAAAACCAGGAGCAAGGAAAATAATAGAAAATTGTTGTTATCGTGGAAATAAAGTTAGACTATATGAGCATACCAAACAAATATAGTCCTGACCCTCTGTAGATGGAATATATTATGTTTTGCTTTCAAATTAGTATCTCTAATTTTACTCATGGTACCAAAATTTTTTGATAAACATCATATTAATGGCTGCTTATGTATAACACTTGCCCCACACCTAAAGAAATTAACTATGTGTCAATGTATTTATGTCTCTCTCTCTCTCTCTATTAGATTATCATTATGATTATCACAATTTACTAAATTATCATTATGATTATCTAGATTATCTATATTTGTATCCTGAAATGCATGAAACATTCACAAACATTTTATTCTAGATATTTTTGTGATTAACCAAGTTTTCAGTAAGAACCCTATATCAGTAAATAGTATGATGCTATTTGAATATTTTTTAGTAGGATTTGTACACTTAGAAAATAATGACTGTCACTAAAACACGAAAGGATTCACAGCACTTTTTATACAATTTGGGCACAGTTAATTAACACATCTGAGGAAAGAGTAGGTTCATTGAATGTTCCTGTTAATTCAAGTTACACAGCTCTGACCCATACTCCTTGATCCCCTGAACAGATTTTTAAAAGACCTTACTATTTCAACAGCCATCACTGGGTATCCTTCTACAACTCCAGCCAATTAAGTTCTTATAAAATTAAGCTCCTTTGATTATTTTGTCTCTTCCAGAGCCTCATCCTGAACATTTAAGTGTCACTTGTGTTTTTCCATGACTCAAAATGAAAAGTTAAATTAAATTGAGTTGAATGTATATTGGTTGAAAAGTCAGCAATTTGGGAAGGCTCATCCTTTCTTTCTTCAACTATAAAATAGAGATAATCATACTATCTCCCACATAGATTTGTTGTGAATATTTAAATGTATGGAAAGACTATGAGAAGAGCTACTGGCTCATAGCATCCCAATGTTAGCTATCTTAACCATAATTATTATTATCATGGTGAATTAATAGTAAAATAGACAAATTTCACATAATTGTCAAGTGATTTTTCACTTATATTTATTAGATATATTCATGTGATCAGTGACAGGACTGTGAGGGCAAGCTCCTAGTTGATATTTCTAATTTATTTATTTCTGGTTAGTTGGTTTATATAATTCTCTGTCTAACACCCACCCCTATTTATTTTCTCTGCATGATCTTTCCTTCTCTCACATTTATTTTCTTTCTAGTCTGTTAAAAACAGATGAGAAACTCAGATTCATATTCAGTAATTGCCCTTACAGCTAACAGAACTAGGTTCTTAATGCAACATACTTGGTTGTGGTGTACCTGAGGCTCAACATAATCATTATTATCAAAAGTATGTTATTGCTGATACCTGCCTGTGTGCAAAGCCCTGATCACTGCAGGAGCATTGTAAGAAATCGGCTCACATTATTATGGAAATAGGTAAGTATAAAATTTGCAGGGTAGGCTGGCAGGTTAAAGACCCAGACAAAAGCTGATGTTGCTGTCCAACTCTGAAGGCTGTCTGCTGCACAATTCCCTCTTGCTTCAGGGAAGTCAATCTTTTATTCTGTTCCTTTGTCAACTAATTGGATGAGGCTCTTCCAAATTATGAAAGGCTTTACTCATAGTTCACCAATTTATATGTAAATCTCATCTACAAACACCCTCACAGAAACATCCAGAATAATGTTAGACTACCTACCTGGGCACTACAGACCAGCCAAGTTGACACATACAATTAGCCATCAAATTCTGTTTCTTATTTCATCAAGAAAATACAAGCTATCCATGCTGGATATTGGTCATTTACACTTCCAGGTTCACTTTCCACCCGTGTTTACACTGCCTTGTATCCCATATATCTGTACTTTATAGACTACATCAATTTGTTATTTTGTAATTTGGTTTCCTGTTGGGTTTGGCCAACGGGAATCCCTGGCAGAAGATGGAAGGGAGCTGGGTAGTGAGGTCAGCATATTTGTGGACACTTCATACGTGGTCAACTAAATCTGTCATGATTTTCAACCAAAGTCCACAGCTCTTCTCAAGCATACTTCTTTGTTTAGCTTTCTTCTCTTGGATTTATGTCTAATCTCCTCCCTTGTCCCTTCATGCCTGAAGTAGTTACAGCTTCAAGCTACTGCACTACTTCTTATAGCTTCCTTCGTACTCCTTACATCTAGGCAAACAATTCCTCAATTAAACTTACTCAAAATCATATTATTTTGACTGTCTCTTCTTTTTCCTGATGGAAGCCTGCTTATTGCATCTTAAGAAGCAAGTGTTCGGAAGCATTTTCTCATTGTGTTGAGATATTACTTCTAGGTGTATCTTCTTTTGGGCTCAAATACATTTTTATAAAAATTCTCTCTATCTATAAAAAGCAAGTTTTCACATACTCCCAGCACATCTAGCAAACTGTTTGCATTGTTACCTATTTCCTCTGCCTTCATCCTTATTCTGGGTGAATTACCCACACTCTTATTTCACGTCAGTCCCTCCACTTGGGCATTGGATCTATATTCCACTCGTACTGAAGGATGTCTAATTATTATCACTTATCTCTTATGTGTCACCAATTTCTGTCTCTATTTTATAAATACCATGCTGTTGTATCTTTCATCTTTGAAATATCATGACTCAATCCTACATTTCATTACAATTACAACCTTACATTTTTCCTCATTTTTGTAAAACTCTTTAGAAGTTTGCCTATTCTTAGCATAGTTCCATCCTCCAAATTCACACTTGAACCTACTCCATAAAGACAGTAAGTACTTCCCTATCAAAGTCAACAATAAACTCCATACTGATAAATGGAAATGTTCATAGATCTAAAAATGTTAATTAAATTATTGGCAGTACTTGCCACATTGAATCACTCCCACTTTTTAAACACATTTGCGTCATTTGGATTTTCTGAATCCATGGCTCTGGGATGTTTTCCATTTTCACTGACCATTCCTACTCATTCTCCTTTGATAATATCTGTTCCTTATGTTTCTAACAGTTGTTTCACTGTTGGAGTAGTCAGCTCTCAGTAGTCAAATGTCTTCTCCTTTTCATCTACACTGACTCTTTGATTGTTTTTTTTCTGTATCACATTTGTAACTTTGAACAATGTATGCTTCTCATATTCATATTTTCTTCTCAGATCATTTCTCCTTTGAATTCCAGATACTTATATCTAAATTCTTACTCAGTATACCTATTTGTATGTTTAAATGATATCTCAAACTTAGGGTATACAAAAGCAAACCTCTTACTATCTTCCTCATATGTGAGGTTATTGAGACAATTTGTAGGCATACAAAGGCCTCCCTTTTTCTCACATATGAAATCCTTGTTAATGTTTCAAAATAAATAATACAATCTTACAGATGCTAGCTGCCTTAATCATCCTGTAGTAAATCTACCATGTTGCCTTATTACATGTCCAGAGCTTTGACTCCATGCTACAAATGGACCAGAGAACAACTGATAGATAATCATATTTTCCAGGATATCAAAATGTAGTACAATCAATCTTACTGTTAGCAAACTTTTGTATTGGTCATCAGAAAGGATTAAATTAACTTCTAAGTAAATTGAAGAACTTACTACTCATATTCTTTTGTAGGAAAGGGGGGAAATGATTTATGAATCAACATTTTGGTATTTGCAAACTCTTGTCCTGTTATTTAAAGTCTTGAAATTGTTAGAAACATTCTTTTTGTTATCCAAATTTCAAAACAGTGTAAGTAGTAAAATTAAGTGAGCATAATCTTTGCTACGGTAAATGTCAAGGATTTTCTTTTAATGCTCAGGTCCCTTTCTGAGTGAGTCCAAAGAGAAAACAGCTTGTTTCATCCTTTTATTATTTTTTTTTTACACTTTGAGAGCTTTGAAATGAAATTCTTTATTTTAAAATTATCCAATTATATTTTCTATGTATAGAAAAGTTTATTTAGATCTTGCAGCCTATCTTTCTTAGATTTCTACTTTTTAAGGACATGAAACTATGCAAGATTATGATAATATAGAAAAACCACTTCTAGTAGCATTTATTGGGCACATTTATGGGGTACTGTGTTAAACTTTTTGTATATATTATCTCTTCTTCATAGCAACCTCGTAGAATAAACGTTAAAATCTGTGATTTACAGGGAGATCTAATGAAGCTCAGTAAAGTTAGCATGCCTAATTTCACCCAAATTGTACAAAGCAGGAACTGGATTTGAACTAATGTTTATCTGGCTCTAAAATCCAGGTATACATAAGGCAATACACATTAAGCAATAGTTTCCTTTTGTCAAGTTGTGGCTTTTCTTTTATGGCCCATATTTCCCCCATCTTCTTCACAATCAAAGCAGTATTATTATTCCTACTTACCCACATCTGCTTTTACCTGCATGGTCTTCCTGCAATCTTAGGGTAGGTTCCTGTTCCAGCTAAAGATGTAGCCTAGATGAGATAGAAATCTTCTGTTAAAATACTTCCAGAACTGTATCTGGATTCATTGCCTTTCATTGCCATGATTGTTGAATTCCTATTATAACTGAACTTGAATTTTAGCTGACCAACTTAGCTGTGGGTTTAGAATAGAATCTGTTTTCTTAACCTTGTCCTTGTGTTTCTTTATAGTGTTTTACTTTGATTCTCAGTAAATGGTTCAGCATCCCATGTTGACCTAAGTCCCACACTGGAAGAAGTCAGATTTCTCTTCCCCCCTGTATCATTGCTGGTGTGCTAATTACTGATATTTCAACCTTTCCTAGTTTCAAAGTTTAAAATACAAAACCATTCCAACTTGCAGACCTGCCCAAGCCACTTCCTATGGCTTTTCCATACAAATGGCTTCTCTTGGCTAATAATGTGGAATTTCCTAAAATCTCTCAGAGGTTCACAAATCCCAAACAAGCAGCATCTAGCCTTCGGATGCTCCATACCACATGCGAAGCAGCCCTAGGCCATGCATTACCGGCAGCTGGCCTCACTTTGCAGCTTAGTCTCTCCCAGGAACCTCCAAGCTCAACACAAGTGGCAGCCATCTGCAGATCACTTTGTAGCTCAGACAAAGTGGCCCTGGGCAGGGCAAATGCACAGCTGACTTTGGCCTGCTACAGAGCCCAACACACCTGGCAGCCAGCTTCAGACCACACAAGAGCACCACACAACCCAAAGGAAAGACTGGAAAGGCACCAGGGCCTCACTGAAGTGAATCCTGCTCTGTAGTAAGCCCATGTACAACAGCTTCTCCACTGTAGTCAAGGCCAGTCACCATGACCAGCTAGACTGGGGTCAGTCTCTCCCCCAGTCTAGCATTAACATGCAAACAGCAACAAAGTTTGAACTACAGCAGGAGGGCACATACAACTCATATAAGGGACACACCTGAAACACCCAGGTCAGGTGGCCAGGGACTGCACCACTGGGACCCACAGGACACCTCCTACATACGGCCACTCTACTAAGTCTGGGAGACATCGCAGCTCAATCTAATGAATACAAACAAACACAGGAAGGCAGCTAAAAAAGGGGAGATGTAGAAACGTGTCCCATATGAAAGAACAGAACAAAGCTTCAGAAAGAGAACTAAACAAAATGGAGACAAACACTGTACCAGATGCAAATTTCAAAACACTGGTTATAAGAATGCTCAGTGATCTCAGTGAGAAGTTCAACAGAGAGGTAGGAAATATAACACTGGAGATACAAAATGTAAAAAAGAACCAGCCAGACATGAAGACTACAATAACTCAAATGAAGAATACAATAGAGGGAATCAACAGTAGATTAGATGAAATAGAGGATTAAAGCAGGCTTTTGGGAGATAAGGTAGCAGAAAATACCCAACTAGGGCAGCAAAAAGAAAAAAAAAAACAAAAAAATCCAAAAACATGAGGTGTGTTTAAGGGTCCTCTGAAACAACATCAAGCATACCAACATTCATATCATAGAGATACCAGAAAGAGAAGAGAGAGAACAAGAAGTTGAAAATTTATTTGAAGAAACACTGACAGAAAACTTCCCTAATCTGGTGAAGGACATAAATATATAAGGCCAGGAAATTCAAATCCCAAACAAGATGAACCCAAAGAGGACCTCACCAAGACACATCATAATTAAAATGCCGAAGTTTAAACACAAAGAGAGAATCTTAAAAGTAGCAAGAGAAAAGCAGTTAGTTATCTACAAAGGAGCTCCTATAAGACTGTCAGCTGATTTCTCAACAGAAACTTTGCAGGCCAGAAGGGATTGGCATGACATATTCAAAGTGATGAAAAGTAAGGAGCTACAATCAATATTACTGTATCCAGCCAAGCTATCATTTAAAATCAAAGGACAGATAAAGAACTAGAAAAAGCTAAAGGAGTTCATCACTACCAAAACAGTATTACAAAAAATGTTAAAATAATTTTGTTAAGAAGGACAAAAAAAAAAGATAAAAATACAAATAAGAAGGCAGGCCTGCTGGCTTACACCGTTGGAACTCCATGCTCCTAACACTGAAGACTGCAAGTTTGATTCCCACATGGACCAGTGGGCTCTCAACAACAAGCTTGGCGATTGGACTCCTTGACTCCAATGGAGGGGATTGGGGATGGTGGTCTCCGCCCCCTGCAACTAAGATTGAACAGGACACCTTGAACTGAGCTGCCGCTGAGCTCCCGGATGGCTCAGTTGATTGGAGCGCATCCTCTCAACCACAAGGTTGCCAGTTTGACTCCCACAAGGGATTGTGAGCTGCACCTCCTGCAACTAACAACAGCAACTGGACCTGGAGCTGAGCTGCGCCTTCCACAACTAAGATTGATGGGACGGCAACTTGACTTGGAAAAAGTCCTGGAAGTACACACTGTTCCCCTTCCCTAATAAAATCTTTAAAAAAATACAAATAATAAAATGACAATAACTATATATCTATCAACAATTACTTTAGATGTAAATGGATTAAATGCTCCAACCAAAAGCCATAGGGTGGCTGAATGGATAAGAAAACAAAAGCCATACATATGCTGCCTGTAAGAGACTCACTTCAGATTGAAAGACACACACAGGCTGAAAGTAAAGGAATGGAAGAGATATTTCATGGAAACAAACACACAAAAAATCTGTGTAGCAATACTTATGTTAGACAACATAGACTTTAAAACAAATTCTACAATAAGAGACAAAGAAGAACCCAGTAATCCCACTTCTGGGTATTTTTCTGAAGAAACCCAAAACACTACTTTGAAGGGTCATGTGTATCCATATATTCATTGCAGGATTGTTTCCAATAGCCAAGAAATCGAGGCAATGTGTCCAGCAATGGTTGAATGAATAAAGAACAGGTGGTACATATATACAATGAAATATTACTCAGCCATAAAAATGAATGAAATCTTGTCATCTGCAACAACATGGAGGGACCCAGAGGATACTGTGCTGGTGGAGTAAGTCAGACAGAGAAAGACAAATGTCATATGATTTCACTTAAATGTGGAATCTAGAGAACAGCATAACTGAACAAACAAAAATAGAAACTTGCATATAGACACAGATAGCATTTTAATTGCTGGTTGCTGGATTGGTGGGGTTGACAGTATAGGTGAAAGGAGGAGGGGATTAAGAAATACAGATTGGTAGTTACAAAATAGTCATGCGGATGTAAAGTATAGCATGGGGAATACAGGCAATAGTATTGTAATAACTATATATGGTGTCAGATGGGTACTGGCTTTATTGGGATGATCACTTTGTAAATCGTGGAAATGTCTGGTCACCGTGTTGTATACCTGAAACTAATATAATATTATATGTCAATTGTAATTGAAAATTATTAAAAAATAAATTTAAAATATATTAAACCACTGAAAATACATATAGAACCATTCAGCTCTGTAGGTTTGCCATCAATTGTACTTTGATTTGATTTAGAATTTTCTGTGGTGATTTATTTCTAAACAAGTCTGGGTAATCCTGTGGGGTTGAGTCTGCGCTTTATGAGCACTTCATTCACATGTATATATGTGTATATTTTGTTAATGCTGCCGACTGCAATTAACTATGATGAACTCTGCTCACAGATAGGCTGCAGATAGGCTATATGTTTGTTTTATTTTCCTGATTCTCAGCTGTACAGGAATAAAGAAAATTCTGAGTAAATCTCGCCGAAGAAAAATTGCACTAGACAAAGTGAAAATAAGCAAGGAAAACTTTATTCAGGACTACTACAGTAGGGGAAAGAGGCCAGAATAATGTCTGAACTTAATTGTGCTGAAATGAATATCAGTTGGTTTGTTAATCTCTGGGGTAAACTAGTGAAAAAGCACTGGAGGAAGTTAGGGAAGAGATTGATCAATGAGATGTGTAGTGTACACTGAATTATTCCTGAATTTGCAATTTTTTTTTTTTTCCTGTTGTTAGGCCACCTGTGTTTGCTAATCACTGCTCATAGAAATTAGGCTCCTACCTTCCCACAGAGACTGGAAGATGAAGGTGCTGTTTTCTTTGATGATTAACTTTCAAAGAAATGCCCCTCCCCCAAGTCTGTGAGGAAGATATTTCTGGATTGTAAAACTGGCAAGAGGCCTTTAAAAATTTGCATCTCAAAGGGCAGAGAAAGAATTTACAATTTATAAGTTTACTAAAAAATATGCCCTGAAAAAGGGAAGCCAGAGCCTTAAATCCGGAAGAAGCCTGTCTAACGTTTAGTGAAGCTGAAGGAAATGTTAAAATTGCTTTGGTCGGTGTCACTATCTGAAAGACATTACTCATTATTCATAAGTCATCTTCTCTGTTTTACCCTCAGCCTACCTATTAAGCAACCCAAAGCAACAGCCATTGTTCTAACATGCTTTTGCTAGCTGCCTGGAGAGTATCTTTTTTAAACCCAGTCACAGTGGGTTATATTTACATGCATTTCTCCTTTCTCTTTTCTGTTCCCATTACCATTAATCATTTATTAATAGAAAATCAGAAAAATGCTCTCTAATACTGAGTCTGAAAAGAAACTATATATATAGATAGATAGATCAATGAGATGTGTAGTGTACACTGAATTATTCCTGAATTTGCAATTTTTTTCCTGTGATTACAAATATATATATACATATATATACACACATATATATATATATATATATATATATATATATATATATATATATACATACGTATGTGTATACATACGTGTGTGTGTGTGTGTATATATATATACGTGTGTGTATATATATATGTATATATATACGTGTGTGTATATATATATATATATATATGTATATATATATGTATGCATTTTAATCCTGACCTTGTTTTTGTTTTTGTTTTTGTTTTTGTTTTTGTCATTTCAAGTAACAGGTAAGTACACATAATATCTTTTAAATATCAAATTCTCCATCTGATTTTAAGTAGAGATTAAGAATAGTACCAAAGGGCCTGGCCTTGTTAGCTGAATTATATAGAATCTGAGAAGAAAGTTCCACTAAACCCTGCCCCATAAGAAGAGAAAAATCAGAGTTTGTAGGGGAGGAAAAAATGTCCCTTAACCCTCTTTGGGCTCCTTTCTGAAAAATAAACTGACAAAGTAGATTAACAGGAGAAAAACATTCAATATTTTTAAATAGAATTATTATATGGCACAGGAGCCTTTATAAGAAAATGAAGACCCTCAGAAACAGGCCTGAATATTTTTGTGCTAGGTTTGATGAAGAGTGGACAGTTGTGGAACAATATGATAGGGTAAGGAATAGGAGGTAATTGTAGTAAACTGGGGAACAGCAAGACCTGTTTGTTAGGATTTTTCATGGCATCCCTTTGTCTTCAGAAGTAAGGATGTTCCTTTCTCTGGATATTGGGAGGGCATCTCTCATACAAGGATTTTAAAATATTTTTCAGGAGAGAAAAGTGGGAGGAAATGTCAGAGTGACCTGATAATTTTTCTAACTCCATATGGTTAAAATATTCAGTAAACCAAGTACCATATTTTAGGGTAACATGTCCTGTATATTGTGATACTCTATTCTACTATGATATTCTACCTACTCCACATACTCTGCACCTAATATACTGTTCTTAAAGTGCAAAGATGGAGTTCTTTTGTTGTTGTTGTTCGCTTATTTGGATTCCAATAATGGGGGAAAACTGTACAAATTCATGCTCATTCTTTCTCCCAATCCTAATGGTGCCCAATAGTGTGCATTTTCATAAGAGCTGGTACTGGAAATGGGATAGACTAATCAAGAGACTAACCAAATGAAAATGAAAATCCCAACCTCAGACTCCTAGCCATGATGCTCTACTCACTGGAGCTAAACACTTCCACATATTATGATATCAAACACTTTAGAATGAAATAGAAGCTATAGCTGTATGGACTATTTATGAATGAAAATCAATGTGATGTGCCATGATTTAGATGAATAAAGCATGTCATTTTGTTGTGTCAATTAGGCTTAACTTTCTCATTTATAAAACAGAGATAATTCTCTGAATTATCTTTCCCCTAAGGTTTTATCAAGATTCAAACAAAATATTGCACTGAAATTATACTTGGAGCTAAAGGATATAAAATACCATGCCATCAATAAAAATAGAAGAATAAATGTGACATTCATAATAATCTTATTAACAAAGAAGGTAATCTCAAGATTATAGGATTTTGGAGTTTGAATGGATTTGAGGATGGTTTCACCACAAATAACATCTTTAATTGTTTCTTTGTTTATTTGTAGGCACATGGAAGGTTAAATATTGTCAAAAGTCACTCAAAAAGAATTCAAACTTAGTTCTATAACCTCTTAGTGCATTTCACTCCTTAAAGTGTTTCTGCTTTATTGAGACCACTTATAATATGTGTTTCTTGATCACTAGTATAGTGATCACATAGATAATATGCATGATTTAATGATGAAAGCATATCATTCTGAATGAGTTTATATTATTTTGTACTATTTATCATCACTCCTGTTATGTAGGTGGGATTTTAGTTCTTCAGAAATGCTGCATTTTTCTCTTTTTGTTTGTTTGCTTTTTACTCTGTCTTGGGAATAATTGGTAGAAGGTCAGCAATAAAATATTTATTTTTATGTTCAGGAAGTTCACTAATAATTCACTAACTGTTTCTGAAAGGGACAGCATTAAAATAATATAAGAAATATGAGTAAAAGAATAAAAGCAATAGCAGTTAATAACTGTGAAGAGAATACATGTTATAAAACATTTTTATCAATGTTATTACATATAATTTTCCTAATATCTAGGAGGAGGTAAATTACTAATCTCATTTCACTGATTGAGGAACAGTGATTGATACTTTATAGGAATTAGTGAAAAATCTCACAACCAACTCACATCTGACTGAAACGAGCTTTTTAAACAGTCTGAGCTGTAGGTATATCAGTATTTTAGTGTTCTGCAGTTCCTTTCCTCTATTTTTACAGTGTTCTTAAGTAATTTGGAATCAGAGTCTTCAGACTAGTTAGAAAGTTATGGAAAACACAGAGCACTAGATTACATTGAGATTGTATGGTTCACTGCCAATCTCTGATCTCCAAGCACTCCAAAATCATAGTACACCTGATTGGGTTGCACACGTCCCTACACGGTCTCGGTTGGCTACAGAGGGCACAGACATGTCGTGACCATGACCTTGTTTCCTTGACTGTGAATGGTTATGCACCAAATTTCTCACTGTGCTATCCAAGAAGTTATCAAGAGATTACTTTTCCTACACAGACCACTAAAGGCCTTGCCTTTAGACACAGACAACTTATAATTCACTTTCCAATGGACGTAGGTTGCTTATAAATGGTAACATTGACTCAAACTATTATTTATTTTTGAAATGATAACTATTTTGTGTGTATGTGTAAGAGCAAGGGATAGAGAAAACCGAGCAGACATGATAATAAAAAAAAAATGGTTCAGAAGGTGCATAGAGCATACATAGACCCTGACTGGAATGCCTAAAAGTCACAGAACTGGCTATTAAACAGGTGAGCTCTAGATGGGTTCACTTTTCTTATAGACAAATTAGATTGAACTTCCTTAGATGAAAGAAATGCAGATTCCAATAATAGCTTCTTAAGTGAAACATTGCTTCACACTTATGACTTCAATTATACATAGATTTTATTTGTTTTGAAGGACCTATCTAGCAAGGCTTAGTTGAATGAATTACGTAGATACACAGATAAATAAAATAAATCCTTCCTACGAATAGTGCAAACTATCTACATATTTATGCTTTATCCTGTACAGTAAGCCATCCTTACTGAAAGAAACAGGGCTAGATTTAGGGACGGCAGAGCATGGTGGATAGGGGTTCAAGCTAAGTCAGAGCATCTATGTTGAAATTCCAGCTCATCATTCATTAGCTGTGTGACCCTGGGCAAGAAACTAAACATGTTCAGCTTCAACGTCTCATGAATAACATGGAAAAAGCATTAGGAACACTTATAGGTCAGTTGTGAGATTTAAATGAATTTGTATGTGTAAAGCACTGAAGATGGGATGCAGCATATAAGAACTCAATAACTATAGTACTATTACATTATACTATAAAATAATGAAAGATTAAGAGTTTTTGCTTTTGTTTGAAATGATTTTTTATAGTCTATGCCCGAATACTCGTTTTTGGGTATTTTCTAGTTGCCACGGAAACAAACAAACAAACAAACAAAAACAAACAAAAAAGGAAAACAAAATGTGTTATTACTCTGAAGCTACACCATGCTTGTAACTTTACAACCAAATATTATACATATTTCTTATCTTGGTTCTGTCCATTAACATTCTCTCATCCTTTTCACTAGTATTTTAATAGCCCTTGGAAAGTTTGTTATTTTTTGAAAGTATTATTTTAGTTTCTATAAAATACTTTCTTAATGGAATGCTGTGAGTGTTAAACTAAATATTGTGAGTAAAGTGTCTAGTAATTGGTAAAGGTGACACTCAATTTCTAAATCCGTGAGATCTATGGATTATAATCACATTTGAAGAAGCAACTGGGCACATTTTCTAAATATTGTATTTTTAAAGCAAGCATACTGTTTTCAGCTGAGATTATATGTTTATTGTGGGGGGAAGGAGGTGCTGATATGGAGATATTTCAATGGTAAGCATCCTAATAAACACCTCATGCCACTGCCACTGGTATCTGCCCCATAACTAGACTTTAAAAAAAAAAGTTAATTCCTTTCGCATGCAGACAAGTTCTACACGTTAATTTCAATTATTGTTGACAAAAATTGCCCTTTGGCCTATCAAAAAAAAATTATGGCATCCCTCAGTAAGAGTCTGATTTGACTCAGAATTTATAATTGTGTTTATTAATCAAAGAAAAACAGAAATTTTGAAAGCCACACATGATGATGATGATGATGATGTCCATAAATCTGATGATGATAATCTTCACCTGAATACCTGAAGTTTGGCAAATATTGTATGAGGTTGCTTTTATGTAAATTATGTCATTTAATCTGAAAAACAATTTTGAAAGGTAAGCGTTTCTTTTCTTCCTCTTTATACATGATGAAACTAGAGGCCAGGAAATTTAAGAATCGTATTCGAGGTCATAAGCAAATGGCAGAAGTCACAACTGAAAGCTTTTAGTCCCACCAATGAACCTGCCATTCTACAGTAAAGATGTTTCCCATCTATTCATAGTTGATACTTTAAGTGAAACACATTTTATCATTAGCATCTTAATTTTATATTGGTCAAATAACAACTTTTAGGATTCATCCCATGAAGTGTCTAGTTCAACTGCTTTAGCTTCCAAGTGCTATTTATTGACAAAGATCTCTCAGAAATTTTCTGACTCTAGTAAGAGTTAATAGGCAAAAGTTGAGTACAATTTACCAAATTATACATTTTTTCCCATTTATAGTTTGCAAAATATTTTAAAGTCTTCATTATTTGTGACGTAAGAAAATGAGGATACATGTATGACACAGCATTAAGAAAAATATAAAGAGAACATCTAAGAACAGTTTTCCAAATATGATAACCCATAATAATGGGATAATTTTTTGCTTTGATTTTCTTTTGTTCTATGGATTAAAAATAAGTCCTTTTCTTTTGGCTCTGATGATCTGAAATAAACAGGTTCTTTGCTTTTTGTGTTTATTTTCTTATTTGAAAAATGGAAATATAATTAGGTTGTATCTTTAAAGTTTATTGGGGCAACAATTCTTAGTAAAGTTACATAGATTTCAGATGTACAATTCTGTAATATATTATCTATATCTCATATTTTGTGTTCACCACCCAGAGTCAGTTCTCTTTCCATCACCATATATTAGAACTCGTTTACCCCCTCCTACAGTCCGACTACCCCCTCCACCTTTACCCTCTGGTAACCCCTAAACTATTGTCTACGTCTATGAGTTTTTGTTCTTTCAGTTGTTTGTCTTGTTCTTTTGTCCTTTTCGGTTTATATACCACATACCAGTGAAATCATATGGTTCTCTACTTTTTCTGTTTGACTTATTACACTTAGTATTACAATCCATGTTGTCATAAATGGTAATATTTCATCTTTTCTTACCGCCGAATAGTATTCCATTGTGTATATATACCACAACTTCTTTATCCATTCATCTATCGAAGGACATTTTGGTTGTTTCCATGTCTTGGCCACCGTAAATTAAGCTGCAATGAACATTGCAGCACACGTCTTTATGGAGAAATGTTTTCAGATTTTTTAGATAGTTACCCAGGAGAGGGATTGCTGGGTCATATGGTAATTCTATTCGTAATTTTCTGAGGAGCCTCCACACTGCCTTCCATAACGGCTGCACCAGTTTGCATTCCCACCAACAGTGTATGAGGGTTCCTTTTTTTCCACAGCCTCTCCAACACTTGTTACTATTTGTCTTCTTGATGATAGCCATTCTGACTGGGGTGAGGTAATATCTCATTGTGGTTTTTATTTGCATTTCTCTGATGATTAATGATGTTGAACATTTTTTTCATATTTCTATTTGCCATTTGTATGTTCTGTTTGGAGAAATGTCTCTTTAGGTCCTCTGCCCATTTTTCTATTGGGTTGTTTGTTTTTTTGTTGTTGAGCTTCATGAGTTCCTTGTGTATTTTGGATATTAGCCCCTTATCAGAGGCACTGTTTGCAAAAACCTTCTCCCATTCAGTGGTTGCCTCTTTATTTTGCCAATGGTTTCTTTTGCTGTGCAGAAGCTTTTAAATTTCATATAGTCCCATTTGTTTATTTTACCTTTTACTTCCATTGCCTTTGGAGTCAAATTCATAAAATGCTCTTTGAACCCAAGGTCCAAAAGTTTAGTACCTATGTTTTCTTCTATGCAGCTTATTGTGTCAGGTCTTATGCTTAAGCCTTTGATCCATTTTGAATTAATTTTGGTACATGGTGACAGATAGCAGTTTAGTTTCATTCTTTTGCACGTGGCTATCCAATTCTCCCAGCACCATTTATTGAAGAGGCTGTCTTTCCTCCATTGTATGTTTTTAGCTTCTTTGTCAAAAACTATCTGTCCATATTTATGTGATTTTGTTTCTGGGTTCTCAATTCTATTCCATTGGTCTATGTGTCTGTTTTTCTGCCAATACCATGCTGTTTTGTTCATTGTAGCCCTGTAGTACAAGCTAAAGTCAGGGAGTGGATACCTCCAGTATTTTTCTTTTTTCTTAAGATTGCCTTGTCTATTCGGGGTCTTTTGTGGTTTCAAACAAATCTGATGATTTTTTGTTTTTACTCCATTGTATGTTTTTTTGCTTCTTTTTCAAAAATTATCTGTCCATATTTATGTGGGTTTATTTCTGGCTTCTCAATTCTATTCCATTGGTTTATGTGTCTGTTTTTCTGCCAATACCATCCTGTTTTGATTACTGTTACCCTGTAGTACAAGGGGAAGTCAGGGAGTGTGATACCTCCAGCATTGCTCTTTTTTTCTTAGGATTGCTTTGGCTATTTTGGGTCTTTTGTGGCTCCATACAAATCTGATGACTTTTTGTTCTATTTATTTAAAAAATGCCATTGGGATTTTGATAAAGATTGCATTAAATTTGTATATTACTTTGGGTAATAGAGCCATTTTGATTATGTTGATTCTTCTAATCCATGAGCATGGATTATCTTTCCATTTATTTGTGTCTTCTTCAATTTCTTTTAAAAATATATTATAGTTTTCAGCATATAGGTCTTTCACATCCTTGGATAAGTTTATTCCTACGTATTTTATTCTTTTGTCTCAATAGCAAAATTATTATTATTTTTTTTTTTATTATTTCTTTTTCTGAGATTTCCTTGTTAGTATACAGGAATGCAAAGGACTTTTGTGCATTGATTTTGTAGCCAGCAGCTTTACTGTATTCGTTTATTGTTTCTAATAACTATTTGGTGGAGTTTTTAGTGTTTTCTATATATGTATATCATCATGTCATCTGCAAAGAGTGACAATTTAACTTCTTGATTCCCAATTTGGATGCCTTTTATTTCTTTCTCTTGCCTGATTGCTCTGACGATGACTTCCAGCACTATATTGAAAAGCAGAGCTTATAGGGGACAGCCCTGTTGTGTTCCTGAGCGTAGAGCAAAGGGCTTCAGTTTTTCACTGTTAATTATGAAATTAGCTGAGTGTTTGTCATATATGGTCGTTATGTTAAGGTTTTTTCCTTCTATACCTATTTTATTAAGTGTTTTAATCATAAATGGATGTTGTATATTGTCAAACTTTTTTCTGCAATTGATATAATTGTATGATTTTTGTCCTTTATTTTGTTTATGTGGTGTATCACATTGATGGATTTGTGTATGTTGAACCATCCTTGTGCCCCTGGGATGAATCCCACTTGATTGTGATGAATAATCTTTTTCCTAGAATTTTGTTTAGGATTTTTGCATCTGTATTCATCAAAGATATTGGTCTGTAGGTTTCTTTTTTGTGTCTTATCCTTACCAGGTTTTGGTATCAGGGTAATGTTGTCTTCATAAAATAAGTTAGGGAGTATCAGCTCTTCTTCAATTTTTTGGAAGAGTTTGAGTAGGACAGGAATTAATTCTCTTTGAAGGTTTGGTAGAATTTACTAGTGAAGCCATCTGGTCCTGGACTATGCTTTTGGCAATGTTTCGGATGATTGCTTCAATTTCGTTAATGGCACATTGATTGGTCTTTTTAGATTTTCCAATTATTCGTGATTCAGCCTAGGAAGGCTATATGTTTCTAAGAACTGGAGTAGGTTATTGAATTTGGCGGCATATAGTGCTTTACAGTATTCTTGAATGATCCTTTGTATTTCTGTTTCATCTGTGATAACTTCCCTCTTTCATTTCTGATTTTATTAGTGTCTTTTCTTTTTTTATCTTAGTGAGTATAGCCAAGGGTTTGTCAATTTTATTAATCTTTTCAAAGAACCAGCTCTTTGTCACATTAATTTTTTCTGTTGTCTTTTTGTTCTCTATTTTATTTAGTTCTGCTCTGATTTTTATTATTTCCTTTCTTCTGCTGACCTTGGGTTTCATTTGTTCCTCTTTTCCTAGTTCTTTAAGGTGTAACGTGAGATTATTTATTTGGGATATTTCTTGTTGAGAGATAGTCCTGTAATGATATAAATTTCCCTCTTAAAACTGCTTTTCCTGCAACCCCAAAATTTTGGTAGAATGTATTTTTGTTTTCATTTGCTTCTATGTACCTTAAGCTCTCTCCTCTATTTCTTCTTTGACCGGGTCGCTCTTTAAAAGTATGTTGTTTAATCTCCACGGATTTGTGGTTTTTCCTGCTTTCTTTTTGCAGTTGATATCCAATTTCAAAGCCTTGTGATCAGAGAATATGCTTGGTATGATTTCAATCTTCTTAAATTTGCTGAGTCTAGTTGTGTGTCCCAATGTATGATCTATTCTTGAGAATGTAGCATGTACACTAGAAAAAAAAGTGTATAGTCTGGTGTTTTAGGATGAAGTGCTAATTATGTCAATTATGTCCATTTCATCTAATATGTCATTTGAGGCTGCTATTTTTTTTATTTATTTTCGGTTTGGATCATCTATCCATAGCTGGCATGAATTTAGGTCCCCTACTATAATTGTGTTTTGATGAATTTCTCCCTTTAGTTCTATTAGTAGTTGCTTGGTGTATTTTTGTGCTCCCTGATTGGGGGCATAAACATTGATGACAGTTATATCTTCTTCTTGTATAGTTCCCTGTATCATTATGAAATGTCCATCTTTGAATTTTCTGTCATTTAAGTCACATATTTCCATATATTTAAGTTCATTTTCTGGAGACTTTTTATTTTCTTTCTGAGATGTCTTGTTGCCTTGGTGATTCATGGCAATTAATGATTTATTATTTCTCTTCCTAGACATCACAGGAGTGGGTTTTACAACAGGTTGATAGAAAGAGAACTTTCTTTTGTTTTCTAGTAGGTGTTGGTAGAATGTTTTATTTTCTCTCTGACTGCAGCTTTTTATTCTCTCTCACACCGTAGTGTTATGTGTTCTCTGCACTGTTCCAGCTTCTCACACAATGAGGGAATTCCCTGGGATGCTTGCTTCTCCTGTGTGAACAGTTTGCCTGAGTCATATGGTGCTGCTTCCGTGGAGGGTTGTGGAGAGATTCTGAGGTTTCAAAGCTCTTCTTGCCCCAGATTCGAGCCTGTGTGCTTCAGCAGCTCTTTTTACTCTTGCAGAAATCCACCCAGATAGGTGGGGACAGGTACAGGGTGGGTTGTGAGAGTTGGCCAGAGCAATGGCAGCAACCACCACCACAGCCAGTCCTGCTTCCACAGCTCCCTCCCCTTTGCCAGAATTAATTGGGCTGTGAGTCAGTGGCTGCAGACCACAGTTCTCCGAGTTGCAAATATTCTTGTCTTTCGATCTGACACTGCTTCTGTTATACTTCTAGCACTGGGCAGGTGCTAGACTGGGCAGGGCAAACTCTGGGAGGGTAGGGAGGCGGCGGCTAGGCTCATTGCCTAAGGCTTCCATTCTCTGCTTGGCAGTGAGGGCTCAAACCAACATTTTCACCCTTCATCCCTCAGTCTTTGCTCCGCGGTCTCTTCCGTGAGCATTGGGTTCAGCTGTATTATATCCTGTCACCTCATCCATGTGGGCCATAAGCAGAGCCCTAGCAGTCCGAATTCTTCCCTCTCCCACACCTGCTATAGTTCCAAAATGCAGCAAGCTCGGAGCACTGAGCAAGGTCTGCATCCTGAGCCCACGTGGCCCCTTCTCCTCACTTCTCCCTTCCCACCTCCCCTACTCACACAATTTGCCCACCTTTAAGTGATTTCAGTAGTGTGCCTCTTAGTCTTGCCTGTCTCCTGCGCATGGAGTCCTTTGTGGAGTTACAGCTATTCAATGTATTGTAAATTCCAGAGGAGATTTCAAAAGACTCACCTCATGCTGCCATTTTTATGACATCTGTGGGGACAAAACCCCAAAAAGCAGTTTCCAGGCTCTCGGCCTCACATAGAAAGGTGCTGGCTCGGGTAGTAAATGGCCATAAACTGTGATCAGATGCCAGCAGCTGTGGCTAGTTGGCCGTCAGCTGTAACCCGTAAGCCATTGGCCACTAATATAACGGCTGTGGCTACGCTAGCAAAAAAAAAGGAATGGGGGCTAGCAAGAAGATGGTGGCTGGCAAGCGCGGACTGCTGTTAGGCAGATTATGTAGATCCTGCTCCCTGTGTCTCCAGCCCAGACGCCAGGGAGAATATATTGGTTTGACTCCCCTACTTATGGCTCCATGGGTGTTCCTTTTTGGCCTTACCGTGTCCTGCGTTCTTGGGCGGGGAGTGGGAGCTGAGACCCTGCACGACAAATGGCGCAGCGAGCAGGGTGCCCTGCGTGACACATGGCGTAGTCGGCAGGATACGGTGCTGGCCAAAGCTTTCCGAAGGGCAGTGGAGCAGTTTGTGCATATGAAAGCTCAGTCTGAGGAAGACCAGGAGGAGCAGCTGCTGGAGAGCTCGATTCCCGTGGAGGGGTGGAAAGATGTGGATGGTTCCCCAACCAGCAGAGGCCGGAGAAAGTGGAGAAAGCGGAGAAAGCGAAGGTTGTTGCCGCCCTGTGGGCTGGGAACTGCTTGCTGAGGCAGCCCGGATGCAGGACTTTTAGTCCCAGGAGGAAACGCTTGCTGAGTCCTCCGTGGGAGATGAGGGTGAGGTCAAGGTCATCCCTCACCCCCAGGACAACCCTGGCGAATGACTATGGACTATGGGGAATTGCCTTCCATCCCTAATTTATTGGACGCTTGACTGTTTGGGAACATACCATCATGTAGTGGGACTGGTGGATGTTTGCTTTTGTGTCTTGACTGGCCGCCATTGATAATATGTAAGCACCTTGATGTGAGCCGCTGTTGTTCCAGCACAGTACCCCGAGAGGCCCAGAGAGAGTGGCAGTGCCCTGAGGCCCTGGCTGTGTCCAGGAAGTCTGGCTGTGTCCAGAGAGAGTGGCAGTGCCCTGAGAGGCCCTGGCTGAGTCCAGGAAGTCTGGCTGTGCCCAGAGAGAGTGGCAGTGCCCTGAGAGCCCTGGCTGAGTCCAGGAAGTCTGGCTGTGTCCAGAGAGAGTGGCAGTGCCCTGAGAGCCCTGGCTGTGTCCAGGAAGTCTGGCTGTGTCCAGAGAGAGTGGCAGTGCCCTGAGGCCCTGGCTGTGTCCAGGAAGTCTGGCTGTGTCCAGAGAGAGTGGCAGTGCCCTGAGGCCCTGGCTGTGTCCAGGAAGTCTGGCTGTGTCCAGAGAGAGTGGCAGTGCCCTGAGAAACTCTGGCTGTGCCCGGGGAGACTGGTGGTACCCTAAGAAGCCCAGGAAGTCTGGCTGTGCCCAGAAGTACTGTGGTGGTGCCCTGAGAAAACCTGGCTGTGCCCAGGGAGACAGGTGGTACCCTAAGAAGCCCAGGATGTCTGGCTGTGCCCAGAAGTACTGTGGTGGTGCCCTGAGAAACCCTGGCTGTGCCCAGAGAGCCTGGCTGTGTTCAGGATAGTGCATTCACCTCCAGGCTCCTTGCACAGGGCCCCTCGCAGAAGACGCTTGTCGCGTAGATTGTGAGGCGAGACCCTGTAGGGGTGGAGTGTGGGGACAAAACCCCAAAAAGCAGTTTCCAGGCTCTCGGCCTCACATAGAAAGGTGCTGGCTCGGGTAGTAAATGGCCATAAACTGTGATCAGATGCCAGCAGCTGTGGCTAGTTGGCCGTCAGCTGTAACCCGTAAGCCATTGGCCACTAATATAACGGCTGTGGCTACGCTAGCAAAAAAAAAGGAATGGGGGCTAGCAAGAAGATGGTGGCTGGCAAGCGCGGACTGCTGTTAGGCAGATTATGTAGATCCTGCTCCCTGTGTCTCCAGCCCAGACGCCAGGGAGAATATATTGGTTTGACTCCCCTACTTATGGCTCCATGGGTGTTCCTTTTTGGCCTTACCGTGTCCTGCGTTCTTGGGCGGGGAGTGGGAGCTGAGACCCTGCACGACAAATGGCGCAGCGAGCAGGGTGCCCTGCGTGACACATGGCGTAGTCGGCAGGATACGGTGCTGGCCAAAGCTTTCCGAAGGGCAGTGGAGCAGTTTGTGCATATGAAAGCTCAGTCTGAGGAAGACCAGGAGGAGCAGCTGCTGGAGAGCTCGATTCCCGTGGAGGGGTGGAAAGATGTGGATGGTTCCCCAACCAGCAGAGGCCGGAGAAAGTGGAGAAAGCGGAGAAAGCGAAGGTTGTTGCCGCCCTGTGGGCTGGGAACTGCTTGCTGAGGCAGCCCGGATGCAGGACTTTTAGTCCCAGGAGGAAACGCTTGCTGAGTCCTCCGTGGGAGATGAGGGTGAGGTCAAGGTCATCCCTCACCCCCAGGACAACCCTGGCGAATGACTATGGACTATGGGGAATTGCCTTCCATCCCTAATTTATTGGACGCTTGACTGTTTGGGAACATACCATCATGTAGTGGGACTGGTGGATGTTTGCTTTTGTGTCTTGACTGGCCGCCATTGATAATATGTAAGCACCTTGATGTGAGCCGCTGTTGTTCCAGCACAGTACCCCGAGAGGCCCAGAGAGAGTGGCAGTGCCCTGAGGCCCTGGCTGTGTCCAGGAAGTCTGGCTGTGTCCAGAGAGAGTGGCAGTGCCCTGAGAGGCCCTGGCTGAGTCCAGGAAGTCTGGCTGTGCCCAGAGAGAGTGGCAGTGCCCTGAGAGCCCTGGCTGAGTCCAGGAAGTCTGGCTGTGTCCAGAGAGAGTGGCAGTGCCCTGAGAGCCCTGGCTGTGTCCAGGAAGTCTGGCTGTGTCCAGAGAGAGTGGCAGTGCCCTGAGGCCCTGGCTGTGTCCAGGAAGTCTGGCTGTGTCCAGAGAGAGTGGCAGTGCCCTGAGGCCCTGGCTGTGTCCAGGAAGTCTGGCTGTGTCCAGAGAGAGTGGCAGTGCCCTGAGAAACTCTGGCTGTGCCCGGGGAGACTGGTGGTACCCTAAGAAGCCCAGGAAGTCTGGCTGTGCCCAGAAGTACTGTGGTGGTGCCCTGAGAAAACCTGGCTGTGCCCAGGGAGACAGGTGGTACCCTAAGAAGCCCAGGATGTCTGGCTGTGCCCAGAAGTACTGTGGTGGTGCCCTGAGAAACCCTGGCTGTGCCCAGAGAGCCTGGCTGTGTTCAGGATAGTGCATTCACCTCCAGGCTCCTTGCACAGGGCCCCTCGCAGAAGACGCTTGTCGCGTAGATTGTGAGGCGAGACCCTGTAGGGGTGGAGTGTGGGGACAAAACCCCAAAAAGCAGTTTCCAGGCTCTCGGCCTCACATAGAAAGGTGCTGGCTCGGGTAGTAAATGGCCATAAACTGTGATCAGATGCCAGCAGCTGTGGCTAGTTGGCCGTCAGCTGTAACCCGTAAGCCATTGGCCACTAATATAACGGCTGTGGCTACGCTAGCAAAAAAAAAGGAATGGGGGCTAGCAAGAAGATGGTGGCTGGCAAGCGCGGACTGCTGTTAGGCAGATTATGTAGATCCTGCTCCCTGTGTCTCCAGCCCAGACGCCAGGGAGAATATATTGGTTTGACTCCCCTACTTATGGCTCCATGGGTGTTCCTTTTTGGCCTTACCGTGTCCTGCGTTCTTGGGCGGGGAGTGGGAGCTGAGACCCTGCACGACAAATGGCGCAGCGAGCAGGGTCCCCTGCGTGACAACATCCAATTAGGTGTTTTTTTTTCTTTGAAGCCACAGGCATCTTACGTTTTATGTTACTTTAATTTCCAGAATTTGCTATCAGTTTTTACCACAACAAGGGGAGTCCCTAAGTTACCATCTGTCTTGTGGGCAACACCAAATCTCAATACTTAAGGAATATTCAGTCTTTAGAGTTCAGATGGAAAGTGCAGACTTGCCTCTACAGACTGGGCTTATAAACTGTAGCAGCATGGGGCTATCTATCTTGTCTGCTGAGCATCTCTTCACCCCCTTTTCCCTATCCCCACCCCCATTTCCCTTTAGAAGAGGGAAAATAGTTTCCTAGTGTTTGGGAAGAATAGAGTAAGAAAAAGAATCAGCTGCATACGAGATCTGCCAATTAAGCTTGCCAACTTGTTGCAATTATGTTTCTAACATTTTTTTGATATTAGTGGGATTCATTATGAATGTGTAGCAACTGGGCAAACAGTTAACCAATCTTAT
This sequence comes from Rhinolophus hipposideros, assembly GCF_964194185.1. NCBI lineage: Eukaryota > Metazoa > Chordata > Mammalia > Chiroptera > Rhinolophidae > Rhinolophus > Rhinolophus hipposideros. The sequence goes on along the minus strand of NC_138056.1, from coordinate 29,974,877 downwards.
TATCTGGAAGTGCTGAAAAGTCTGAATGAAATAGACAACCTGAAATTTTTGCCAACAATTCATGGCTCTTTCATCACAACAATATACCAGCTCACATAGCACAATCTGTGAGGGAGTTTTTAGCCAGTAAACAAATGTATTGGATCATCCTCCCTACTCATATGATCTGGCCTCCAGTGACTTCTTTCTTTACCGAAAGATAAAGGAAATGTTGAAAGGAAGGAATTTTGATGACATTCAGGATATCAAAGGTAATATGATGACAGATGTGATGGCCATTTCACATAAAAAATAAAAAAAATAATAATAATTTAAAAGTTCCAAAATTGCTTTGAAGGGTGAACTAGGCTCTGGTGTTGGTGCATAGCTTCCCAAAGGGAGTACTCTGAAGGTTAACGTAGCGATATTCAGCAATGAAATGTGTAACACTTTTTCTAGGATGAAATTGTGAACTTAATTGTCTGACCTTGTATCTGGCTTCTAGAGTGTACCCAAGATGCATTTCCCATGTAAATAATAATGTAACTAGTGAGCAGGAGTGGCCAAAGCAGTTCTACCAGTACAAGATGTAGACAGAATCGTTAGACTTGTTTTGATTAGCTAAGCTTCCTCCCTGTGTGTGTATCATTGCTTCTAAGGCAAAGGAGTTTCTGAGGGGCAAGCAATTTACCAGCTGTTCTATTACAGTAGTAGAAGTTTCACCCTCTAAAGAGAAACTGTGTCATCATTGCAATGACTATGTTTCATTGTTATCTTGTCTTTCTACACCCCTCCATCATCATCATCATCATCATCATCATCATCATCATCATCATCATCATCACCGTTGTGGTTATCATCATCTTAACCATAAGTAACCCCAACTGAGCTCTTTCAATATTCCAGGTATCATTCTACATGTTTTATCTACATGAGCTCACTCAATTATGATAACATTCCTATGAGTTAGAAACTCTTTTTTACATCTATAGAGAAAGGACACTAAGGAACGCATAGGGAGAAGAAATTTGTATAAGCTATTAAATTCAAACCAGGCCATCTGACTTTGTATTGTTTTCCTGGAGAAGAATTAGCTCTTGAGTCTCTAGTTTGGCAAATGTGGGCTCAAGTATTAGCTCTGCTAAATACCAACTTTGTGACTATGATAAACCTATCTAACATCTTGAGCCTCAGTTTCCTTATTTATAAAATGGGATAAATAATAATAGTTATCTCCTAGTAATGTTGTGGATATTAAAAATATATATATGGGAAAACATTTTGATGCTTTGCAGTGGGAATTACTATTAGGATACAAAGAAAGACATTATTTTGTATTTTTATTAATTATGTATTATTATTATTATTATTATTATTATTATTATTATCTTAGTCAGAAAGAGTTAAGAAAATTCAATATTTTCTTAAGTTTAGGCATTGAGCCTATCTTGTTGATTGATTTCTACAGTAAATGGGAATTTTAATACAAGAGCTTAATTAATTTAGCTGATTAAACATTTTTAGACATCACTGGAAGTAAAGTGAGGCAGGCATCCACATTTGATTTTTAAAAATTCCATTCTAAGGACTGATAACCTTTGTCTTCCTTTGTCTTACTTTCTACACACTGCTCTTCACCTACCCCCACTTTTTTTCTTTTCAAGTTTGAATGCTAGGAAGAAGGGGACGTTTTACCTCCATTCTCCTACCTACTTTTCATACACACCCTGAAAGCTTAACCCCTTGTGAAACAGAACTTATACTAATAGAAACAAATAAAAGCAATAATGGATATTTTGAAGTCATAGTATTTATAAAGCACTTCCGCTTATATGACCACCTTAAATTGTAAATAAACAAGTTAACCATGGAAACAGATGATGACAATATAGGAACCGTGGTCATGTCTTTAAGCCCAAATACTTCAAGTAATTTTTTGGGTTTAGACTGTATAAATTCTAATAATGTTTAGTTTATGTCTCTCTGAAGGTTACTAGCATGTTATCTGTACTTATTTAAGCTTCTGACTAGATTGGCAGTGTACTCCTTTCTGAAGGTTGGCAAATTCCAGTACTCACCTAACCTTTCTTGTAGATATTATCTGATAAAATAAGGCTTAGAAAATTTAATTCTTTATCTACCAGTCTGTGGAGTGGAAGAAACAGGTTTCAAACCCAACTTCTGACTCCAAAGCCCGATGTCATATTTTCTAGTATAGGTAAGCTTTAGGATGCAAAGCTAAAAATCTAATTTCTTGATTTAATTAAATTTCTTATATGGAATTACTCTATAGAGCACATTGTAGGAATAAAATTGTCTGGTCCATGCACTAATGAAAAATGTAATTGTGTTTATTGTTTAAGTTGGTCTCCACCTTTGGCACCACTCAACATGAAGTTAAGTATCTACAATCCTTAACCTCAATGTACTTAACAGTCAAATGTAACAAATCCCAGCCATCAATTCAAACATTAAGGAAAAGATTTTCAGTTTAAATTTCATGTATGTCTATTTCAGTATAGGGCAGTCAATTATGTAAAATGATAACTGCTATAACATAGCCAACTTTCAAATGACTCTAACACATAAAAGCATATGTACTTGTTCAATTAATGTTCAATGTCATGTTTTACATGTCCTTCTATTTGAATAAATACTACTCAACAGGAAAAATATGCTGAGAAAGATCTACAGAAGAAGGAAAATTTAACATGAGATTCTCCTTCCTATTAAAAAGATCATAAGTCCCCCCTCCCCCGCCCATACGTTTGGAAAACACATGTGTAAATTTTAAAAAAATATACTGGGAGTTCCAAAAAAAATGTATGCACGTGATTTGTATTCATATTTTGTTATCGGTATATATTGAGTATTACAATTTTAATATAGGTGTGTTTTTTTCCTTTCTTAAAATCTGTACACATTTTGTTGCAATCCTCTGCATATGAGGGGGCAGAACCAGGCCTGAACAGAAATTTTCATCAATAAAATTAAAGAAACAAAACGAACTCTGACATTCTGAGTTATGGAAATTACCACTAAACAAACTGCCAATGCACTACAGTATACTAAAAAGATTTTTCTAAAGAAATTATTTCCCTTTAGGAACTTCTCCTGGAGGTACTATGTCAATTTAGACTTATTATGGCTTCAATTAAAGATAAGGACATTTAAAAAATGATTTATAGTCATTTCATTTCATTTTGGCAAATAGGTGAAGTCTCTTTTTGGAAAGAGAAAATACAAATCATTAGTATATTACCTGGTCATTAGCATCTTTTCATATTAAAAAATTATGGCACAGTTTAGCTGACAAAGCAAAAAGTTTATTATCAAAGAGAGCTGTGTCCCACTGTGATTTCAATAACTTGTAAAATGTGTGATTCTAAAACTGTTTCAAATTGTTTTTGCCAAAATGCAAAGCATAAACAGATTCACAAGTAGATTTATACATATATAGAATGCATAGTAGGTTGGATAATTTTATTAACCTCAAGTCATTCAAATGTGGAGTTGGAAGAGAATAGTCTGACCTTGCACAATTGCTGAGGAAGCAAACTAGCAATTTGCTGGTATGTCACAGGTGATCAATGAGTTAGTTTCCTTTTTTAACTGTTCACTCTTTGCATCCATTCCCTTTCCTATTTCAGCATCTCACCTGAAGCTGCCACCCCAAATTCCAAGGACACCTTCTCCTCCATCATACTTACTATATGTGGAAGTCTCATTTTCCCTTCATTTGTGCTTACTAAAGTGTTTGAAAGAAATAGAATGCATAAGAATAGCACAGTCTATTAATGTAGATAGAGAATGAATGATGCAGGAGAAATGTGTGAAAATTAGCTTTCTGAAAATGAGGGTTTCTTAATACCTCATTTGAAAAATTTTTAAAATAACATTTTTTTTCTCTGTGTAAAGGGATAAAATACAGTTTTTATTTTGCTCGTGTGTGTGTGTGTGTGTGTTTCCTACTGTTGAAGTAGTGTTTGCTCAGGGACTGCTACATTAAAATAAATTATAAGAATACAAAGGTATAAATGAAAACTTAACTCACTCAATATATTCAGTAGATTATATTGAAATTTTCTTTACATATTTTTACAACAGCAAAAAGTAGCTATTAAATGATTATCTTTTTATGATGCTGCAGAAGCAACAATGGAATCCAGAGAAATGACTTTCTCACTAAAGTACTGAGTGCCAGCATTTAACCTGCATATAACTGCAAAAGAGCAGTTAAATTCATAAGCAGTTGAGTTCTGAGTAGTCAACAGGCCCTTTTTTGTTGTTTGTTTAGTTCTGCTTTTTATGAAGTTACTGGTATCCATTTAATTTGTAGATTTCAGAATGGAAAACTGTATTTGGAAACATCTGGAAGTCAAAGGAGAAAAAAAATAAATGAGCACACACACACGACACACACAAAATACACAACACAGATCAATTTTATTTATAGATTCATGCTCTTGCATTTGTCCTGAGTTCTAACTAGTATATTAGTTAGCCACGTAAATGTACCGCTTTCGTGGGTTAAACATAATTAGAAAATAGCAATTTCATCTGGTTCAACCCAATAGATGAAATAGACAGTGATGTTTTCAAGGATCTACATAAAGATAAAAGCCATTCTTTCTGGATGGAAATCTATTGAAGATGGTTAATATAATTTGTAATATTTCAGGGCATTTAATTTAATTTAAAAACAATATGTCTTCATTTAGTTCAACAAATATTAATTAAAACAGAGCTAGAATTGGGAAACACTGTTTAACAGAACAGCCAATAAAGCTGCTCTCATAAAGTTTACATTCTAGTGAGTGAGAAAAAAATTAAGATACCTAAATAAAATAGATGTATAGTGTGTTATAAAATAAAAAGTGATTAGGACACAAATAAAGCAGGAACAAGTATTTTGTTGGAGAGAGTGGGATCACAATTAAAAATGGGAGACTGGAAAGCCCTCAAGAGAAAAGATGAAGCCTGACAGAAGTGAAGGGCAAATGAAGTGAATGTTTATAGAAAAACAGTAGCCATTACGCAGTGAAAGTCAATGTAGGACTCCAAGTGCTACTGCACATGCTCAGTGTCACTGACCTGCCACCCAGCTTGTTGATATGGGTTGGTTGCCAGGTTTGCAGCTCCTACAGCTCCCATTGAGTCTTCTCTTTCCACTTCTCTGAGTCCTAAAGCAGGAGCTCATGGCCAACAGCACCAACTTCTGAAGGCATGCTCGTTGTTAAAGTTAGAAACAGAGAGACATTGATGTGGGTCCCCATTTGTCCACATGCATCCCAGTTTGCTTTTGCAAGTTTGAGGCTGTTCTTGTAGGTTCTACTTTGGCCTTGCTCACCTTGTGTCCCTTCCAGTTTCTTACGGACCACCAATCCTGCTGTCCCATTTTGATTTGTGGATCACCAATAAATTCACATATGGTGGACTTCACCAGCTTTGATAATTGTGAAAGTTTTAATCCCTAAACTAAATCCCATATTCCATGTTGCTTGCACTAGTTAGCCTTCTCCTTTTTAATACTAGTTAAGACACTAATCAATCTCTGCTATGTAATAGGCCTCTCCTAGGCAACATATCCACAACTGAGTTCCTGATCCCCTTTAGCACAGACTTGCTGCCTTCACAGTCTTATGCAACACACTTAATGGCAACTTTATTGTTTTTGTTGTTCAGCCAAAAATCATGACATTATCTTTGATGATTCTGTTTTATGTGCAAGACGTAGCCTGTCATTCTGGAAATCCTGGCAGCTCTACCTTTAAAATATATCTAGTACATTAGCCTTTTGTTCTTCCCATTCTATGATGCTCCACTGTGGCCCAAGCTACCATCATGTCCTGCCTGAATTAGTTAAGATCGTTCATAGAGAGTGAGCGTAGGGAAAAGAGAATAGGGATCAGACAGTCCTTCAAATCTTCGAGGTTAGACAATGGAGAAATCCGCCAAATAACTTGCAAAGAAAGAGCCATAAGAGTGGGAAAATATTCAAGTGAGTATGGGAATCTAAAAAAATACATGAAACAAACACACTAACAGGTGATCTGAGGAGAGAAAGGGATCATTTTCCATCTCTCCCCAGGAGTGATGAATTACTTCATTGGGAATGTGGTCTGTAGTATTTCATCAGAGTTGCTTACCAGGGTATAATAAAGAATGTATGGCAGACCCATCCATATAGCGTTATTCAATGGTAGAACTTATGAAGTATATTTTCCATGTTATTTTATTAGGATGAATTGCAGGATGATGTTTGATATAAAAATCAAATTTTATACAGTGAACATTTCTTTCCACATTTCCATGGGTATTTCATTGGTGTGGAACCTTACCTAGAGATTCTTATTTGCTAAGACCACAAGTCATTGGAAAAGCTTACAAATAATTAAGAAAAAAAAATAAATGCCTATACTGAAAAAGCCATCCTCAATTCTCCTGCTCTGCATCTCATTGTTTACTAGTAAATAAAGACTCTAACAACTCTAAACATGTGAACTATAAATAACCATTTGCCAGTTGCTTTACACATAAAGAGCTGATTTCAGAAACTGAGCTTTTATTTTTAGCCCCCAAGATGAGTTACTTAACCTCTCTTTACCATACAAAGTTGGATATGAATTGTTCCTGGACATACCATATAGAGATAATGGGAATATTGGTGACATATTCACCATTTTGCAAAGCTATTTGAATGTCTCACACACAAGGTGAAATCAGATTTTTCCTGTGGGTTTGCATAGATTAGGAATGAAGAGAGACTATTATTATTATTATTGTTGTTATTATTGGACTACAAAAGGAAACCTAGTGCTCTAATTTTGCCTATCTAAAGCATTAAGGAAAAATGACATGCATTCACAAAAATTGCTAGTGACTAGTTGATACTTTCACTAGGCATATACCCATCTTAAACAAGCACATGCAATCCTTATATATACTTGAATTTTGCACATTTTGTTGTGAGCAATAAATAATAGTTATCATTAAAGATAATATATTTTATCTAGAGATACATCAAAATAGAATAACTAAGAAGACAGAAAGATGTTTAAAATTTCAGATTCTAACCCTGCATTTTATACCGATATAACTAGGAATATTATATGAAGGCATACAATTTGCCTAATTTTAAAATGAGGGACAATCTTAGAGAAGCTAAATAGACCAATGAAAATTACACAGCTAGTAAGTAAAGAGAGAAATCTGCAATCTAAATTTTAAAAGCTCTTTCTGTATTCTAGGCTCACATACTTTCCAATTAAACTACAAAAATTATTAATACAAGATTTTGATGAACAAAGTCAATTCTACAAAATTGCTGAGGATTTGGTGAGAAGTTACCGTCCTGAAAGAAAGCCATGCAGTGAGGGATCGGTATTTTTCAAGTCTGCAGCAAAGGGTGCAGATCTCTGTCCTTAACAAAGACAAGGCATGACAGTTTTGTGCAAATGAAGAATGAAATATAGTTAAAAAGAATCTTTGTTCAGGAAATGAAATTAGCCAATGCATCACAATTTCTTTTACTAGTTATTTTTCCTCTTCCAAGCAGAGGTCTCTCATATACTGTGCAACATGTTTGTATGTTATGGACATATCTCCCAACTCATTTTTGCAAATGTGTAGGTAATAAGATTTATTAGTGTGTTTTTTTTGTGTCCCTACTGGCAGATTACAAGTGTTTACTGAATTAGGGCTTTAGAAAAATGTCAGGCACGGGCCACATTATGCTCAAAATCAAGATTAAGGCACTAGGCTAGAAAATTCCCCAAGCTCATTGAGTGGCAGCAACTTAGGGTTGTTTGTTTGTTTGTTTGTTTTTAATATTGTTAGCTCCTTTCCTCTATGTAGATTGGCAAAATAGAGTTAGCTGTCAGTGGAAAACACCCCAAATCTTTGCAAATGGATGACAAGAGGGATGATGTGTTGTGCAGGGGGATGATGCTCAGGTACTTTGTGTCAAGAAGGTGGACAACAAAAGTGATTGCATCTTTAGAAAACTTCAGATAGAGCAATTTTCTTCACCCTTTTGAGAATGAGTAATTAACCTTGTTAAGCAAGTTAAAAAAATAATGGGCATAATTTGTTTCTGTACAATAGCTAAAAAGTGGCTCTTAGATTTACATAGTGCTGGGAACTCAAAGTATCACATAGTACTCTGGCTTTAATAACAAGTATCCTAGAGGTGGGAGGTGGAGCACATCATTACAGGGTTCTAGTCTACATTATTTGTGTTAAAATATATTTTTATTTTAAGTTATAAAACCTGAACTGTTAAGCTTTCCATTTCTTCAAAACTGTGTCAGAAGTTTGAAAAAATTATGTTTAATAAATAATTATAATTATTTATTTATTATCTTATAATATCTATTTATTATCTTAATAAATACATATTTATTATCTTAATAAATATTTATTGTATATAATACAATTATTTATTATATTATCTTATAATAAAATTATAAGAAGTTTGAAAATTGAAGAATGACATTTTACTGTGTCATTTATTCGTTCACTCAACAAATATCTACTGTGAGCTGGCTGCATATCATGCGCTGTATTAGTCAGCAGACATTACTGCTGCTTAGCTTTATGGTTTCAGAATAAACAGCACTTTCACAGAGAAACAGAGAAGCCTTTCTTGACTCCTGTACCTGGCTTGACTTCTGCAATATATTCTCATGTCTATTATTTAATACTCAATCATATGTTTCATTGTTATTGCTTATATAAAGCCCATTTTCCCCAATTTACTGTGGGCTAGCAGAGATCAGAGGTCATATCTGTTTTATTAATTATCTTAACTCTAGTGCTCATAGCAAGAGCTCAGCATTTTCTAATACATTAAAAAGAATACATGCAAATAATAATAATAATAATAATAATAATAATAGTAATAAAAACTTTAAGTAATACTAAACTTAATGCTATTTTATTAAAATATATAATGGACACACTGGGCTGGCAAAACATGGGTGTCTGGGAATGTAAAACAGACATGTATGGGGAGATAAGATTTGAGATAAGATTTGTTTGTTTCTGGGAAGAAAAGAAGGTAAGACAGAGGGAAAGTGAGAGAAAAGAAAGTCTGCAAACACAGCATGTGTGGGAAACTACAGACAGGAGCAGGGAAAATGAGATGTAGGGTGCCAGGGAATGATTCTAGACAAGTGGTCGGAACTAGCTTTTGACAAGCGTTCCATATGACTGAGGACTTTTCATCATATATATGTACATATGTGTGTAATACACAGACACACACACACACACACACACACACACACACAAACATACACTGCCAGTTAAATTCATGAACTTGTTATGACAATGTTGCTAATATTGTTTTTATGTCAGAGGGATCATTCATTATGAATTTGTACCAACTGGTCAAACAGTTAAACAAATTGACTATTTAGAAGTGCTGAAAAAACTGCGTGAAAAAGTTAGCCTGAATTTTCGCGAACAATTCATGGCTCTTACATCACAACAATGCACCAGCTCACACCACACTGTCTGTGAGGGAATCTTTAACCAGTCAACAAATAATTGTATTGGAACACCCTCCCTACTCACCTGATCTGACCCCCATTGACTTCTTTCTTTAGTTGAAAATAAAGAAAATGTTGAAAGAAAAACATTTTGATGATATTTAGGACATCAATGCTAATACGACAACTGTGATGGCCATTCCAGAAAGAGTTCCAAAATTGCTTTGAAGGGTGGACTAGGCACAGGCATCGGTGCATAGCTTCCCAAAGGGAGTACTTCGAAGGTGACTGTAGTGATATTCAGCAATGAGGTATGTAGAACTTTTTCTAGGATGAGTTCACAAACTTAATTATGAGCCCTGCGCGCGCGCGCGCGTGTGTGTGTGTGTGTGTGTGTGTGTGTGTGTGTGTGTGTGTGTTTAAATTTTTGATGGGAAAATTCTAAGGAAGTGGGAAAATTATAAGATTCAATTTTTGTGTGAGCAAGAAACACTCTTGTAGTGGATTGTTTGGTGAGTAGCTACTTCTGGCCTTAAATATCCAAATCATATGCCTAGAGTATACGGATGGTTTAGTCACTTCAATATGTCCATTGACATATATGTCCAAAAACCCATGTGGGGATATACATTTATAATAATGCCTAAGTTTGAAACTCTTCTAGTTGTGTTTTTCTTTTCTCATATGTTTTATCTAGTGTGCTTTGTCAATTCACCATTTTGAATTACCTTTCACATTTCACAGACCATAAAACATTCACAGTATATAGTGCGATTCTATCTCTTCATCAAATTTGTATCAACTGCCTGGAAGCTAGATTTTTCTTTACACATTCATCATAGATGTGGTTGTGTTTTATTTTGTTTATTTTTTTTCCCTCACAGAAAGTGATAAGGGAATGGTTACATTTTAATAAGCAACAACGTATATGAAGAAGTTAAGTTGTGCAGTTTTTAACATTTAGATGTTTCTGTAGTAATAATTTTCCCCACAAAGAGGCTTTTTTTATCCCCTCTGAAACATAATAAAATATGAGCAAAGGCATTAGACATAGAAAATGAGAGACACTTCCTTACTTTCTGTGATTGGTGTTAAATTAAAATTATTCACGTTTTATTGACTGGAAAGCAAGGCTGCATGAAGGAGTCATGGCAGCTGAGAGTGAGAATGAAACTAACTCATTTGACATTTATTGAATATTTGACATACACAAGAAAAATAATAGTTTGTTCTCTCAAAGAGCTTTCAGCCTCATAAGACAAAGAGGAGAAACCTTTGAAGTAAAATGTGGAAACTATTATAATAGGTGAATACACACAGTGGCAAGAGAGCACATGGCCTGTGGACTTTAAATAAAGTTTCATAAGGGAGGTGGCATGAGAGCTATGTCATAGATGTGTGTAGGAGTTCGTCAGGCAGAGCCTGAAAGGAAGCAGCAGAGAACAGCATGTTTGACATCATGGATAAACGGAAATACATATACGTTCAAAGAAATATAGTTCATATTTGTAGTATGTGAGTTGGTGAAAAGGGTGAACGCGGGCAGGTTCATGGAGTCCCAGGAAAGTAATGAGACATGAATGTAAAGTTAATTCAGAGCAAGAGGTGATGTAAAGCCACCAGAGACTTTACCATAACAAAGTGCCTGAGTTAGGTTTGTTCTAAAAAGGATAATTTCACACTCATTGTGGGGTGGATTGGAAATAAAATTAGGGATAAATCATGACTAAATGTGAAATTAAGGAATTGGCAGTAGGATTAGTGAAAAAAAATGAGAACTTGAAGTCATTTCCACGATGACTTTGGTGATTAGATAAGGGAACGTGGAAAAAAATGGGGGCAAGAAGGACATAGAGATAACTAAAGAGTTGGATGGGCAGTGTGTCATAATCCAAGACCATAGGACAAATCTTAAGATGAATAAATCTTTTATATGGGAAGGCATAGTATGAGAAGATCTTACAAGTTACCTAGACCAACCTGTTTTTCAGATATCGAAATCAATTCTTTATGAAGTTCAACAATCACTGGCCACTTCAGTGCAAGGCCTGAGCTGGGGAAACAAATATGGATAGATCCATGTTCCACTTTGCAGCTAATAAATGAATTTGCAAAACAATATGTTAGGGAGTAAAACACATAGCAAGGCCTTTCAAACACTGTTGTAGGAATAATGATTGGTAAAAATTACTGTTTCTTATTTCAGGAAGATACTATCTTGAAAATTAGCAAAATTAAAAAGCCAATATAACATAGCACACAGATTTGTTTCATGCAATTGCTT
>NC_138056.1:29647944-29962920 GCF_964194185.1 Rhinolophus hipposideros | reverse complement strand
GGCATGAATGGACCTGGACTGTATTGTGCTGAGTGGAATATGTCAGATAGAGAAAGACAGATACAATGTGATTGTGCTTATACATGGAATCTAAAGAACAAAATAAACAAACAAAACAGAAACAAACTCAGATACAGAAAACATTTTGATTGTTACCAGATGGGAGGGACGTTGGGGGAAGTGGGTGAAAAAAGGGGAAGGAATTAAGAAGCAAAAATTGGTTTTACAAAGTATTTATGGGGATGTAGGGTATAGCATAAGGAATATAGTCAATAATATTGTGACAGCATGGTATGGTGTCATATGGTTTTTGGACTTACCATGGTTATCACTTTTTCAGGTATGTAAATATTGAATGACTATGGTATAGCTCTCAAACTACTATAATATTGTGTTAGCTATATTTTAATAAAAATCTTAGAAAAATATATCAGAACCAATGGAATATTTGTTAAAAATGCACAGCCCCAGGCTCTATCCTCAGAGACACAGTCAATATCATGACCACATATCCTTGCATGGCTTGGTTCCCACCTTCCTATTCAGCCTCAACCTGCTACCTGCCCCCACTCTCTTCCGGCCATATTGCCCTGTTATAATTCCTTTTGTGTGATGTGTTCCCTCCTGTCTAAATACCTTTGAATGTGCTATTAAGAATAGCATGTCATGATATTATTTAAGATCTGATTCTACTACCAGAAGGTAGGGGCCATGAAGGCAAGAATTTTGCCCTTTACTGATGGTAATAAATACATAAAGAATAATGTTCACTAAGCTTTCCCAATGACCTTTCAGTTGGTCTATAAATAAAATTTTGAAAAATATTTGTATTTTCTTGGACTGCAACAAAGCAAAAATCTACCTTGTTCCTCCAAGTTAATCTCTGAGCTCTAATTCCCTCTGCTTTGACCAGTAACTGTAGTTCCTATCAAACTCATAATCATTGGTGATTAAATAGTATAAATATTAATATAAGTTTCCTGATCTGAATATGCTATACCACACAGATTTATGTTAATCATCCAGTGTTTCACATCATTTGTTTTAGAAAGTAATCACACTCCTTTATACATTTATTTTGCATATTGTATTCTATTACAGGTTTTTATCAGTCTTAAATTCTAATTGAAAAAAATACCATTTTAATTTTTATTAAGAGAATTCCATATAATGTTGACATTCTCAATATCAAAATGTTTTTTAAGTTACTGAGTTACATTTTATGGATTCCTCACTTAAACATTAAAAGTTTTACCTTAAGTAATACTATATTCCTTTGTCATTAATCTTAAATTAAACAAGGTTACCTGCTCAGAAAAGATTTTTCCCTCATTGCAGTAATTATATATATACATATATATGTGCATATACATATATATATACATATGTACATATGTATATACATATATATATGCATGTGTGTATATATATGTGTATATATATATATTTATATATATATATATATATATATATATATATATATATATATATATATATATATATATATATAAACCTGTTCAATGACTTAAGGGTTGTATCTATTTACTACAGAAATATCTTCAGTGAAACTTCAAACCCTTTGGTTTATGGTTAGGTAGGTGTTTAGAATAAGATGCTGAATACTACAGTGGCAAATTGATTTATCTTGTCCCATTATTAAAGTTTCTGCCAAGACACTTGTTAAAGGTGGTGTTGACCCTATTTGGAAGAGGATAAAAATAAGGAAATAATAGAGTTTGCTGTGAATTTTCAACTGTGAGGAAGTGTATGTGTGTGTGTATGTATATATATAAATCTTAAATTATGTGATGAGAATAAGCCATAACAGAATATATACAAAAATATGCAAGAAGGAAAGTTAAATAGGAATTTAAAATTTATGGCATGTATGATGTTGGGGTTAAAAACAGCAACAAAAACCTCTTAGGCTCCATTCAGACTAGGACAGGAGGAAAATGGAGGCCAGTGGTAAATATCACTAGATCACAGATAGAAAAAGGAAGGGAAGGGAAGGGAAGGGAAGGGAAGGGAAGGGAAGGGAAGGGAAGGGAAGGCAAGTTAGGAAGGGAGGAAGGCAGGATGGTAGGAAGGAAGGAAGGGAAGGAGGGAGGGAGAGAGGGAGGGAGGGAGGGAGGGAGGGAGGAAGGGAGGGAGGAAGGGAGGAAAGGGAAACCATAATTTGGTTTTAGATTTCTGTAGAAGAGGAAATAATCTTTCGAAAGACTGTGTGAGGCTTTCTAGACAATGCTTTTGTGTTTATTCCTCATAGCAACTCTGTAAAGGATGCGCCCTATCCTAATTATTCAAAGAAAAAAGAACACTGGGAGATACTCAGAAGCCTGTCACACAGAAAATTCACAATTACACCAGGATGTGAACAGAAGTTAGTGTGATTCTGGAATTTATATTCTATTTTGTTATTAATATTAAACCACAGGCATTCAAATGTCTCTGTTGATGTTACTGACATATAATGTCATTATTTTTCTTTGTACCATGCAGTGAAAAATGGTTGGAAAGAATGCAGTCTGCTGTATTTCTGTGTACCTCACCTGTAGTTCCCATTATTTTCTTAATTAGTCTCATATTATTGCACATGTAAGGAACCTGAAAATATGTTTGTTTGTTTTTTGTTTTTTTGTTTTTTTCACAGAGGCCAGTAGTAGATGGAAGGCAGCAACCAGCTAGGTTAAACTGAAAAAATAAAGTCATATTTACTAACATAAATCCTACTTAGTGACAAAATCTAGGGTCAAGAGCAGGATGTGAGAACAGTGTGGTTAAGAAGGTAAGTTTCAAGTTTAATATCAGCTGAAGTGATCATGGAGTTGATAAAATAGTTATATATATTTTTAAATGTATATATATGTATGTATATATATACACACATACATATATATGTATACACACATATATATTAAAGCATATGTATATATATATATATATATATATATATATATATATATATATATATATAGAGAGAGAGAGAGAGAGAGAGAGAGAGAGAGAGAGAGAGAGAAGAGAAGAGAACTGCAAAGAATTAAAGGAGGAAAAAGATGGGATGATATCCTGATGAATGATTGAGGAAGGCAAGGATATGATGCTTGATCCCAAGGCCAGATCTAAGTAATGACTATTTTACTTCGGCTTTTCTAACAGCTCACATTTGCTTTTATTATCACACAATGACAAGGCATTTGGGTCAAAATACATAAATATTACAGAATGGTTGATGTTTTGCAATGTTCGAAACCTACTTCAGGTAGCTTAAAGTATTTTTTAAATTACCTTCCTAAAAATTTCACTATGTTTACCCCATAAAAATTCCCCATTCAGAGAGATGTAGAATGGGAAAAACAAAATACAGTTCTGAGTTAGTAATTGGGGGAAACGAAGAACAAAATTATTGATATCCTAGTTATTGATCACCTGCTATGCAGGTGCTTTTTACAAATACCATCCCTGCAGCACAAACATGTATCTCTAAATATTACCTGTCTTGCATACTGAATTGGCATACTTTTATCAGCTTCTCAGTTATGTGTCATAATGTGGATGAATGAAAATGCAAAATTCAAAACTGCGATATCTCAGTGTCAGCCCATCATTTATTTTCCATAAGCCAGAGGTGGAAGATAGGCAGCTGCCCAGAGACATTCAAGCTGGGCTAGAAAAATTGTGGGTGGGCATCAGAGTCAATAGGGCAATTAAAATTTACTTTTAGCTTCCTTTTTGTTTATTGTAGGGAGTTTTTTTGTTATTATTATTAGCACAAATGAGAGCACATGGGTGTTTCTTATATCAATCTCTCTATTTTCAATTATGTTTTTTTCAAAAGTGAAGCAGTAAAGTACTGAATGAAGTATCTTGTTTGGGAAAGTTAGAAGTGAACTAGTATTTCTGCCTTACTTTATGACTGCAGTTTATGTGCCTCACACATGTCTTACATGAAATTTGTTGAAATTAACCTCCAGTAATAGGAAATGCTTTTCACAGTTCACTGTAGCAAAAGGAGTGGCAAGATGCTGAAGGTTAAACAGAGAAATTGTTATCACAGAGAAGCTGTCTCTGTGATGTCATTCACTAATAATAATTATTATGCTTACTGAGTGTTTTTCAGGTGCCAAGTATTCTTCCCAGTATGTTACTTTATTGAGGCATATAATTTTCTCATCACCCTTGTAATGTAAGTTTTATTATTATTTCATGTTACAGTGAAGCATAAAGAGTTTGAGAAATTCAAACATGCTCATTCATAGAAAACATTATGGTATGAACACAGATAGACTGACACTGGAAACCCTTTATTTAAACACTGCAACCTATAGCTTCTCATCCTGAATCCAGACGGTGGGATGGTGTGGGCTAGGCATACTGTGATGGTGGTAGGGGTGAGGGATAGAAACGGGGAGGAGAAAAGCATAGAATGGGTAAAACGAAGAAGGAAAAACTCTTCATTAATCCCAAGCTCTGTGACTCAGACAAAATTATAATTTTCCCATGAAGTCTTATGTGACTATAGCACTTCATATAATCCACGTGTACTTAAAATATACATACAAGTAAGTTCACAAACTTGTTGCAATGATGTTGCTAACCTTTTTTGCTATCATAGGGGTCATTCATTATGAATTTGTAATGAATTCATTACAACTGGACAAACAGTTCACCAAGTTTACTATTTGGAAGTACTGGGATGCCTGCATGAGAAAGACAAAAATCAGCTGAACTTTTTGCCAACAATTCATGGCTCTTGCATCACTACAATGCACCAGCTCACAGGGTACTGTCTGTAGGGAGTTTTTAGCCAGTAAACAAATAACTCTATTGGAACATCCTCCCTACTCACCTGATCTGGCCTCCAATGACTTCTTTCTTTACCCAAAGGTAAAGGAAATATTGAAAGGAAGATATTTTTATGACATTCAGGGCATCAAGGGTAATATGACAACAACGCTAATGGTCATTCCAGAAAAAGAGTTCCAAAATTTCTTTGAAGGGTGGTCTAGGCGCTGGTATCGGTGCATAGCTTCCCAAGGGGAGTACTTCAAAGATGACTGTAGTGATATTCAGCAATAAGGTATGTAGCAGTTTTTCTAGGATGAGTTCCCGAACTTAATCGTCATTCTTGTGTGTATGTTTATGAGGTGTGCTCAAAAGATATGGTGAAAGCTTAAATTGAAAAAAAAAAAAAAACTACATTAAAAGACACATTGCCATTAATCTGCCTCAAAACACTCCTTCTCACTTTGAAGATACTTATCCCATTGTTATTGCCATTTTCTGCAGCAGTTCTGGAAGTCCTCTTTCATGAGTATCTTACTTCATCCTCCATCATGACAATGCTCTGTGTCCCACATCGCTTCTGGTATAACAACTTCTGTCACATAAAAATATTATGGTGTGTCCTCATCCACTTTATTCACCAGATGTGGCACTGTGCGACTTCTGGCTCTTCCTCGAAGTCAAAATGATTCAGGACATCAAGGCAGCCACAACAGCGCAACTAAAGACACTAATGAAAGAGGACTTCAAAAACTGCTTCAGAAAGTGGCAAGATTGATGGAATAAGTGTGTTTGAAGAGAGGGGGAGTATTATAATGGGGATTAATTGCAATGTGTCTTTTATGTAATATAATTTTAATATGTACAATACAATATTCAATAAAATATTTAAAATATATATATTTTTAATATATTATGTGATATATTTTTTAAATTTAAATATTCACTGAAGTTTTTTTTGTTTTTATCGTGCTTCCTATATACACTAGAGATCCAGTAAGCAAGACAGGTAATATTTGGAGATACATGCTTCTACCACTAGAGATACATGCTTCTCTCTCTCTCTCTCTCTCTCTCTCTCTCTCTCTATATATATATATATATATATATATATATGTGTGTGTGTGTGTGTGTGTGTGTGTGTGTGTGTGTGTGTATATATATACATATATATATACATATATATATACTCTATATATAGTCTCTCTCTATATATATGTATATATCTATATCTATCTATCTATATAGAGACTGTATATATATATATATACATATATGTATATATGTATATATGTGTGTATATATATATATATATATATACTCTCTAGTGGTAGAAATTTCTCAAGAGAAAAACATCTTATTTGTCTCTTTTCCCATTGTGGTACTGTGTCTGTCTCATGGTTTGAGCTCTTTAACTCAAGGTAGATCGATTCTATAAACCTTGTTATTTAGAGAGGCTCAATATAGAAAGTGCAGTGGATTCATATGATCAGTATAGAGTTACTTCTGTAGGCATTGTTTGTGAAAATAATTAGGATTTTAAATGAGACTAACATCTCTGAAGATGAAATTTTGGAAAAAAACCCTCAAAAGCTCCCTTTAGAAAATCAGAAAAAAAGATGCTTTACAAAGAGCTTTGAAAGAAGTGATAGGCAATATAGTACTAGCCATAAAAAAACAAAATATATCAATTATATTGTGGATGACCTCAACTATTCTAGAAATTTGTAAAGTTAATAATTCCCCCTTAAGATTAGACATGAAGAAGAATTTGGGAATAGGAGTCAAGCACAAACTTGATCGCTGTGAACATTGCAGAGTGTCATTTAATGAATATACGATATACAAAGGCATTTCTGTTATGTGCATCTATTATCTTTTAAACAAAGAAAATTAATATAGTGAGAAGAGAAAATCTATAAAAAATGTTGGAACGCCCAGTTCCAAAACAGTTAGTTTCTTGTTCTTTCTTTCTGTCTGCTAAAAGGGTGCCTGTAGTGCATAGCTCTCTTGTATAATAGTGTCTGTATTTTATTCATGCTTGCATTTAGAGCTCCAGAAAGATACCCAAGAGATGTCCAAAAGCAGTTAGTCTCAATGAGACTCTGTCAGCGTATTTATTGATACATCTATACTGTCTATAATAGTGGGAGATATATATTAGATGTAAAATAAATTTGTGTAGAATTAATAAATAAATGCATGAGTAAAATATGAATGCGTCCATCCCCGAAGAGCTTTAACTTGAGTAGAATTGATACAATACAGCAGAGTACTTGCTATATGTGATAGAAAAAAAGAAAAATCAAATCTGTTTATGGGACAATGAAAGTCATTATTGAGAGAATGAACCTTGTGAACAAAATGTAAAAGGAGATTTCACATTATAATATTTTGATGTTATCACTTGACTTGGCATAGATTTATCAAATGATCACATCCTCTGTAATAGCCCCGACCCTCAACCAAAAGAGAAATCAAATAACAAATAAGTTATCTTGCCTACATATAGGGAATTAATGTGTCTTTAAGATAATGAAACTGATTTTATAAGAAATATAACAGCTCATATTTTTCGAAGTGGGTATTTTCCATTTCAAAAAAATTGCTTTGGAAATACAAAATAGAATACTAAGTACTACAACCTGTTTTTTTATAATATATTGTTAATGACCCATTCTTTCTTCATTCACAAACAATGGAACATAACAGAAAATATGACAAAATGAAAAATCATGCAGGTCATTAGTATCCATGGCAACTGAAGATTCACAAACTTTGGTTTGAACAAAATTCTATATATAATTAGAAAGCAATGAAATTACAATATGTTTGGGTTTTATAAAGTATCTTAATATAAGCTCTAAAAGAGAATTTTCAAAAATGTTTAGAACAATATTGTTAGAGTTGAAAGAAGACAATAGTTAATTGAATATATACACACACACACACACACACACACATATATATTAAATATAAATCAATAAAAATACATTTTTACTTTAGTGTCCTGTGTAATGGCCATGATTTAATGGAAAAAAAAAACAAAAGAAAAACAAAAACTAGGAAGCCAGAGATTCAGATTCAGACCCCATATTTAGTTCTGACCAACTTTTTGCGTGATTTTGGACTAATTACTACACCTCTTGAATTTTAGTGACATTAACTGTAAAATGAGGCAGTTGAACCAGGGATCCCTGAGTTATATCCTGTAGCAGTATGCTGTGATATTCTGGTTACAACCATAGTTAGCAAGAGAAGAATGAATGCAATAGTATAGAAAAGCCGTATGTGTATGTGTGTGTGTGTGTGTGTGTGTGTGTGTGTGTGTGTGTATGTATGTATGTATGTATATGTATTTACCTGGAATATATGTTATATAATTATAATATATGTTATACATACACATTTACTTGGAAAAGAAAAAAGACTTATAAAGGTATCTTGGAATGATAATAACTGGCCACTTTCTTGTAAAAGAGTCTTTCTCTCCTCTGTATCCAATTTGAAAATTGCAAAACTGGGGAAAAGTAATGGTAGAACAAGAGAGTATTCTGAAAGATGACATTCAAGGAACCAATGGGAATTGCTAAAATTAAAAAATCACTACTGTTCATTTTGCTAAGCAAAATTGTTTTTCAGTGTTATTTAGTTTATTGAGAAAAGTATGTGTGCATTTTCACTCTTAAAGCTGTGTATCACGGAAGAGCTCTACAAAGGTTGAGACTCAAACTGGTTTTATAGTTAGAAAGCCATAAGCAGAAATGCTTCCACTTTAACCCAGAGGTACTCAACTGTGTCTGTCAATCAGAATCATTTATGGCAATTTTAGGAGAGAGAGAGAGGGAGGGAAAGGGAGAGGGAGAGGGAGAGGGAGAGGGAGAGGAGGAAAGAAGGAAGAAAGGAAGGAAATAGGAAAAAAAAATAAAAAGCTAATTCCTGGATTCCACTCCTACTTCAGAACAACTGAATCTGAATTTGTGGATAATGAGGCTCAGATACCATCATTTCTTAAAATCTCCCCACCACTTGATTCCATTGTGTAGGCAAATAGAACCACTGCAAGCTCACTGTGCCCCCTGAGTAGGCATTTAATGCTTTTGAAGGAGAAGATTCACTTTAGGCTTAGGTTGACCCAGCCGACCTCCCCCAATCTCAGCAGGGTGGAGATCGCTACTGTGGTCTATCTTAACAATTTCATTCTGGAGAGACATAGGACAAGGTCTGGGTTACTAGCCTACAAAAGATAAAACCAAATTATTTGCATTAATAATATGCATTTATGGTTCTTAAAAGTGCCACCTCTTTTATACTTAGTAATGTTTTGCATTTTGTTAAATGTTGGATTTTTAAAGCTACAGTATACTTTCATAATCAAATTCAAATAATTCAGTTGGCAGGTAAGGAAATTAAGGCTTAGTGCGTGAAAATGGTTTGCATACAGTAAAAGAGCCCAAAATAGACACATCTCAATCAGGATCCACGTTTCCTGATGCCCATTTCTTCACACATTAAACGCTATTTCCCCCTGATATTCTATATTCCTAGCACAGAAAGGTTTAACAAATGTTATAACTATTAGGAAGTTTGACATTAGCAACCTCAGTGTCTGAAATTCCTTAACATAGGATACATTTCTGTATATCTATTGCCAAAGTAATGTGCATTTTATTAATGTTGATTCATCTTCTAAGTGAATGTTAACCTATTACAAAGCTTACAACTTTCTTTACCTTTGTCAAACACTTCTGTGGGTTATCAATCAAAAATCTCTTCATAAAAATTTCACTCTGAAATTCTCAAGAAAAGTGACAAGAAATCTTCATCAGGTTTATTGCCCTCAGATGGAAATACAGATGCCATATGCCTCTCAGTATTGCGGTAAATGACATAGGCTTTGCAGTCAGACAGAGTTGGGTTCAAATTCTAGCTATTTAACTTTCAAGGCTAGGGGTCCAGTGGCCATGTGTGAGACACTTGGCTTGAATTTTTCTCATAAGTGTGTGGATGATGATGAGATAATTATGTTCACCATAACAGTGATATCTCAATTTGAGCATAGGTCAGAATCAACTTACAAAATATTTAGCAAGGGTTTAACACCTTGCCAGGCATAGAGTAAGCACTCATTAAGTGGTCAATGTTGTTAATATTATCAGTAATTATTAATCTTTAAAGCTTATTTATGCTGAATGGTACTTAATAGAATACCAAATAGATCGAAAATGTAGTCTTTGAAAGAAATGATTTCCCAAGTAGTGAGGCTGAAATTATATCAAACTTGATAGAGGCCAATGAGGTTGAAATCGGTTATCCCAAATTAGGGAACATGGAGGATTGGAGCCTCAAAAAAAGAACAAGACATGTAGGAGGGCAGCAAATCCATGGGATCGGGGCTTGCATGAAGTGAGGAGTTTCCCTGTAGATAGGCAATACCAGTAATAGGAGATTGCTTATATGTAGGGGAATCACCCAGATCATTAAATATATAAGTTAAAAGGAGGCAGGCTTATTACCGTCCAAGAAGGAAGTTGTAAAGATGAAAAAGGAGAAAACCTCTATATAGATTATTATTAGAGTATGACCATGTGTAAATGTGTATGTATAAAATGTGTATTGGTAAGTATGTCATATATAATGTATGTAAGTAAGTACACACCTCCATATATCCCCTAGCTCTTCCACCAAAGGGCCTAAGATCAGTAACACACTAACAACTATGAACCCCCGTCGAACCCAGATTATCAATTTCTAAATACTCTTTTCCACTAAAAGAACTAGGTCTCCTTGGAGAAATAACTAATTCCAGTTCTGGGGTAGGGTAAATACAAGTTGAACCTAGAAAATCTCATTGTACCAGACAATAACATATTGCTCAGTTAATGATTACAGCATAGGAAAGAACACAGAAGTCAATGTGAATAGGTCAAATGGCCAAATCTGAGACAAATCCAGCAAAAGGATGTTCATGGTAGTTAGATAATCGTAATAGAAGTTGAAATTATTTTATTTTTTTTCTTTATTTTATATATTGTTTGGATTTCCTACAGTGAGCTGGAATTATTTATATAATCAGAAGAAAGTGCTGAAGTGGTGTTTATCATACTAAGAAAAAAGAAGGAATATAGAAAGGAAAAACATGGAAAGAAAAGGAAAAAAGGGGAGTAGGGGAAAGAAAGAAAAGGAGAGAAAAAAAGAAAAAAACACGGGGAAGTTTGTGGATTAGGATGTTTACATAGTCCAGAAATACTTCCCCTCCCCAAAACACTTATTAATTACAGAAGGAAAAAGAATAATTGTATAACAGAGAAACCTGGCAGATACCATCTAATTTAAAACGAGTACCACCAGAAAAAGGGAAAATCATATTCATTGGATATGTGGTAGGATGCAAAGAGAAAACACAGCATTATCTCTGTGATATTTCTCCCAAAGTTGCATAGCTTTAATCTTATCAGGAGGCCGTATCAGACTAGCCCAAGATAAGGGACATTCTACAAAATAACTGGTTTGTAGTCTTGAAAAATATGGAGATCATGAAAGTCACGAAAAAAGACTTAAGATGATTGAAGGAGACTAAAGAAACCGGACAACCCAATACAAAATATACTTCTGGACTGGGAGGTTTTATAATAAAAGGTATTATTGGGACAAATGCAAAAAAATTGAATGGAGTCTAAGGTTAGATGGTAGCAATGTATCAATGCTGATTCTTTTTTATATTAAGGTTATTTGAGGATATCCTTGTTAGTAGTAAAGGCACACAAATATCTGTGGGTATCATGTTGGCAAGGAACTCAAATGGTTCAAGAAAAATAAACATTTCTCTAACTCTATTTGCAATTGCTGTCACCTATAGAGTCTTTTGAAATAAAATAACAATAACAAAAGCACTAGCAGTCAGAAGCCTTTGAACTGATGAAGAATGTTGGGTAGAATTTACATCCTTCAATGTCTATCCCATTTATTTTCTTCCGTGTCCTACCCTTCTCTCCCTGTGCCCTGCCTTTTGTGACATGTAGTAGATCTCTTGTAATTATGTACCATATTTAGCATTTCCGTTCTTTACTTTATGGGCATTAACATATAAAATGCTAACTAATAGACTTTCTAAATTATGTTAAGTGATTTGTGTCTGAAAACACAAGATAGGAGGCTTTTAGTTTAACTTGAAGTATTACTAAGGATGAACAGGAGATAGTCTTTGGTTTCTGAGCAGATAGGATAGAAAATGCACCTTCAAATCTGTATTTATGTGTTTTCTGTGGCCTGAGAAGCTGGTGAAAGGAAGCCATTATTAACCAAAAGACATGTGGAATGAGGACCCAAGTAGGATGTTACAAGATAATGATCAGGGCTGTAGATAAAATGGATTAGGATGACAACTGCTCTACATTTTAATAATGACTTGTGGGAAAATAATGTTTCAAACAGGAAAATCCATGTACCTGGAAACACGCTGGTTTATTTCACAGTGAATAGATTCAGGCCTTGAGAACAGAGATATAAAATTTTGAACTCCAGATTTTCCAAATTGTTTCAATTACCATCACCTCTTTAACTGTAAAATGGGTATAACTAATGGGTTGTTTTAAAAGCTAAATGACTTGGGATGTGGAACGAGTTACTTGGAATGTCTAGTCATCTCTGCTTAACACATGGTAATTCCCTCCATCTCTCCCCACCTTAGTATTGTGCTTTCTTGTTATCAGAGTGTTTGTGTTTGATCTTCACCTTGTAACAAACTAATCTCTTCCAGATGAAGAAAACAGTCTTTAGATACAGTTCATGATAATTATAAGGAAAGAACAGATAATACATAAGCACATATGTATCAGGTACTACAGTAATCCTCTTCTAAGTCTATTTATTACATGTTATTAAACAACCCTATTTATTACATGCTATTATTTTCCTCATTGAACATGTGATCTAACTAAGGCTTAGAAGAAAGTTTAAGTCATTTTCTGAAGATCGCATTGTTGATATTTTAAAATGAAATCTGATACTCAGAATTCAATGGGCCTTATTTTCTACTGGCCTTACTGGAAAGAACAGAGTATATTTTGCCATTAGTATTCATAGCAATAATCCTTATTTTGTAATATTTAATATTGTTATAAAATGTTCATGTGTATTCCAATTTATTGTATTCTTACAACATTGTCAAAAAATTGTGGCTCAGTATACCCTGATTTTGTTTTTTCAGAGATAAATTGGTATTCATATAAATCCAGTCCCTCGTCCAAGACCAGATTAGCTGTGGCACAGTTCTGATCTTCTGACGCTAAACATGGGGCTCATTCTCGTGCATTGTTCTCTCTGCATATCTTGGCTATTAATGCCTTTCTTACCAGGAAATCCTCATATATTGCAGCAGAGCTTTGAGCGATTGCCCCTAGGAAACAAGCTAAGAGTGTTTCAGTTCACTTTTGTGATTGATAATTTTGATTTTATATGACCATTAGGAGTTCTTTTTTTAAAGCAGTTTGATTCCAAGTTATTAAATTAAGCAGCTTAAATGTTTATTTATTTTCGGCTTTAAGCTGCATTCATATAACATCATAAAATATTTAGTACATCAGGTCTTTATAGCTATTTGGTGGCCACCAATACTTAGAGAATAAGGAAAGATTTAGATGCTCTCCTTGAAAAACATGTATATGTTCAAAAAGGTTTACATATCATTTTTGGAATTTTGAAACTTTTATCAAGCCAGTACTTAGATCCTGAATTAAGAACTACTTCTTTTTTACACCCCTACCACCAGTGCTGCTGCTGTTAGAATTTATGTTTCAGGCATTATTGGAAATGCTTTAGACTTGATATATCATTTCATTCTAATGACAGCTATATGATAGAATTACAATTATAATTTCAATGTTACATATTAGTAAATCAAGTTTTAGATTGTGTTATAATGAGTATTTTGCAGAATTATAATATCTGAGTTTACCTGTAAGTCTTTCAGTTTTCGTGTATATTCCAAATATTTTGTTAAAAGGTTGACTCCAACTGGTCTAGAAATGATCTGCTATGAACTCGATTTTGTGCATTTCTAAACCCTTGGAAAGAATATCTTTCATTGCAAACCCGGGTTTTAATCATGAATCTGGATTCATCGATGGTGTACTATTTTCTGGAATAAGGCTGTGTGAATGGATTAAATATCTTTGTTCCATTTTTCTATTATCTTGTGTCAGGAAACCATCTATTTTTAGAGAAGCTATACCTTTTTCTTGGCTGCAGAGAATGAGATACTATGAAAAATGGTGCTCAATATAATTAAGTCATGAATCATTAATATACCAAATTGCATGTGCTGTTGAATTTCGTCCTATAATACAATTCAGAATTGGTGAGGAGAAAAATCTTTAGGCTTGTATTTTTATGGAATCCTTTGTCACTGCTAAATGATCATTGCAAATGCTCCTGAAGACAGCCTGATAACTTCTCTTCTCATAGGCATCTTACTGTTAGAACATAATTTCTTTCAAAGAATATGAATTTCCATGAAACTAACAATGAGTTGAAGACATTGTACACTCTAGGTGTACCTTTGTGGGACAGTCAAATTATAGCTGTCTCAGTTTGTTCTTGTCTGATCTTTCACAATCCAGAGAGAGGAATCAAATGATAGGGAGTGAGTTAGAATATAAATAGGGATAAGTCTTAACTCTTGTTTTTGATACTGATGACACAGCCTAGTAATGTAATTAGAACATTTCTGGACATAACCCATGCCATAAATATCTGCATTGATCATTGGCTCAAAGATCATGACATCTAGCCCCTGTCATAAGTTGCCACAGAGAAAAGCAGTCCACTCCTCCTTTTTAATAATGCCAATAAAATAATGAACATGACAGACATTCCTTAATTACATGTAAAAACACTTTCAATACATGTGGGGGAAAAAGAAGTGATTTTATTTTTCCCTCATTGTATTTAAATAGTAATCATTTTTGTTTGTTTGTTTTTATTTAGTTTCAGATATTCAAAGCAATGTAATAGTTAAACATTTACACCTCTCAGAGGCAAAGGCTAAGAGGTCCAGATCTGTAGATTATTAGCTTAATGTGTGTTTATTTTAATCTAATTAATACATTTCATTCTTACTCTTCTCTACCCTTCCTTCTTATGTCTACACCTCCCACCCTCAGGCTTAAAACATAGTGAGGTTTTTTTTCCAGCTCAGTACAAATATCAGCGTTCTCTGTAACAGCAACACACTAAAAGCCTCGTATAGGACATGTTTGAAAGAGACCCGATGTTTCTATCATGGTATAAAAGAGTAGGGGGGGATCTTAACAATTATCTAAGCCAATAGTCCTCTATTGAAGATGTGAAAATGCTAGCTGATTTACTTAAACCAGTCATTTTTAGCCCTGTCTGATACACAATCACCTATGAAGCTTGTACAAATTATCTACACTCCAGCCTCTTCCCCAATCAGTCTGCTTCTGAGCTCACTCCTGAAAAATTTACTCAAAATATTTGGAAAAAGGCTTTAAGGATGATGATGATGATGATGATGATGATGATGATGATGATGGTGACTTAAATAGCCACGAGTGATTCAAATGTACAGTCAAGGTTAAGACCATACATAGGTTTAAGTTATTTTTCCAAGTCTACAAATGTATTAAATAAATGATAAAAGAGAATGTATATCTGCAAGGAACTGATATTTAGGTCAAGTCTCATTCTATGCCCTTTTAATAAATTATCAGCATCATTCTATCTACCAAGAGCAGTACATTTGTTAACCCAAATTAGTTCAACACTAGCCAAAAGGTGGAACATTTCTGCAGGTTAATAAATACAATATCACTGAATTTAATATGCCATTGTGTGTTCTTCATTCCTATGAGAACAATGTAGTATGCTTTGTGTCGGGAAGGGCTTTTGTATAGGGAATATATGGTGGGCAAGAAGAATTCAAAGTGAAGTAGTAGCAGACAGAATTCTATTTCTGACCATCTGACAAATTTTATAATAAGTAAAATCCTCAATACATTTAGATTTTCATAAATTATAACACATATTCTAAATGCTTATCAAACTCTCAAGAGAAAATCAACTGCCAAGTGCAAATAAACAATTGAAAGAAAATTGTTAAATGAACTTGAAGTTAAGAGTCTCCTAGTTGAACTTGAAGTTAAGAGTCTGTTAGAGGCAAAAGACACATTCCAGGCTGACTGGCACGTAGATGTTCCAGGTCAAAACTTAACCCTTGAATAAAGCTGGGATACCCAAAGGGCCTATGCCTACAGTGAAATTGTTGGTTGAGGGTGAGTGAAACGGACAGCTAAGGAAAACTTTCTGCCTCTATGATGTCTCTGGCTTCCAAATCATGTAATGACAATGATGATAAATATGAATATCTCCCCTAAGACTTTGCAGTATATAAAGTAAGTATTAGCATAGTATAAGTAAACCCAAATACATCATCGCAGTGAATGGAATAGACTAAACCATCCATTAAGAACATCTAGAATATCGTGAATTATATTTAAAAATGCAAATATATGCTATAAGTACTCAAATATTGAAAGTGAAAAGATAGAACAAATATAGATATACCAGAAAAACAGTAACTAAAATAAAGTTGTAGTAAATGAATTAATGCCAAACAAAATTATATTTAAGACAAAATTGTTAACAGAAAGAATCCTTACTTAATATGAAAATATTCACTTCCTACAGGATATTGTAATTCTAAACATACATGAATCTAATAAAATAGCTTTATAAACTACAAAGCAGAATAGCTGTTAAACTTTAAGATACAAACACCTGAGTCTAGGTATCTAGTAGGTCAATTACGGAAAATGAGTCAATAAAGATGTATGTTATTTTATAAACACAATTAACAAGGTTAATTCAAGAAAAAAAAATGTTGACCTCTTCACCCAACAATTAGAGAATACATACTCTTTTTAACTACAAAATAAAATCGGTAACCTGCCAACCATAATCTCTGACCCTGAAACTACTAATTAAAAACAAACAAACAAAAAATGTACTTTTTTTGATTTATAAATAAACACTTCTAAATAGCTCATTGGTCAGAGGAAAAATAATAATGAAAATTTTTAAATATTTAAACTGAAGTAAAATGAAAATGCAACATTAATATTGGTATGTAATAGTCCAAAGGAAGGTACATTTAAAATTTTATAGGGCAAATATTAGCTAAAATATTAATGAGCCAAGCATCCAAATTAAAAAGTTAAAAGAAAATAAATTAAACCCAAGTAAAGAAACAAGAGACAAAAAGAATAACTTAGTGAAGAAGAAAATAAGAAAAATAAACTGATAAATTTAAAAATCTAATGAAATAAATTCCAAAGCTATTGATCAAGATTACTAAAATTGGAGATATTATAAACTAAAAGGATGATATAACTTCAAATATCAAAAGATAATAAAAATGTAAAACAAGTGAATGCTCTGAGAAAAACTGTATGGCAATATATTTCAGCACACAGATATGTAGATATGTATAATTACCAGAATTGGCTCAACAAAATACAGTGAATTGACATAATCATTAAAGAAATTGAGTTGTTAGTATTTTTCCCAAAGCAAAAACACCAGACACATTTGATTTTAGAAGTATATTTTACCAAAACTTGTTAGAACAAATTTTCATAATCTTTTACAATTATTCAGAACATATTGAGTGAATTCTTCCCTACAATTTTAGTATAATATTAATATAAAAACATGATGGCTTTGAAAAGAAAATTATGGTGAGACAGCTTAATTATACTAAATTATTTCTCTATATTGAGTCACAGTCTTGCTCCCCACACATTTTACTAGTCGAGGCTCTACTACAGATAAGGGTGATACCTCCGGATCTCTAGCCAGTTTTCTTGGTTAGATCGTGGAATTGCCCCTTTCCAGGGACAAACTCTTGAATAAGTTGTTTTTCTTTTTATGTCTTACAGCACAGAACCTTTTAGAGTTGTGAATGTAAAACAATGTTAGTATATGCAAAGCACTTAAAATGATACCTGGCACAGTATAAGCACTTGATGAATGTGAACTATAATTATTTTACCATCATGAGCTGCATTTAGGGGTAAACCCATGTAAATTCTGTGAAATATACAGTCCTTTTATAACTTAAAGTCATTTAGCATGCTTCCAGCCATTTCCTCCCACACCATTCTCAACCCCTTCACTATAATCTTGTATTTGTAAAGCTGTAATCCCTAATATTATTATCTATAAGGTCTTCATATAACCTTATTTAGACCCAGCAATCTTACAGTTGCCTTCCTGGAGATACACCCTAGTTCAAGTATTTTGAATCCTGGATTCATGCATGGGATTCAGGTTGTCTCTCTAGACCCTTTAAACAATATAAAAATTCTTATGTGAAATTATCATTGTGCATTTTTCCTGGAAAGAGGACCTATAACTTTCATCATAGTTGTCACAGTGTCTCTGATATACAATGTCTAGAATTGTTCCCAGAAGAAAGCACAATCTTCCGCATACCTTGTACTAAATTTGCTGTCCGTAGATTTTCCTCTTCAAAGACAATTGTTGAGGGCAATTTTAGAATCCTGTCTTTAGAGAGGCATCCTTTTCCTGTCTTTCTGACACTGAGTCTTGTCATATAAGCCTTGCTCCCTCACCAGAATGGAAAATATAATTATTTTTGGCCTTACGTCTTTTTCCTGAAACAAAATTATAACCACTATATTGAAAGATGGTCTCTTCAAAGGTAAAACTATTTTTATGTATTTATTTATTTGTTTATGTGTTTTTTTTATTTATTTATTTACTTATTTCTGACAGCACAATGATTTCCAAGGCAGCACCAGTATCTTACTAAGACAAAGTTTTTCAACTTTCTCACTGGGGGAGAAAGTTTCTCATCAGTTGCTATCATCACACCCAGAGAAATGGAATGTAAAATAATGTCACATCGTTCTGTGTATCCACCTGTGTTGACTGTCTCACCAGGAGCTTCTGGAAAAATAAGAGAGCCGTTGCCAAATGCAGAGAACTTTAATGATCCATGTAACGTTACAAAATATAGCTACATCCTTGCCTATTGAGTGATATTAAGTCTGTTAACAGAATAATCCTTAGGAAGGACTGATGCTCTTATGCAAAACAGGGGAAGGTGTAGTGTGTCCTCCTGGTTACAGGTTGTTGGCCAGCAACACAGGCAATCAGTTCTACATCCAACATTAGTGGAAAAGAGCCAATAACATTTTGAGTACAAGTCTGAAGATCGACACTGAGGGAATGAGTTTGCTCTTAAACCTGTCGTTCTGACCAAGGCAAAGCGGCCCGTGTACTGGTTCATCCTGGTTCATGAATTCCACTCTGTGAGATGGGGAGAATGAAGTCATGAAGATGTGGAACCACTACCCCAAATCAGGGCTGTTTTCACAAAAACGTGTGTGTGGTGGTGGTGGGGAGGGGTGGATGTGGGCTAGAGAAACAAATAAACAAAATGTTCACTATGCTCCATTTTATGAGTTGATGTTCAGGGAATTATAAATTTATTCAGAATCCCACAGCTGGATACTGGTGGAACAAGGACTTGAATATAACACTTTTCACTTCATAGGTGGTTGCTTTCCTCTTACACCACATTTATTACCTAAAGGGGAGAAGTATGGATGCTGGAAGATACGATAATCAAGGGTGTTGAGGCAAACTTCACACTAAGGTTAGATTATAGAATGGCAGTAAAAAAACAAGGTTTCTGGAATTGGAACAAGTTGAGTTTGAACAACAGTTTTGCCACATACTACTTCCGAGACTTCACAAATGTGGGTTAGCCCCTCTAAGGTAACCTAACCTGAAAACTGATGTTAGGTGCTTAGCAAACTTCCTGGAAATTTGGAAGTTCTTAGTAAGGGTTAACTAAATGCTTTCGGTTTTGTGAATACTTACATTTTTTTTGTTGTTATTTATAAAGTAGAATCATTTAATCTACCTTAAATATTTGTGGAGAAGTTTTAATAATAGTGTACATATAAACCTTTGGTCTGGTCAGATTTGCCCATGGCAAATATTTAATAAACAATGATATTTTTTAAAGTTTAAACTCTATGTCCAAATCTTTTGCTTCTCTTTCTGAATTCCTTTAAATGTCCCTGGCTTGCCCACCCAGCACATGTTGTGGAGCAGAGCAGATGCAGCATGTTTCAACACCGTCTCTAGGATTCTCAAAAACCACCCCCCTCCCCACTGCCACCTGCTCTCTCATTTCCCCCTTAGATGACTCTTCAGCAGTTTCCCCCTCTTTCACACTAAATGTCTTTACCACAACTTTCCAGTATACACTTGATTCTGTGGAGTGGTTTATTTTTTTTTTCTTCAGATTTCTTTCTAATTGTCTTTTATATTCTTCTTTATAAATTGTCATGACCATTTTTTTGGTCCCCTTTTCCCCCTAACGTCCTCATAAGATTGTAATATAACTAAAGAGATCTACACAATACCTGGCTCACAAAAAGAACCGGATAATATCATGGGGGTAATTCTCTGTATAATTGAACCATCAGGAAAGGGAATTTCTTATTTCTTGTGTCCACGGTGATGATGTTATTATTCCATTGGCCATGACAACCGGCCTGGAATAAGATGTTCTAAGGCCAAACTGCTCAAGGGTTTCTTTTAGAAGCAAAGTGTTATCTACCAGATTGAATGATCTATTTAGTAATATACATGCAACCCCTATTTTTCTTTAAAATTGGAAATCTGTTTGAAAGAGGAGATGTGGTAGATAATGTTTATCAAATACTACTGTGTACAGAGCACTGTGCTACATACAGAGGACCAGAGAGAAAAGCAGCTGCAGTCCTGCTTTGGCGAACACAGCTATATGCATCTGTCAACATAATAGGGAACGTGGTAAGACTGCAAAAGTTTTTGATCTTTGGAAATCCAGGAAGGCTTCATAAGAATGCTTTAGTTTTGCTAGTTTGGGTAGATTTTGTAGGGTTTTGATCCATGCAGAAGTGTAAATGTGAAGAAATGGCAGAAATGCAGCCATAGCACTTGAGAGATAATCAGTTTGATTACGAAATGTGATTGTCAAAATATTCAGGAGTTTGGTAGGAGATGAGTCTGGGGATAGACTGAGACCATGCTGAGGTGTACAGGTGATGCAAATGGTACCAATTCCAGTCCTAAAACCTGTTTCCCAGTAAAGCAGGACATCCAGGAAGGCAGAGTAACATATCTTGGCTTCAAAAAGTCTTTTGAAGAGTTAGTAGGCAACCCAATTAAGTGAAAGAGTATAAAATATGGACCATAGTCTTTCTTCTTTTTCTTTAACAGGGTAAATTAATAAAATAGTACATTTTCATCAAAGGAAGGAGGAATGATTTCTTTTATGAGCCCATAGTAATTACTTGCATTCTCATGATAAAACCGACTACAGAGAGCAGGAGAACTTAGATTTGAAGTCCCTATGGATGTACTCGGTATAATTTTCACTTGCATGATCGTCTGAGTTAATGGCTATTCTTAAGTTTTGACATGGTTTTTCTTTTGGCTACATTTCAAAGGATCACTGGGTTTAGTATATATATGATGTATACATTTCTTTGAAGCTGCTTCTCTCTCTCTCTCTCTCTCTCTCTCTCTCTCTCTCTCTCTCTCTCTCTCTCACCCCTTCCTTTCCTCCCTCTCTGCCCCTCCCTCCCTCCCTCCCTCTCTGTCAGTCTTTCAAGTTTTGGTGTTCTGCTCCTGGTGTTTTTTGTTGTTGTTGTTGTTGTTGTTGTTGTTGTTTAGAAACTGAAACAGTTCACCTCCCCTTGCTGCTGAGGTTTAAGCTAACTTTAGGTGTGGGCAGAGACTGCAGTCTCCCTGGATTTCCTTTGACAGGACTCATGGAGACTTGAAATGCTCCCATTATATTTAGGTGTCCTGTAAAACATTGTCTCACTCTTCTAAGTCTCATGATGTGTGTTTGTTGAGGAAGATGGGGTGAGTTCTCAGGACTGCACGGTTCCAGGAAATCAGGTGTTTTCTTCCCTCAAATAGAGGAAGGTTAACATCTTACCCTCTGTTGATCTACTATATCTCTAGTTGTAAAACTAGAAGTTAGTTTGGGGAAAAACTATGAATTACCAGGATGCAATGAATTACCAGGATGTTCTTTTTAGAAATGTAAAAATTTCCCCATGTTTCCCAATATTACAACTAGTAAGTTCTGATATGGCAACTCAGTTGACTATCAGTGAACAAGAACCTTGGGTGATTCATTCAAAGATAGTACCACCTTTTCAGAAATGCACATATTTAGAGATGTAGAATCTGAGTCTTCCTGAGCTCATGTATGGCCAGGATCCACATAGTTCTCATCAAACCTTGCCCAGCCATCTCATGCACAAATAATTTTCTAGTTGGGACAATCATCATGACTTAAACAAAACAAAATAATCTAGGGTGGAATGTTACTAATGTTATGCATCACGAGCACTTGCTTTGGATCCAAGTGGAACAATATGAGGGTGAATTAAAAACCTCCCCAACTGAGATTGTAAGCATCAGTACCACTTCCTCTCTGTAGCTGTTCTTAGCCCTCTTGGAACTTTTCTGCTTCCGACTCTTGCTGCCTTGGACTCACCTCAAGCAGCTTCACATTGTCTTTGTCGAAGGCGTCTTGTAATTGTTAGAGGTCACAACTACCTAACTAAAGTTTTTTTGCTAGACATGATCATGAGAATGGAGGAGCAACAACATAGGGGAAATTACACAAAGAGCCAGCAGCCATCCACGAATTTGCTTACAGAAGAAAAAATTGTTGATATGACCATGAGTTTTTTGCGTCTTTGTCAGGCATCTTTGTAATGTGTCTCAAACCATCTTTGGGAGTCCATCCCCAAAATGGGAGAGGTTTTCCACCTGATGATATAATCTTTCTGTGGGAGTTTTTAGAGCCAGTTAGGTAAATAAGGTAAATGTAGAATGGAAAACACTGTCACACACATACTGGCAAAGTAAATGAAAAGATAGCTTAGGTTACAGAGGATAAAATGGTATTGATGTTGGATAGAAACAGATCAATTATTGTCTGTTAAACAGATAAGTATTTATTTCATTGATCTGCTATGTTAAACTGAAGTTTCTTCCTTTCTGTTTTGAAGGAAACAGCCCCACTCTGTCTGGTTTAAACTTGTTGTATTTAAGTAGAGCCCAGCCCTATTTTTTTCCCAAACTAACCTGACACATTTAAATCTCCCTCTGCTCCCCACCAATGGACAAGGCTGGACGAGTATATCATTATAAAATCTCCTATTGTTACCTTAAAGTGTTCCCCTGTCTTACATTCTGCTCCCCTAACCAAACTTCACATTTCAGATAACTATTTAGTCCCTGAGCCGCTCTTGTTGAGGCTGTAAACTTTTCTGAATTTCCCTCTGGTCCTCTCTATTCCATGCTTAGTTCAGCTTCAATGCTAGCCTGAGTTTAAAGGTTCAAGCCTCTGTGTGTGTGTGTGTGTGTGTGTGTGTGTGTGAGTGTGTGTGTGTGTGTGTAAGATATATATATATATATATATATATATATATATATATATATATATATATATATATATATATATATATATCGAGAGAGAGAGAGAGAGAGAGAGAGAGAGAGAGAGACCTAGTGCTGTAACTTTCAAATAAATGTAAATATTAATTTTGCTGAGAAGACTTCCCAGCTTCCAAGAAATGCCAATTTTTCTCCTCTGGGTTCCATAAAACTTAGTTGTTATCAATAACTAGCACTTACTGTGTCAGTAGTATAGCTTGTTCAGTCTGTGTCTACATTTCTCAATGTATTGTTTCCTGAAGGCAGGTGGCAGGCCTCATTCATCTTAATATTTGAGTTACAATCAGAAAGTCTGATATATAGCACAATCTCAGTAAGTGTTACTGGAATTGGATAGTATTAAAGGCAGATTAGGCACAATTTATTTTGGCATTCCAGACACATCATCTCTTTAGAGAAATTTTTTTTACCAATATTTCAGAATTATTATATTAACAGACCTCAGTAATAGGAAGCATTGGATATCCTTAATAAGTAGAAAATAACATTGAGAACTTTCTAGTCTATTAGAGAAGGAAAATGAGAGCATTGTGTCTACTCTTAAAGGACAATCACTCCGGACTCAGTGACTGTCATTCCCAGTGAGACGGCTAAGCAAAAATACAGATATAATCTAAATGACAAATGAAGTGACAAATAAGTACAAGTAGGTAAGACCTGATAGACAAGAAAAGCCTAAATAGAATTATCTGGAAAGTCGCCTAAGCATGATTCAGTAGATACTAATCTGGGATAGGAGTGACCAGGGACCCCCTGAGAAGAGAAGGAGAGCTTATATTGTTTTTATAAAGAACATGATCTTGTGAATAGAATATTTCATGATTTTGTGATTGACCTGGAGTACAGAGCAGCCCTGAAGGTCGTTGTAGCAAACTTTGTTAATTTTTCACTTTAGAATAGCTAACCTATCCTCCTCTCCTATTAGCATCTTATTCTCCCATCTGGAGACATTTCCCATTGGTTGTAGTCTTGCCGCCTCCTTCTGCTGCCTTCTGTTTGCAGGAACTGAGGGAAGCTAGACCCTTCTGCTATTTGTTCTCTTGCACAATCATATTACCTAATCCCCTACATCAGACATTTTCTGCCAGAATTCTGAAGGCTTAGAGAATATTTTGGGTGATCCACAAGTAGTGGCTGCAGTGTAATCTATTGTTTCTAAGGCTATTTCTCTGCTCAGTTTCCTGAGTTCCCATGGGCCCCTAGCAAGCATCTGTTTCTGTTACTTTAAATCAAGAAACCTGTCTCTTAAAGGTATAATTCCCTGGTTGTGGAGTAAGGACTCAAGTGAAGAAATTTGTAATAAATCCCCGCAAAGTATCTTAAATTCTCTTTGCTTTTGATGCTGCTCACTCAAGAATTACCCAAGAAATTTGGTCTAATTTAATCTGTCACAATACTAAAGTCTTAAAGAAATTGCTCTATGGTTATTTTTTTTTCTGTAAACAAAGATTCATTTGATTAGAGTCTTTATCCTGATCATTTAATTGCTAAGAAATCATATAGCTGTTGTTTTCTACTGATGTCCCAAATTACAATCTAAATGTAAGAGAAACAATGAGAAGACCAATCGGCCATGGGATGAACGTTCATTTATTTAATCAACTCTTCTGGAAAATATTTAGGTTATTTCCATGTTTTATGTCATTATAAAATATTGGATGATGAATAACTTTATGCCTGGTGTTTCTTTTTTTCCCTATACTTTTAGATTTATTCTTAAGAAATGATAATACTGAATTACAATATAATAAGAATCTTAAGATAGTTAAATATATTCTCAAATTATTTCCCAAAAGGGTTATACAAATTTATCATCTCCTTAGTAGTGTTTAAAAATACCCTTTCATTATACTCTCACTTTCCATCTCTTACCAAGCGCTTCATATTTAAAAATTCTATTTAAATTTTTAAACAAATCTGATATATTAAAAATGTTACCTCTTGTGAATTTGAATTACATTCATTACTAGTCAGGTTGTTGACCACAATTTCCTTTATGGAATTGTCCATTAATGACCTTAAATCATTAATATAATGTTCCTTTTTATCTGGCTATAATTAGTCTCTTGAAATTTTGTCATCTATCAATCAGCTACCAGTCATCACGTATACTTGATTTCAAAGATGACCTGTTCTACACATTGTATGCTGTCAACCTGAATTTATCCCATTTGGGTCCTTCATTCTTTTTTTTTTTTTTTAAGACTTTATTGGGGAAGGGGAACAGGACTTTATTGGGGAACAGTACGTACTTCCAGGAATTTTTCCAAGTCAATTTGTTGTCCTTTCAATCTTAGTTGTGGAGGCGCCGCTCTGCTCTAGTTCCAGTTGTCATTGTTAGTCGCAGGGGGTGCAGCCCAGGAACCAGCAACCTTGTGGTTCAGAGCCCGCACTCCAACCAACTGAGCCCGTTTGGGAGCTCAGTGGCAGCTCATTGACTTCATTCTAGTTTCGAAGGCCACAGCTCACTGGCTCACGTGGGAATCCAACTCGCAGCCCTTTTGCCCAGAGCTCACACTCTAACCAACTGAGCCACCCGTCTGCCCCTGGGCCCTTCATTCTTAATTTTAATCCTCAGAAAAGCTTTTCAAGGGAGCCTGAGCTCCACTAGATGTACTGTGACTTCAGTCTTCCCAAAGACTCATCAGGCTGTGTTTCAATCACGTTTTGAATTGTCCTTCATCAAAAAGCAATGTTTTTCAAGTTCATTTAATTACAGTGTTGTTTGTGATGTTACCACTATTACCGTTCCATAGAGCCAGTGTTCCTTCAAACCCACATTAAGAATTGTTTAATAGCATCTGGAGAAATTCTTTAATTCAGAACTTTATAAAGTCTATACAAACATTTCTTTGAGAATGATTGACTCACAGTTTGGTGTGAGCTTTATGTGCAATGTGCCATGGAATTACACATGGAGAAAGTGATTTTCCAAAGCTATAATGATGCACAGTTCTTTGCCCAATTATGTTTCCATTGCTTATCCTACCTTACAAAGGAAGTGATGGATATCTGGACTTTCCGTGAGTTACATTTGATTCTGGTCTTCTCTCATTCTCCTACTCTGTCTCCCTTTCTTCCCCTCCACCTCCACTTCCTCTCCTCTTCTCTTCTTACCCTGGGTCCCCACTTCCCCTTTCTCCACCTTTTTCCTCTGTGTTATAATAAATACCCAAGTTGTTCTGATTCCCTTTTACATGTCCAGACACTATCTTTCCCCGCATTACTCTGCACTGGACTGTATCTTGTATCAGAGTAATTACTGTCATTGGCAGACTTTTCCCAATCTTGTAATTCCCGAAAATTCACCTTATATACCAGTGCTAGTCTAATTCAGTAGCATTCTGAAGGAGGTTTATTCCCTCTAATGTGCTTTGTACAATGTTTGCTACTAATTATGGGTACTTATATCCATCTGGGATGATTTCAGTCTATATTTGCTTGCTCTGTTGGCTGCAGTCTCAGTTGTACTTCCTAAACTAAGCCCTGTGTTCCCTGCCCTGGCTGCAGAAGCTCAGTAGTGCATCTATTAAACCATTTGAGAAGATTAAAGCATTTTGGAGGATTAAAAAGCATATTTAAAAATGGTAATTACCAATCAATTCTTCAATAGTCCTTTCTTCCTGAATTTTTTAATCCCCCATTTTATACTCAACAAAATAAAGAGTAATTTAAGCATATGGATGCAGTAGAAGCACATATGGGTTTTTTAAATCAACCAGTAAACTCCATATTTTACAGAATCCTACACTCTGTAAATTTTAGGTTATGCTTCCTTCTCAAAGACATTTGAATATATGGCATATATGTGAAAATCACATTTTTTATGTTTACAAAGCACTTTCAAATTTATTGTTTGCTTTTATTCTCACACTAACATTGTGAAGAGGCAGACATAATTACAGATGGAGAAAACAAGCTTTAGAAATGTCACAGGACAGATATATCCGTGGTGACAGCTTGTACATGGGAAACCCAGGACTCAAATACATGTCCTATGAATTCTGTCCAATGTTTTTCTTTTTCTTCCCTAACACTCTACCAAATAAAAAGTGAAATCTTGATTTTGACTATAAGGAGAATGGTATTAGAAGATTTTTTCCCCTTGTTCTTATCTAATCAGCCAAGCACAGGTGCACACTGCATGAGCAGATGGAAACACAATTAAGACAGATGTGATGACAGTTCATTCACAGACTCTAATGCTTTAAGACCCCAGTGCTCATCTAAAAGCACATATCACAGCAGGCATGCCACAGGAAGAATCAAATGTGGGCACACGATTTGTACAAGCTGTAGGTCTTTCCAAGTTTTGAAACTAAAATGGCATTTAGAGATTTCAAAATCCTACATCTATTCATAAATTCCTTAGGTAGTGACTATTTTTCTAGTTGAACTTAATTAGGAGAAAATAAAGGTGAATGCAGGATCATTGATCGTTTACACTATCAGCCCAGCATAAAGTAAATCAGAATCATAGAGTGACAACAGCTTTGGGCTTCGGAGTGAGTTATTGTGTCTGTATTATGTGCACAGCCTAGATGAGTGCTAGGGGCAGGCATTCAGTCAAATTTTCCTCCAGTTCCCTCAGGAAAACCTTTGACCTTAGATATTATTTTTAACATTAAAAATTGCTAAATAGGCCTTCTAGTTGGGATAAATTGTAAGCTCTGAAGAGAGGTATCAACAAGAACATCCCCAAAGGTCAGAGTTGGCAAAGTGGAACCCACCTTGGGGTTATGCTTGGGTTAGGTTCTAAGTCTTATTATTTGGGACACAGTTGCGAGAAGGTTAAAAAGAGTACAGGATCTGTGGTCAGAAAGAGATCTCTTCCCACCTTTGCCTCTTAAGAGCTATGTGGCGTAGTACAAGCCCTTCGACCTCTCTGAGAGTTAGTTTAGTTCACTTCTCTGTTAAGTAGGAACACTAGATCTTGTTGACCACATTGCAGGGTTGTTAAGAAGCTTGTATAAAATAATACCTGAAAGTTTGACTGTTTTTGGTGATTGTATATTCCTCCTTCTGTAATAGTTGAGCTCTAATACCTGCCAGGGATTAATAAGCATAGAAAGACCAACCCACAGATACTGTAGAAGAATGTTAGTAATGGGAGGGTGTAAAACAAGACAAACAGATCCTCCAAGAATTAAAATCTATCCATTTCTACCTCTCACGCTACTTAATGTGCATAAGATTCTTCTGAAATTAATGCTAAAATGTAGGCTCCTCGGATACATTACCAGAAATTCTGATTCACCCTGGGCAGGAACTAGGATTCAGATTTATTATTAAATATCCTAGATGATTCTGAAGGTAATTTGAGGGCCCCAGTGTGAGAAATCTTGACTAACCCTTTCATCCATGATGCTTTCTCACTAATTGGATAATAAGTGGCTTGGGAGCAAGAACCAACTTTCTGCAGACTCATAAAGCATGGGCACTAGATGAACCAATGTTTTCAGCTGAAAAAGGTGCTTCTCATGTATTCTGCTAATTAGTATTGATGTTTGTTATTTACCAGTTTTCACTGCCTATGTCAAGAATTAAAATCCAGGTTCTGAATTGAGGTGAGAAAAAAGTGACCAAATGTGGCAAAAACTGATAGTTCTTTTCCAATAGCTGTTCTTTCTGTTCTAAAAAGATACTTACTTTTACCTGAGTAAACCAATACCTAGAATTAACATTCCCAGCCTCCTTTGCAGCTGGCTGACGCCATGTACCTCAGTTCTGCCCACTGTTCTACAAACAGAAGAAATGTTGGTATCTTCCAGGTTGTATACATAAAAGGAAAGCATTTTTTCTTCTCTTTTCCCTTTCTCCTTTCTGCATGGTGGAATGTAGATATACAGGTAATGACGCCATGGACCAAACAGGCAGGGACGACACCAGAGAGGGGGCGGTACATCAAGTGAAAAGGAGGCAGGCCCTTAACTCCTTCAAGAAATAGAGTCACAACATTTTGACTTTTGTGCCAAAAAGTCAGAGAAAGAAACTTCTATCTTATTTAAG
Organism: Rhinolophus hipposideros; assembly: GCF_964194185.1. NCBI lineage: Eukaryota > Metazoa > Chordata > Mammalia > Chiroptera > Rhinolophidae > Rhinolophus > Rhinolophus hipposideros. The sequence goes on along the minus strand of NC_138056.1, from coordinate 29,933,541 downwards.
ATTCTGTAATTCTGGGTCTCTATCACAGATAGCTAAACTGAGTTTGTTCTAACTAATAAAAATCAAATAAGCACCCAGGATTAGGGCAACACAACAGTAAAATATGAAATGCCCATCCTTGAGTGGAGACTTGAGTGGAGAGGACAAGTTACATTTGGCATCCAAACCCTAATGAGCTTGTTGGGCACCATAACTGCAAGAGAAACAGGGGCAATGCTCAGTTTCATGGCTCTTCCAAAATACCAAGGGGATATCTGTGACAGTGGATACTAGAAAGGTTATTTGAAAGGCTGATTTATTATTCATGAAGAGTGTACAGTCCAAAGTTTATGTTAAAGGCTGCTTGAATTGTATTCCCATCATCATGAAAAATAGCCCTGTCAGAGTACAGCATCCAGACAAATTTATGGGTGTGCTTTTATCACATTTGAGAGGGCTACTTAGTAATGACTCTAGAGTAGCATATGAAGGTAGCCATGTTTTAGTCCCGTACTTTGTATTATTTAAGATCAATTGAAGTAGGCTGGTAGAGGTCAAAGAGTGGGGATAGTTAACTTAAAATATTTGTAAGTGATATGCACTAGAGAAATTTTATTTAGCTGTGAGCATGAAACCAGAAATGGAATGCCATTAGATTCTGTATGTATAAATATGGAGCAAGTTAATACATTTATTTGCATCCGAGCCTCACAAACTTGAAAGAGCAGCAGAATCACCTGAAAGGCTTGCTAGCATTTGCCAATAGCCAGGCCACTATCAGAGATTCTGATACAGTAAGTTTGAGTCAATTCAGAGCCTAAGATTTTTTTTTTTAATTTCTAATAAGTACCCATGTGATGCTGATGCAGCTATTCCAGAAAACATATTTTGATATCCACTGGCTTATAGGAAGTCCTTAGTAAAGTCTGGTAGGTAAGCAAACTGTTTCAATGTTAATATCACTCAAGGTTGTAGGGTTCCTCACATTCTCTACACATATAGGAGTTAGATCGTAAAATCCTAGCTGATAAAGACTGTCTTGTGTTTGTTATTGTAACTTTGAGGATTTGCACTAGTGCTAGACATTTCTTCGCTGCTTCAGGATTGGTTTTCTGTTTGTTTGTTTGTTTGCTTGGGTTTTTTTGTTGTTTTGTTTTCCTTAAAAGGAATTTTTCTTGCCTTCCTTCTTCTCCTTTGGTACCACTCCAGGCACAAATATGTCTTTTCAAAAATTTCTGTGTTGTGGAAAGTAGTTTGTATAGTATGATGATTGCTTCACAAGAGAATTCCTTCTACACTGAGTTGTTATGTACATAGATGTACTTTTGGATGGGGGGCACAAAGAGATTTCTTTTTGATAAGCCTGAACCCTGGAGGCAGGGGAGCTAATGGAGTTCAAAACCTGTGTTTGAATCTTGACTTCACTTTTTTATTTGCCCTGTGAGCTTAAGAGTTTAACTTAATCTAAGTGTCTTCACCTCACTATTACACGGATTTAATCATTATAATATGTCAAGTCTTTGATGAGTCAATGCCTTTAAGTTTAACGATATTACTTTTTACTCACCTGAGACATTTGTTTTGTTCTAGTTTAAGGGAAATAAAAGTTATACTTGATAAAGATATTTAGCTATAATAAAAAGGATGGGATGAGTGTGTGTGTGTGTGTGTGTGTGTGTATGAAGATGTCTTAGCAAGAGATGTTTGTGCAATGGAACATAAATAAAGCTAGATTTGAGCATTTCTCTGTGTCTATACGGTGATTAGGATGGGTGAGTTATGTGTAAGAAGGCTAATGGTATATATTTTTGCATGAGTTCTTCATGGTCAAATCTGGAGCACTTGACTTTGTGTATTTGGGATAAAAATGAAGAATAAATAGAAAAGGTTGAAAGTAATTTAATTTTAAAATTGAAATGATTCAAATATTCAGTAAAAAGTAAACAATATTTACCCACCATACATATTCTGTCTTGCTGGGACCACAATTTTAGAGGTGGGAGTCATAATTTTGAGTCATACAATGAAAAGAATCATTTAAAATTCCAATATAAATATACATTAAAATGGAAAAATGTTTGCTGACATGGATATCTGCAATAAAGCAAAATACATTTAAAAGCATATTGTAATTTCAGTAATCAGATTTTATAAAAAGTTTATAAAGATGAAAGATAAATACAATCAATTGTATACATTTTGTTTATTTACAATAGGTACATTTGTAAAAATATGTCAAAGCTGGAGCACTTTGACTTTTATTAAAATTATCTTTATTAAGTGTACTTATTTATTATTTTTCTGTTATTTTAGCTAATACCAAAAAGGATATTTATAGTTTAACTTGTGATCTTTTTTATATAGTCTGTTAGTGCAATAGATCTTAAGTATTTAACTATTAATCTGCTATTTTTAGAACTTTCGAAGACCTCTTAGTAGTGTAAGTCTACTTTGAAAATTAAGGTAGTTTTATTATAAAGTTTTAAAAAATATTATTACTAATGTTTATCTTTTTATTCAATCATACTGTTATTATTTTTCAAAAAATGTGTATTTTACAAGGACAATCCGATATACTTGATTGAAATGGTGAATATACCAATTATTTCAGTCTGTTGTTTTGTAGATGGTAAAGTCATATATTCTTTTGTTTTTAATAAAGTTGAATAGGTTTGTTTGCTTATTTTAATAGATTTTATATTTTAGAATAATTTTAGGTTCACAGCAAAATTGAGTGGAAAGTAGATACCCATATATTCTATATTCCCAAACGCCTGCAGCCTCCTCCTTTATCAATGTCCCGCAGAAGAATGGTACGTTTGTTACAATCAATGAACCGACTTTGACACATACTTAACACCCGAAGTCCATACCTTACATTAGGGTTATTCATGGTGTTGTAGTACAGTCTATGAGCTTGACAAATGTATAACATACATCCACCATTATAGTCTCATAAAGAATAGTTTCACTGCTCTAAAAATGCTCAGTGGTCTGCTTATTCATCTCTCCCTCTCTCAAAATCCTAGCAAACAATGATCTTTTTACTGTCTCTATAACTTTACTTTTTTTTCATAATGTCATATAGTTGAATCTTACCATTATGTAGCCTTTTCAGATTAATTTATTATACTTATTAATGTGCATTTAAGTTTAACCCATGTCTTTTTTTTTTAATTAAAGTTTATTGGGGTGACAATTGTTAATAAAGTTACATAGATTTCAGGTATACAATTCTGTATTACATCCTCTGTAAATCACATTGTGTGTTCACCACCCAGAGTCAGTTCTTCTTCCATCACCATATATTTGATCCCCTTTACCCTCATCTACCACCACCCTCCCCACTTACCCTCTGGTAACCACTAAACTATTGTCCGTGTCTATGAGTTTTTGTTTCTCATTTGCTTATTTTGTTCTTTCATTGTTTTTGGTTTACACATCATATATCAGTGAAATCATACGGTTCTTGATAAAGCATTTATTTTTAGTTTTCCATTAATGTTCCATTATCTGGATGTACCACAATTTATTCATTCCTTTGCCTACTGAAGAATAGCTTGGTTGCATTCAAGTTCCTGTTCTTCAAGTTTTGGTGATTCTAAATAAAGCTGCTATAAGCATCCTTATGCAGGTTTTATGTGAACATGTTTTTAACTTCATTGGGTAAATACCAAGGAGCATGATTGCTGGATCATATGAAAAGGTGTATACAGTTTTGTAAGAAACTGCCAAACCGTCTTCCACAATGGCTGTACCATCTTGTATTCTCACAAGCCGTGAATGAGAGTTTCTGTTGTTCCATAGCTTCCACAGCATTTTGTGTTGTTGGTATTTTGAATTTTCAGTCATTCTAATAGATGTGTAATGGTATCTCACTGCTGTTTTATTTTGCAACCCCTAATGACATGTAATGTGGAGCACTGATGTTGTATGTTAATGTCTTTTTGTACCCATCATGCATGGATTACCGAAGTACTTATTTAATATTTAAAGAATGAACAAATTAATGACAAAATGTATAAAATAAAAACAAGTGTTCTGATCTTAGTGGTAAAAAATCGGACGCAATCAGAGGCTTAACTGTGGTAGAGAGAAGTGACATTGCTATGATATGCTTTGGCATTGTCATATGAGCAGCTGCCTCCTCCACTGCATTCACAATGCACTCTGAGCACAGATGTTTTCTCCAAGATCAAATTACTCATTCATGTGCAAAAAATAATACTGGTATAATTTCCTTTCAAAGGAGAAAGTCTGTGTGGCACTAGTAGTCCCTGTTCTTTGCACAGCATGCCCAATCATTTGGAGTGCAATTGCTGTAGTAGGATTATGACATTTTAAATAAGCAGAAAAAAGATACTGGATGATTACATGCTGTTTAAGGTCCATGGGCAAACTTTCAGCTGGGACTGAGCAAATTTGTGCTTAAGAAAATGGTTAGCAGATGCATTTGACCCTAAATAAAGCACATTTTGATTTGTAGTGTCAGATTTTCTTCAGATTTCTCTATTGATCCATCATAGCTGCTTCATAGCTTCTTTAGTATAACACAAAACACTGAACAGTTTTCTTTAATTGTTACCAGCAGCCTTACGCATGGTTTGAGCAGATATCTAGAAGAAACTCTCTAACCATTGCTAACATCTTTGTGTAGATCTATTTGTTCTATTCATTAAGTCAGATAGAATACAGATTACACAGTTTTTAACCCATAGCATGCTGGATCTTATGGGAACATTATGTTTTTCATATACCTGCTTATTATTTTTTGACAAAGGCCTTTCATTTAAAACCTCTCCAGTCAAACATATCCTTATTTAAAAAAATATGACAGCTTTTTTTCTTTTCCTTTTTATTAATCGGACCCAAAATTCAGTCCAGCATTAAGGAACATTATGACACAGCTGTGGATATAAAAGAAACATCTAATTTTAGGATTATAAAAATGTAAATAGTGAAATCTATCCCTTACACATTTCTCTATGACAGACATTCAGTTTTCAGTTTATATTCAGAACGATTATGTTCATACTCTGTGAAGAACATTTTATCTGACATTGAGGAATGAAAATGCAAAATAAATAAATAAATAAATAAATAAAAAACAAAAAACCCACAGTCTTTGACCTAAAATAAAATAACATAACCGCAGCCATAGACACAAGCATAAGCAAATATGAGAGTATAATGAAAACTTAAAGGATGGGCTCTTATTAGAAAATATATTTATGGAGAAATATTTAAAGGATTAGAACTTGAAGAACATATCCAAATTGGTTGCAAAGAAGAAGACAATCTGGGTTTGCCATAACAAAAATTGTATGTTATTAATAATACGCATTACTATAAATGATAACCTTAGCCACCTACTATGTGCAACATACATACTTAATGCTTTACTTATTTTTACTTTATTTCAATGCTCACAACAAATCTATAGAGTAGGTACTCTTTTTATTACCGTTTAAAAATTTTGGACGCCTAGGCAGAGTTGTTAAGTTACTTGGGAAAATCAACTGGCTAGCAAGTCATACAAGGTATGTTCAGCAGGTAGAGGCAATCACAAAATTACTAGGCAAGTACTAATGAGAAATAAATAAAATTAAAACAAATATAATAAATAATAAATAAAGCCTCCATTGCAAAATAAATCTGCATATGCAAATTCAAAACCACGTAAGAAACCCAGAACTAAGAAACAGTAAATAAAATCAGCAGATAGAGTTAAGTATAGATAATACTAATTTTTACAGAAGAGTTTGACAAACATTTCATTTATTTATTTTTATTATTTTGTTTTCTAATTAAATTTATTGGGCTGACAATGTTTAGTAAAATTGCACAGGTTTCAATTGTACAATGCTATAATAATACATCATCTATATATCACATTGTGTGCTCACCACCCAGTCAGTTCCTCCATCACTATATATTTGATCCCCTTTAAACCTCATCTACCACCCTTCTCCCCCTACTCTCTGGTAACCATTAAACCGTTGTCTATGTCTATGAGATTTTGTTTCTTTATTTGTTTGTCTTGTTCCTGTGTTGCTTTCAGTTTTATATCCCACATGTGAGTGAAGTCATATGGTTCTCGACTTTTTCTGTCTGATTTATTTCGCTTAGCATCATAACATTGACCAAGAACATGGAAACACCAAAGTGTCATTTATTTATTTTTTAAGATGGACAGGAAGTAGGATTTATTGTTGGGCATGAGTAAAAAGGGTGTGGTGCTGAAGTCCTCGTGAGACCAAGGGCCACCATTTGTCCAAGGGGGCCACAGTTAAGGATATATTTGATCCCACAGTCATCAAGGATGAGCTGCTTCCAGCTACCATGTCTTCAGATACAGCTGTATTAAACTTGGTGAAGCGCTACTTCTTCTTCATGGATCTTATGGCAGCCAGAGAACTTGAACTTGGTCGTAGGTGGGGCCTCGGTCACATGTCTCTTGTCCTGCAATTTGGTGCATATGGACTGATGACTTGGCCAATGTGGACTCTGCCCACTGCCCTAGGACTTTCAAACTGCGTCCCATATACTTGTTTGGAACCTAGACTATGGAGAGTATGAGGTCAGACATGAATGTGCCCTGGAAAGAGCTATCTCTAAGGTCCTTTAGGGTAACCAGTTTCTGCAGCAGGCTGCATGCACTAACAAGGAGGGTGCTGTTCACAGCAATTACACACGAGGCCACCACAAGGAAAAGAGCATGGCCAGATTCACTGGCTGTAGACACAAAAAAATTAAAATAATTGTTTTGGGTAACTTCAAAAGATAAATGCAAGATAATGAAAAATATCAATTATTTGTAAAACTGTTAAGAGAGAAAACAAAGTAAGAGGTATATATATATAAAGAACAATTATAAAGCTTGGAAAGAAAAAGTATGTACTTATAGCCATTGGAATAATTTAAAATAAAGCTATTCTAGGAAAAAAATAAAATAAAAGCTCTTGTCTGGACAAGTCTGAAGAGAAAAATAATGACTCATAGCATAATTTGATAAATTAACTTAGAATTCCACAAAAATAAATTAGGTAGGGGTGTGTGTGTGTGTGTGTGTGTGTGTGTGTGTATGTGTGTGTAGTTAGAGACATGGATAAAAGATGGAGTCTGTAATTGTTGTCTAATAGGAGTTTTTGGAAAAAAAGGAAAGGAGTAAAATAATTTTTTTCTGAATATATATTTTATCATGAACCATTCATATGTATTGAATAATGTATATACATTGTGACAGAATGGGAAGAGTTAAGAATGCTCCAAGATTTTTAGCGTGAATAGTCAGAAAGATGATATTGTCCTTCATTGAGAAGGAGATAACTGAAGGTGAAGGAGCCTTGGGGAAAGCATGACACTAATTTGGGATACCTTATATTTGAAATGACTATGTATGATAGACAGGTTAGCAGTTGGAGGTGAGACAGGTGTATCTGGGAGATATAAATTTGGCAATCATTGTCAGAGATTGTATTTAAAGACATGATTGTGAAGAAGATCATCGAGGTAGTGAGGGTAAAGAGAGAAAAATGTCCAAGTCCTCAGCCATGAGTTACTACAGAGTTGAGATGTCTGAGAAGCAATGGGGACTGACAAAAGGCCGTTATCTGCCTAATCTGCTAATTAAACATATATGAGGTCAGACAATTAAGTTCGCAAACTCATTCTAGAAAACGTGCTACATACTTCATTGCTGAGTATTACTCAGTCACCTTTGAAGTACTCCCTTTGGGAAGCTATGTACTGATGCCAACACCTAGTCCACCCTTTAAGCAATTTTGGAACTCTTTCTGGAATGGCCATCAGAATTGTTGTCGTAATATACTTGATGTCCTGCATGTCATCAAAATATCTTCCTTTTAATATTTCCTTTTTCTTCGGGCAAAGAAAGAAGTCATTGGGGGCAGATCAGGTGAGTAGGAAGGGTGTTCCAATACAGTCATTTGTTTACTGGCTCAAAACTCCCTCAGTGTGAGGTGGTGCATTGTCATAATGCAAGAGCCATGAATTGTTGGCAAAAAGTTCAGGTCATTTTTGTCTAACTTTTTCACGCAGCCTTTTCAGCCAGTTGGTACAAATTCATGATGAATAATCCCGCTGATATCAAAAAAGGTTAACAACATCATTGCAACAAGTTTGCAAACTTAATTGTCAGACCTCATATTTCATCAAACAGTAGATATATTACTGAATTTGAATCCCAATATTCTCTCTACTTTATCTTTCTAAAGAGTAAATCTGATCATGTGACTTTCATGCCAAACATTCAATGCCATGGCTTCAGCGGCACACAGGGCCCTGTCTGGCCATCCCCAACTCTCCTCTCCAGTCTCATCCCTCAACTCTTTCACCAGTGTCTTATGCATGATTAATTGAATACCTTGTAGTTTTAGTGGGTAGTCCTCTCTCTCTCTCTCTCTCTCTCTCTCTCTCTCTCTCTCTCTCTCTCTCTCTCTCTCTCTCTCTCTTTCTCTCTCTCTCTGTCTCTTTCTCTCTCTCTCTTGTCAGTTCCTATTATGTGGCTGACTCCTTTACAACTCTAAAGACAGCTCAGTGTGGCTTCTTAAGTAGATGCCTCTCCAGAGCCTGTGAGTGCTACTGTCAGCCTCCTTCATGGATTGTGAGTTCCTTGAAGAGAGGGACTGTTTATCCCTATTACTAGTATATAAAAGGTCTTTAGAAACGTTGACAAAAATATTAATACCTTTTTCATAAAGTTATTTCTGGAGTGAATGGCATCACAGATAGCCACAGTTTTAACCCATCTGAATGAGAGCTCTGTGATAAGGAAAGGGAGTAATTGATAACAGTAAAAGCAGGTTTTATTTCCAAGAGAATTGTCTATTTTAAAGGAAGAGCAAATAAGACATAGAGGGAAATATCATTGAGTGCAATGATTTCCACAATAAATTTTTCTTTATTTGTAAGAGAAATTACAGAACTCATTAGCTAGAAGCTCATCTGCCATCTTGAAAAATAATAATATATATAAATGGTAATACGGAAACGCTAAACCTTCTCGGAGTACTGTCCTATCAAAGAAAAATATATTACTCTTCTTTATTTTTTTTACAAAATGAAGTGAATTTTATTGGAATGATAATAGCTAATGCTTAGTGAGTGCTTACTCTGTGGCAATCACTATTATTGCTTTGTTTGTATCATCTCATTTAATACATAAAAACACCCAATTAAGTTGGTCATGATCGTTTCCTCATTATGGATGAGAAAACAAGCACCAGGCCAGGTGTTATGAGATATATCCAAAATCACTGAACTTATATTTAAAAAAAAAGTGTGATTCAACTACAATTGCTCTATCCCAAGAACCAGCCTCTGTGCTGTATTATCTTCATACTGTTTGAAAAGTGATCTTGTAGGTATGAGATGAGCGTAACCAGCACACAGAATATCTAGTTAATTTAGTCAGAGAATTGGAATGTATTACAATAACATCTTAGCTGACATGAGAAAAAAGTCATCTTCTCATGGCCCTTATGTACCTTCCTCATGATGAGACTAGTCCTAAAGGTGCAAAACATCTGAGAGATGACCTAGATAGTCTCCGTTATTTCACATATGTTGACACTGAGTGTCTAGGGTTTACATAATTTGCATTAGCTATTATAGGTCGTTTGGTGCTAAGCTAAGAATGAAACTCTCATGAAGCAATCAAATTTTCTAATGACTTAGAGTCAAGTTCAATATCCCATCCTCTTCCTGATATAACCTCAGTGAGGAAATCTTTAAGCACTTGTAAAACTTTTGTTACACCTGCAACCAATTTAGAATTCAAGTTGGCAAGTCTAATACTCTACTAGGACATCTGCTATCACTTGGATGACTGCATGGCTGTCTGGTGGTTTTATTTAAATATTTATAGAATGATCCTATAGCTCATGCCTATTCAATTTTAAATCTTCCTGTAAAATATAAATTGTTATTAAAATAGCAATTAGTCTACATATAGATTAAATCATAACATTATATTTAAACAAACGAATAGGTTGGAAAAAATTAATGAAAATATTTGGTTTCAACTAAATATCTTATTGCTATCTGTATTATATTTTCCTTTAAATCTCAAAAGGGTATCTTTAAGTCTTTTTTTGACTAAAATTATTTCAGTTGTTTATAGCTCTGCATTTATATTATGACATAGATAGGTGGCTTATTCCCTTTGGCCTTTTTCTCCATTATCAATTTGAAACTATTTCATACACAATTTATCTCCCTCCATTTTGAAATTCTACTTTTTTCTTCTATGTGTCTTAGAATAAATGAAAAGACCATATATACACCCCTTATTTTCCCTGGTTTCCATACAGCTAAACTTTTCCAAATGGAAGAAAAAATTTCTTCCCTTTATTACTTTTTCATCTCTTATTTTAAAACAAGAACTTTGGAAATTTAATGATTAAATTGTAAAGTGGATTGTCAGACTTAATGTGGGGACAAAGCCCCCAAAAAACAGTTTCCAGGCTCTCTGCCTCACAATAGAAAGGTGCTGGCTCGGGTAGTAAATGGCCATCAACTGTGATCAGATGGCCAGCAGCTGTGGCTAGTTGGCCATCAGCTGTAACCCGTAGGCCATTGGCCACTAATATATCGGCTGTGGCTATGCTAGCAGAAAAGAATGGGGGCTAGCAAGAAGATGGTGGCTGGCAAGCGCGGACTGCTGTTAGGATAGCGGGTTGCAGATTATGTAGATCCTGCTTCCTGTGTCTCCAGCCCAGCCACCAGCGAGAATATATTGGTTTGACTCCCCTACTTATGGCTCCATGGGTGTTCCTGTTTGGCCTTACCGTGTCCTGCGTTCTTATGCGGGGAGTGGGAGCTGAGACCCTGCACGACACTTAACAACTTTCTTGGGGTACAGGGAACCATAAATACTACATGAGAGTTGCATAATGCTGCTGTAAACTGTATATCCTAATTTCAAAAACATTAAAAAGTGAAAAAAAAAAACCTGCCATCTAAGAATTGATGAGGATTGAAAAATGGGCAGAGGACCTGAGGAGACATTTCTCCAAAGAGGACATACAAATGGCAAATAGATATGTGAAAAAATGCTCAACATCACTAATCATCAGAGAAATGCAAATAAAAACCACAATGAGATATCACCTCACCCCAGTCAGAATGGCTATCATCAAGAAGACAAATAGCAACAAGAGTTGGAGAGGCTGTGGAGAAAAAGGAACCCTCATGCACTGTTGGTGGGAATGCAGACTGGTGCAGCCGTTATGGAAAGCAGTGTGGAGGTTCCCCAAAAAATGACGAATAGAATTACCATATGACACAGCAATCCCTCTCCTGGGTATCTTCCCAAAAAATCTGAAAACATTTATACATAAAGATACATGTGCTCCAATATTCATTGCAGCTTTGTTTACGGTGGCCAAGATATGGAAACAACCAAAATGTCCTTTGTTAGATGAATGGATAAAGAAGTCGTGGTATGTCGCTGATTCCCGATGGCCATGCGTCCTATTTGGGAGACCACCTCAGGGATACTGTGGATACCTGATCATGGCATTGTACACCAGAAGCTAAACATTAATGAATGCCAACTATAGTTTTATATATATAATGTGATGGTTCAGTGTGAGGTCGGAGGGATAGTGGATGGGGGGAGGGGGGTTCACAGTATGAGGGATATAAATGATGAACGTCTAAGTATTACCTTGTTTTGTACACCTGAAACTAATAAATTAATTAATTAATTAAAATAAAAAAATAAAAAAAGAAGTCGTGGTATATATACACAATGGAATACTATCCGGCAATAAGAAAAGATGATATAGGAACATTCGTGACAACATGGATGGATCTTGAGAGTATGATGCTAAGCAAAATAAGTCAGACAGAAAAAGCAGAGAACCCTATGATTTCACTGACATGTGGTATATAAACCAAAAACAACAAAAGAACAGGATAAACAAATGAGAAACAAAAACTCATAGACACAGACAATAGTTTAGTGGTTACCAGAGGGTAAGGGGAGTGGGGGGGTGGTAGATGAGGGTAAGGGGGATCAAATATATGGTGATGGAAGGAGAATGACTCTGGGTGGTGAACACACAATGGGACTTATAGATTATGTAATACAGAATTGTACACCTGAAATCTATGTAATTTCACTAACAATTGTCACCCCAATTAATTAAAAAGAAAAAAAAAAGAATTGATGAAATAAACACTCATGGTTTAGGTCTCAGCCCTGTATGCCATCCCTTTCCTGAGGTGTTCTCAATAAAGAACTCTCAGGGAATTTGTAAAATATCATCTAATTTGCCAATATTTTAGAAGCAAAGTATTTATATCACATATTCCCCCAGAATTCCATTGCTTTCCTTAACACAGCAATTTCCTTAATACAATTGCTTTCCAATTGTAAGATGACTTATTGCAAAAGGCAAGCCCATTTTTCAGGCACTTTAAAAATACATTTAAATTGAAGCAAATGTAGTTCTCAAGCAGTCATAAAAAGTGGTTCCTGCACAGTCAGTTTTAGAAAGTTCTAAAATAGGAGGAGATTCTTCCCATAGCAAGACACACAATCTCTGATTTTAGTTTGAATACCATTGCAGGTGTTTTTAATTTAGGTTCATATTTTATTGCAGTTAAAAGACATTAACATGTTTTCAGCTACTTAGCAGTAGTGGTATATTCTATTTAATTCCAGAAAATAATGTGATAAACACATTTACATAATTTATTATATTTGACAATCCTAAGTCTTCCCAGATTCTGACTTTCACCATAAAATAAATCGATACCTCATCATTCAAACTTGTAATTAAGTGCAGTGATTTACAGTCCTTCATTTAGTTGTCACAATAAGTCTATTCTTGTCTTATAATCATGGATGCTTCCTCCTACTTTGTTCCTGCATATTTTCTGAGTCTTATTCCCAATGCTTTCTCTTTATTCTATATAGAATCTTCACAGTAAATGCATGCTTTTATTGTTTTAACCAATATTGGTGTCTATTACTTGCAAACAAAAATCCCAACTAATACCTAATTTCATTTGAAAGCACTACTAAAATGGAAACTCACAGTACTTTTGGAATTTTTGCATATATATAGAGCATGATTATAGAGATATATTAGATTTATATCTCTGTTTTGTAGTCCAGAATATTTATTGGGTTTGAGAACCACATAAATTATATTGAAAATATGATGTTTTAAGTTCCCAAGCAAAAATCAAAACTAGATATAGCAGATCTATTATTTAAGAAATATTTTTTCTGCGACAATAAGATTTGAGTTTTATATCGACAAAGGAAAGTAAGTATTCAATAACATTGTTAGGCAGGGCTGAGACATATACAAGCTGGGTTCTCAAGAAGGTTGTAGGGACATTTGTTTTAACTTACCCCAAATTTATACAACATCTATCTAATTAGGAGGAATTCCCTAAGTAGATAATAAGAAAGATCTGCCTTCCATTTAGAGAAGGCAAAAATACATGGATATGTTCTCTGCCCACATCCTCATAAGTTATGGCATTAGCATTAGGTATAGGCTTGGTTACTTGGGAGTTTTTTTTTCCTACTCTGAATCTTAAGGAAATGAAATAATTATCTGACTACATAAGCTAAGTGGACAAAAATATTTAAGTAGAGTGTGAAGAGAGCAGAGGGCTGCTGCTAGAAGCATATAACTGAAAATCCCAGTAAGTTAGCTTCACACAAAGCTATATGAAAGGAAAAGAGGGACCAAACACATTACCCGGATTCAGTATCTTCTCTCTCCATACTCAGAGTTCCTTTTCTATTTTCTTTTTCTGTATTAGATCTATTATCAGATAAGTTCTGACTTAGTGGTGAACCTCAGCACCTTTTCCTCAATAATTCTTGAAAATAAAAGATTTATATTTGGGTCTCATCAGTAATGAGTTGTTACTTTACCAACTCTGGACTAATACTCTGATTGACTGGGTTGGAATTATCCTTTCCCTTGACACAGTGGCTAGAGTTAGTGTCACACAAAACCTCATGAGATTAGCATAGAAACAGGAAAAATCAGAGTATGGTTATTAGAAGAAGGGATCGTAGAAGCATGATAGGTGAAAAAACCAGACATTTAAACATTTGGTAACTCTTTTAGTCTACTTTTCATTATATCCCCTCAAGTGTGGCATCATCATAATTGGATCCTGGCATTTTGGGTATAACTCCTTGTGGAAGTTATTATCTTAGATCTTATAAAAGCATCACTAGATCTGATACAAGTGAGATTCATTATGTATATGGTGGATGAAAGGGCATTAGTCTGATTACAGAACTGTACAAACTATGATATTAACACCTACATGATATCAAGCCATATTTTTTTTCTGGAATAAAAGAGGAAGTATGGTCATGAAGCATGAGTGGAAAGGTTAACTCAGTGAATTGTCTGGGAATCAGTATTCCCTTTTTAGTGCTCTGTGCCATTCACACTTCTGAAGAACATGCCATATAAGATCAATCTCAATATTGGCCTGGGTAACTCTCCCTTGTGTCCTACAATTGGCCCCATTGTGTGTGATTATAATTAATTACCCCCAAATCTGGATATATGTCAAAATAGTGAAATACTGTAATTCTAAGCTCTGGAAATGACATTTAACTTAATGGAAACATATTGCTTTACAGCGTTTCCCAGAATTAACAACTGCCAGAGCAGACTGCAGACACATAATATGATCATTGTTCATTTTTGGATGGCCATAAAGATATCCACCTTGACGAGTGGCAGCCTCCCCAGTGCCAATCAAAGTACATTGACCAAGTCTGTATTAACCATTTCCAGTAAAATAATATTTTAATCACTGCTCCATCTCTCACCCTAGAATTGAACAAAATGAACAAAAGGCAAGAAAGAAAGAAAAAAAGTTTTAAGTGAAGAGGCAAATTTTAAGTAGTATAGACTCCATGCACCAGATTTTAAATATATTAACTTCATTACCATTTCTAATAAAGTTACTCAAGTGTGGATACTTTGTGTTGGCATATAAATATTCAAACCAGAAATACTTTACTCAATATTTATTTATTTATGCATTTAAATTTTATTTTTTAGATATTTTAACTTTTTATTTTGCAATAATTTTTGATATAGAAAAGAGCATGGTAGATTAATGCAGGATATTCTCATGTACTTTTACCCAAAATTTTAAATTAACATCATACAGAGTGATAATGCAATTATTGAATCAATAAATTAACATTAATACAATGCTATTAAACAAAATATAGATCTTATTTGAATTTCACCAATCTTTCCACTAAAACATGATAGCCATAAAAAAAATCTAAGTGAATATCAAATCTCTAGAAATAGGCACGATATCTCTATGCTCAAAAACAATAGAAGAAATCAAAAAGAAAAAAAAATGGACCATTTCATTAGGAAAAAAATAAGATTGTATATGTAAAAAATGTCATGAATAGATATGAACAGAAGGAAAACTAGGGAATTTTTTCACCTACAATCTGAGCAACACTGTGAATTAGAAACAATATGCATCCCTGTTATTGTAGTTAGAAGCTTTTAAATATAGAAATAATGCATAATATTAAAATCTCTTTAAAAACCCTAATCTTGTATGATGCATACAAATATTTTCAAAAAGACATTACTTGAGTGAATCAAGTCTTTATATATGTAAAACTTTTTATGACGTTGAAATCCTAAATGTGCTTTTTAGAATTTCAGCTCTTAGCTAAAGAGGAATACATAGCAAAGGGTTGTTTCAAATGGAGGGAGCTGTACTTCCTCTTTGTGTGACAGAAAAATAAAATAGGAAATAATGTTCAAAGTCAGGTGAGAATTGTGAGTGAAGAACTCTTAAATTTGATGTATCCATTCATCCAGTTGTCCATTCACTCTACATAAATGTGGTTCAGTTTGCTCATGACACTCATCAAATTGACTGTCTTTAGAATCATTATGTATGAGATACATTTTACCATTACACCGTTTCTGTAGAGACAGTACGAAGTCTACATCCTGTGAGTTTTACAACATTTGCTGCTCTCCTTTAGCCTGCCTTTCTAAAAGGAGTTTTGGTACTCTGTTACTGAGGCGAAGACAGAAAAGCCAAAGTGTAATGAGACAAACATAATTGAATAGCTATAAGGGTTTAGATTCAGATGGCTAAGGATATGTGGCTTTCATGTAAGAGCAACAAACATTTGTCCAAGAGTCTAGGTAAGTATGAGAAGTTCGAAGGTTAACAGATCTGTCTGCTCAGACCCAGCAGAGAGAGCACATTTATGAAGCCTGCAGAAAGAAATAGCTTCTGAGCATCAACAAGCCCTTTGAGACCAATGCACAGGCATCAGGAATATAAGAGGACTCTAAAACTAGTCTTTTTTTTGGGGGGGTGGCATGGGGGGATATTGAGGAACAGTGTGTTTTTCCAGGACCCATCAGCTCAAAGTTGTTGTACTTCAATCCAGTTGTGGAGGGCGCAGCTCAGATGCAAGTCCAGTTGCCATTTTCAATCCTAGTTGCAGGGGGCACAGCCCACCATCCCATTCAGGAATTGAATGGCAACCTTGTTGTTGAGAGCTCACGCTCTAACCAACTGAGCCATCCAGCCACCCTAAAACTACACTCTTTAAAGAGAATGCAGACTCTGATGAGTCTATGGCTACATTATACTAGGGTTCCAAGGTGACCAGCATCCAAATGAGAGTAGAAATAAATGCTTGCTGTGTAGAGGGGTACTTTCACAAATTAACATCAATTGCAGAATTGAAACCACAATTATTTTTTAAATAACATATATAATAGAAAATCGAAGCTAAATATAAGGCCAAATGAAGTCCCATAATTTTTAATGAATGTGTTAATTAGCATTAAAAAATACATCAAACTTTTAATTGAATAAAAGAAGCATTTTGTTACATTACAGATTCTACTTAGTTTATATAAATTCATTATATATCATATCAAAAAGAACTTACTCATGAACACAACAGAGAAATGCAATGCTGCTAACATATTTAAGGAAATTCTTACTATTTTATCACTTCTAGCAGTAAAACTATGTTTCATTCCTCAGAATAAAAGCTTGAAAAACAAACTCTTGTCGGGAAACAAGCTGTGTGGCATCCGTGCAGAAGAAGTGAGTAAATTTTCTCTTCTAGCTTCAACTGGATAGAAATAATATTAGTGTCAGTTTTTCTTCATTTTTTAAAATGAAAGATCTCCTTCTAACATAATCATATAAAAATTGATGTCTTAGTAATGAAATCAAGTTATGAAGAAAAGTTTAAAATATATTTTGTGCATTCATTTTAAGTATGCATTAAAAATGAAAACCCAAAGTGGTTAAAATGAGTCCTTTCTGGACTTGTAAAAGGTCAGGGCATAGGTTATATGGAATAATAGAAGTGAAGTTAGACAAATCATGCATACTACATGCACTAGTACTCTCTCATTGTAAAATAGCAAGAGGAAACTCTGGGGTGATGGAATAGTTCTATATCTTGTCTATGTTCTATATCTATATATATATTGATCAAACCCATCAAACTGTATACTTAACTGAGATTAGCTCTATGTAAATTATATCTCAAGAAAATTCAGTTTTGATGTTAGCTGATCATAGTATATAATAAACACAATATACTCATGGTACTATCATCTCCTAGTAAACTCTATTAATGTTAAGCCCTGCCTAATAAATAAAGTCCTCTTTTATTTCTGAAGTTTTGTAATTTTCCAAGCATGTGTTAAATGTATATATGCCTTCTACTGAAACAACTGCAAATGTACTGTGATTCAGTTTCCTATTATATTCAGAATATTTCTAACCCCTCAAGGTAGTAAAGTTTGCAAAGTAGGAGACTGTGTTATGATGGTGCTATAATTCCTAAATCATTATCCAGTGTTGGAAGCACCATCAATTACAGCATAAAACTGAAAGTGTAAATGGCATAGACTTGCAAAGTTCTAATATTAGAAACAGTTTCTCACACACATCCTTATCGTGAACCACCTGCATTTTGTGACCTATTGAATCTGGAAGCTGATAAGAGAGAAGGAAAAGAAAGCAAAATGAAAAGAAATGAGAAAAGAAGGGAAGAAGGAAGGAGACGAGCTAAGGGAAGGTGGTAATGAGAGGGAGAGAGGGAAAAGAGGGAGGGAGGAAGGGAGGGAGGAAGGGAGGGAGGGAGAGAGGGAGAGAGAGAGAGAGAGAGAGAGAGAGAGAGAGAGAGAGATCTGGTGTCTCTAATTTGTTTACATTTACCAGTTAATAGACATGTGGGTTGTTATTTAACTATTATGAATATATACATACTATAAACTTTTATGTGTATGTTATAACTTCTCTCGGTCAAATACCTACAAAGATTTTGCTGTATAATGCAGTATAGGTATGTTTAGTTTTATATGAAACTGCCAAACTGTTTCCCAAAGTGACCGTACTATTTTACATCTCCACTCAACTATAGTATCAATTATCATTCTTTTCATGTGACTATGACAATATATTTGTTTGTGTTCTACTTCTTCTACTGAGGAATCAGAACTGATAATTGCAGATGCAGAAAGACAAGTGACTGAAGTATCAAGTTAGAATATTTGAAATTGGATCTGCTCTGGAAAAATGTGAATACATGATTGTCACCTGTGGTTTAAGAGAACATATTTCAGTGTGGTAGACAAACATGTCTGCAAAATTCATTTGTGTGCAGTCTGAAAGAATTTTAATCTTCAAGTGTGAAAATATAAATGAAATTAAGGCACTAATCCATGTTTCTGCTCTTGCAGTCAAAAAAAATCCAAGCCCAGCTGAAGGAGCTTCGCTATGGGAAAAAGGATTTATTATTTAAGGTGAGCTTCTTTTTCCCTTCCCCTTCCAACTTGCTAGTCAATAAGTAAACTATCTAAAATATAATTTAGCTTGAATTTCCTGATTTTCATGAGAAATAGAGTTCTATTTGACTGCATTTAAGATGCTTTCATTTTCTTGCCTACGTAATTAATGGATATAAATGCAGATATGGTTTCCTGGGTACATTCTTAATCAAAGGCAGGCATTATTACAAAGTATTTAAAGCCCCTTTGTAACCTTCAATTACTTTATTTCAATGCTGAAGAATATTGTCTTTTGGAATATTTATATTAAGGAAAATATATATTGAGCAAGTTTGCAGAGATGAAGTCTATTGGTGACCTATGTATGATATTAACTTCCAGTCATCCTCCATAAAACTCTTTATTATTAAAAGTCTTCATATGTAATCATTGTTGATTGATTTTGCTTATAGATAATTATACTTTACAAGTCTGTCAAGTCAAGACCTATGCATAGTTAGACATCTACCACAAACTATGATGTGATAGACTGAATAATGCCCCCCTCCCCAAATATCCATTTGGTAATCTCTGGAAACTGGTAATGTTATCTTTTTATGGCAAAAGAGACTTTGCCGATTAAATTAAGAATCTTGAGATGGGAAGATTAGCCAAAATTAGCCAGGTGGGTCCTAAATATAATAGCACAAGTTCTGTAAGAGTGAACAAAGAAGGTTCAAATAAGAAGAAACTTATGTGATTACAGAAGCTGGGGGACAAAAGACAATGTAATGGATTCCCCCCTGCATAGCCTCCAGAAAGAACCAGCCCTGCCAACACTGTAATTTTAATTGCATGAAATTCATTTTGGACTTCTGACTTCCCAAACTGTAACAAAATAAATTTGTATTGTTTAAAGCCATGGTGGTTTGGTATAGCATCAAGAGGAAATCAATACAGACATTTTCTCTCTTGAGCATGGGAAATAAAAGGCAGGTGCCTTTAATTGTGCTTGTGGTACATCTACATTGCCAAATGCTGTAGCGTCATAGGGTATTAAGCTCTTAGTAGCAGAGATAATAATTTGTTTTAATAAATAATAAGTGAACATTACTTTGCATGTAATATTACTTTTTAAAAATATTTCACCGCAATGATCCATCCCATGTACAAATGTCAGGTTTAAAGGGAGATAATACCATGTTTTATTTAACAGTTGGAAAATCTTTCTGTTTTCCAATGGAAACAATAAGAAGTGATTTATCTCATTTATTTGGCACCTTCGCTTTTAGCAAAGAGTCATGGAAAGGTTTCCCTATTATGTCAACAGATATTTATTAAATACTCATTCCTTATGAGCCACACCTTACCATTTGGTTGTCCATAAATATGCTTCCTGCCATTCCTTTGACCTCATTTATAACAAGACATTACCCAGAACACCAAGGAAACAGTTAATTAATTCTCATTAATGCTTACCAATCCCTACTTCTCAGCACTCTTCTCATTATACTTAATAAATAAATAAGATAAAAATATGAAACACAAGGCATTTGCCTGCCTAATCTTTCATACTGAGACTCGAGCTCAGCGTATCTTAATCCTTATATTCAGTTTGGTCTTAGATTTTTGCACTCATCAACAACAAATAATTGAAATTGAGGGGGGGAATGAGTGTTTTTTTATTAGCAAAGAAATGTCTAGTTTTCTGTGTATTAGTTTAACTTAATAATATCAGATATATAATAAAGCAAATCAATCTCCCTAGAGCTGATACATTTTAGGTATTAGTATGACAGATGTATGTAAAGATAGAAGATCATATGAGGCTTTTTAAATCTTTTGAAATTCATTTCTCAAATTGAAGAGTTATGAGAGTGATAGAAAGAAAAATGAGGAGAAAATGAGGAGATCCAATCATTTTCAGTGGTTTATTTATTTTGTAATATTACAGTTGTTGAATATAGGTTAGTAATTTATCAGTTTTCAGAAATTAACAGAATGAGGTTTGTTGAAAGTCTTTATGACTTGAAAATGAGATGTTATTTGTAAGTCTTGTAAGTGACATTATTTCATGCCACTTTAAGAGGAGCATTTATATATGAATAGACCGTGAAGTTGCACATAATAGGATGATTTCAGTTTATACTCTCCCCCCAAAAACTGTTTAACAGAAGGGTTTTTAATAAGTAAAATAACAAGAGGTCTAGAAGCATGACAATTTTATAGCCTATTCAGGAGCTAAACAATGTCAACAAGCCCCCAGAGATTTTTATTTATTAATATTTGTTTGTTTTTCCTACTTTCCATGCCACAATCCTCAACTTACTAATTTGTGCTAAGCTTTGATTCCTCATTGTATCATGACAGTGACTAAAAATCTACATGCTGTCTTCATCCAACTGTGTACAAAGTCAGGGAAGAAAGGGGTCGGGGGGCACTTGTCCTCAGTGTCATAATTTTTATGAAGGAGACATTTTTTTAAGAAGTCTTCCCAAACATAGTCATGTATCCATGCAAATTGTGATCTTAGAGTCTTCAGCTTCCATTGTGAAATATTACTTCTTTTAGATAGAAATTAAAAAGGAAGGGGGTTATTGATGGGGAGGCAACCAACTGTTTCCACTATATTGTACTCATCCACTCACCTTGATGGCAGTAAACTTATCTGAGTTGTTTATGACTATAGCAACAGTTTACATTTAGGTCTTGCATAAACATTTGTTAAATTAATGAATGGTGAATGAATGAATGAATGAATGAATGAATACATAATGCATACATACATATGTATGAACATACATGCATGAATAGACATAAATTAGAAACTGATGCATGTAACCCTAAAGAGTATGTGAGCACAGAAATTCAACCATGTGCCTTTGAAAATGAGCCAACAAAATACCTTTGGTAACATTTTGCTGAATCCTGAGATAAGCAGTAAAAGATTACACTTCTAGTCGTTTACCTGATAATCTGTTCAATTTTGAATAGATTTGATGGGTTTTACTAAAGATAGACTTTGAAGGAGCAATGCTTGCTGCTGAAGCAAATAAAAATAATGGTAAGTGCTGATAGTTGCAAGACATGTTGATAAATTCAGTGTACTTGTTAATGTTTGAGAACTGGCTTTTGAATTGGGAATGCTCCCAGCAGCAGTAAATATTCTCTACTAAAAAAGGAAGTGAGGCCCTGCTATTAGTTGCCCAGGACTTGAGTTTGTTTTTGTCCTCCTTGATTGCACTTGGAGTTGATATTCTCTGGAATACCTACTCCATTTTGTTGCTCTCATTTTACTTTTATATATACACTTCAGTTTTCATTCCAAAAGTATCATTTTCTCATTGTGGGCCAATTTCAAAACGTGTCAAAAAGTATAAAGCCAAAAGAAAACATTAAGAATCCCATCATGAAGATGAAACACACAATATTTTGAAATATTTCTACCTAGTTCCTTTTGTTCTAGGTATAATCTGCCTTGTGATTAACATATATGGTACTATACTATGTATTATATATGATATACTGATTTTTCACATAATTTTAAAACATAAAGATATCCTTTAATTATATTTTCTTCAAAATTTAAATGAATAATTTTCTACATGTGAATGCCAAAAGTGACAATGTTTTCCTTATAAATATGTGTACATTCATATGTATCTGTGTGTATTATCATTTTAGTCTACATTATGATAAAAATGCTTTCTCATTTTTAATTTATAGTTTTTATTGAACATGTATCTAACTAAAGTAATTCACTAAAGTTGCTTAAAAATGTTAAATGTTAAAGACACTTATTACACATTATCCTTTTTAGGAGTGGATATTTTATAGCTTTATTGATGAATAATTGATAAATATAGCTGTATATATTTAAAATATGTAACATGATGATTTGATGTACATATACATTGTGGAATGATTACCAAGATCAAGATAATTAACATGTCCATCACCTCACAAAGTTAGCTCTTATTTTTTTGTGTCTGTGGTGAGAATTATTTAGTTCTACTCTCAGCATCTTTGAATTGTACAATGCCCTATTACTAGCTATAGTCATCATGCTATACATTTGATCCTCAGAACATACTGCTCTTATAAGTGCAGATTTGTATGTTTTGACACCTATCACCCAATTTTCCCTTCTTCCTGACTCTGGCAACCACCATCCTTTGTTTCTATAATTCTTTTTTTTTTTTTTTTGGGGGGGGGTGACTGTTGTTTGTGTATTTTAAGATTCCAAATATTCTACATATAAGTGATATGATGCAGTATTTGTCTTTGTCTGGCTTATTTCACTTAGTCTAAAGATTAAAGATCTCCAGTTCCATCCAGTTGTCACAAATAGCAGAATTTTCTTTTTTATGTCTGAATGATAATTCATTGTGTATATATACCACATTTTCTTTATCCGTTCATCCATTGAAGGACATTTAAATTGATTTCTAACTTCTAATATATTGGCTATTGTGAATAATGCTGCAATGTACATGACAATACAGATATCTCATTGGGATACTGATTTTAATTCCCTCAGATATATACACAGGATTGGCATTGCTAGATCATATAGTAATTCTATTTTCAATTCTTTGAGGAACTGACATACTGTTTTCCACAATAGTTGTACCAATTTACATTCACACCAGCAGTACATAAGGATTCCCTTTTCTCTGCATCCTTGCCAACATGTGTTATATTTTGTCTTTTGGATAATAGCCATCCTAACAGGTCAGAGACTATATCTGATTGGGGTTTGATTTGCATTTCCCTAATGGTTAGTGAGGTTAACCTTTTCACATACCTGTTGACCATTTGTATGTCTTGTTTGGAAAAAAATATATATATTCAGGTATTTTGTCAATTTTTGAATTGGATTATTCTGTTTGCTTTTCTGCTATTGTGTTGTATGAGTTCTTTATATATTTTGGATATTAACACTATTAGTTATATGGTTTGAAAATATTTTCTTCCATTTTTGTAGATTGCTTTTTCAATTTATTGTTTCTTTTCAGGTACAGTAGTTCTTTAGTTTGATACTTTTCTGCGGGTTTATTGTACTTTTTATTGCCTGTATTTTTGTTTCTTATCCAAAAAGTCATAGCCAAGAACGGTGTCAAGAATCTTTTTCCCTATGTTTTATTCTAGGAATTCTATGGTTTCAGGCCTTACATTTAAATATTCAATACACTTTTAGTTAATTTTTGTGAGTGTCATAAGTTTCATTCTTTTGCATCTGTCTGTGCAGTTTTTGCAACACCATTTAATGAAGAGATTATCCTTTTCCCCTTGTCTGTTCTTAGTGTCCTCGTCAAACATAGGCTATTTGTTGTAGCACATACTGAATATCCCATCTTGCTTTGTCCTCTGGTACTTAAGAACACGTTGTCGATGTCCTAACCTTAGGTCTTAGATGGATAGGCTTTTTTTTTTGTTCCTAGTATCCATCCTTTTCCCCACATTCCAATATTCTGAGACATTCAATTTGGATGCTTCTATTTGTTTCATAAAAATAACTATGACATATTAGATCTCCACTGAAGGATGCTGGTTTTGTGATTATCTCTGTTATTTATTGAATAAAATCAAGTTATTAATACCATGTGACATTCAGTGTTTGAAATAAAATGGTGAATTAATTAAATTACTGCTTATGAGTTAATTAGTCTTGTGATAAAATAATGCCGTGTGTGCTGTATATATATGTGTGTATATACATAATTAATGTAATATATATATTAACATTTATACTGACCCAGTACATTATTTTATTTGATCCTTTTAAGATACATATGTGTCCTTTTAAACTCTGCATGTCTACTCCATTATCTGGTAAACAATGAAAAAATAAGTGAGGCTAGTTGGCTTTTGTGTTTTAAGCATGGAAGCAACAAGGCTTAAAAGTTAGGTTGATATGGACAAAGTCAATTTAATTTTCTTCTGTTTCCTACCACAGAACATACTTGTATCCTGCAGTTTTTAAAACTAGTGGGATGGATCATAATCCCTATGAGACAGAGAGAAGTTGTAGGATTCACTTCACAATTAGGGTATTGAGACCTTGAGAAGTTTGACACTCATTCAAGGCCACCGAAATATTTATTTGCAAAGCAAATTTTTAACAGATTGAAAGCATCACTGTTCTACTTACTTCTTTATTTTAAATTGAACGTGCTTGTGAGAATATAATGGATCAAGTCTATTTGACAGGAATGTATAGTTATTCCTTTGGTAACTCTATAACATATATTTATACCATTGCATCAATATTCTGACAATATTTCTGGCATGTGGTGATAGACCAGATGCACCCATTTCTTGTGAAACTCAGACATCAAAATGGCACGTGTTCTCATTGGTATTTTTCCCTAAAAAACAGATGTGTTCAACTTGGTGTCTCCACTTGTTGTCTACTCTTAAAAACAGGAACATTGCCTCATAAATTTCCGCGTATGGATACCAACAAGTGTCAAATTATTTTCTGATGATTTGAGTCTTCAGTAGGGAATTTTGTGAAGCTGTTGCCTCTTAATTTTTAAACCGTCGTGTAATTTGAGATAATTTCTGTACATCTGCCTCTCATCAACTTACATTTATCTCATTCACATGTTAAACCATTTCTTTTTTAAATGAACAAAGCAGTTTCAATGCCATTCATTTGCTGTGTGTCAATTTATATCCAGTTAAATGAGCTTTGGCCCTAAAAGTGAAGGCACCTTGACAAATGTTTAGAGGGGTAACTCATTTTACTTTTTTACATGATTCAGTAAACTTTAAGGTTTTCAAAACATTCATTTGTGCCTCAAAATAATTTGATGAATCAGTGAGGGCAGGTAATGTCACTTCTTCGTGGATCAGAAAAACAAGACCTAGAGAAGTTAAAAAGACTTTTCTGAAATCATAGAACTGGTAAGTGGCGGAGTATAATTCTCCTCTGTCTTTTGACTTTACTATATAACATTTTCCCCAGTTAAATTCCTACTTTGTATCTTAGAGTGATTTATAGGTTATACTTTTAAGAAATATTTTCTAATACATTCAAAGATCTAAAGGGCAAACATACAAAGCTGGAAAGATAACTTGGTGACATACAAAAAACACATAACACATGTTGGTAACTAAATTCAATGCATTTCCTTAAAAACATAAGTGTTTTCAGTTCACACATAAGATACTTACAGGTTAGAATTGGGAGTTATTTGGGACAAAGGTTTCTTTTCTGATTTCCTATACTCTTGTGATCCATCCCACTAGTTTTTAAAATTGTAGGATACGGGTATGTTCTGTGGTAGGATATAGAAGAAAATTAATTGACTCTGTCCGAATTAACTTTTCAGCCTTCTTGCTTCCATGTTTGAAACACAAAAGCCAACTAGCCTCACCTGTTTTTTCATTATTTACCAGATAACGGAGTAGACATGCAGAGTTTAAAAAGACATATATGTGTCTTATCAAAAATCATGACAATTTTAAACTTAATACATGTTAATTTTCTCCAAAAACTTCGGGAATATCCCAAATACTGACAATCACTAAAAGTACAGAACTTTTTTTTAAAGAAATCACAATCAGAGTTTAAAAGTGACTGACCTATTGTATAACTTTAATCTGTTTCCTGACTTCCTGTTTATTAATTTGTTCAAGATTATTGATTATACATTATCCGTCAGGCACTAAGCTGAGCAAGTGTTTTATTTTTGTTTTATTGTATTTATTTATTTTTCCATTTGATCAACATTCCTGATTCCTTCATGTTTTAGCAAGGGATTTCAAGTCAATGGATGCATTTCAGGAAGATATTGACTCCTCAGATTTGTTTCATTATTTTATAGTATACTTGGATAGGAGCTTATATAATTTATCAGATTGTCAAATGGCCTATAAGCTTCCAAACAATCTTAACAACTTGAGGACCACTGCTTTCTGTATTGACCCTCACCTTCTACTAGTCTAAGCACTTTTAAAGAATGATTGGGAATTTTAGGGAATAACAGACAGCTTTCTCTGGTTGTATTGGGCATACCCTGCTTGTTCCAAGTTTCTGTCTTTTTATTTCTTACTCTATTCACTTATTATAAAACTGAAGTGTATTCTATAACTTTCAGGATAACGGTGATATTACAAATAATTTTTAGAATATGTTTATAATTTTAAATGTTTTTCAAAATATATTTACCATATTTACCACATTTTACCACTAATTACATATTTGAAAAAAAAAATGTTGTGACTTATCATATAGGAAAACAAAACATTTTAAATGGTCTAAGCCAGGTTTTGTAAATACGTTTTAAAAAGTAAATATCTTTGTGTGTTCCCAACCCACACTCTGTGTCTATTCCAACCCTGGCTAATGGGTCATGGTCCCTTTCCTCACTGAGCTTGGATCTAGCCTCAAAATCATACTCATTCCAAGATTTGAAACAACTCCTAAAAGTTAGTGACAATCGGTACTCAAAATAAACCTATTTGCCATTCTGAATGAGCTCTAAATACTTTGTCTGTAGCAAGTCTTCAGTCTCTAGAGGGCTACTCTTGCAAGATTTGCTCACAACTGTCTTATTGTTGTAGTAAATAATAATCATTATATATTTGCAAAGACATTTTGAAGTAGTGGTCTATAAACTAAGGAATGTTAAAGAATAAGATTCTTTCACAAGTGGGGATTGTTGTGCAGAAAATCAAAATGAAGACAATTAACTTTAGACAGGCCCCAGAATATTTCTCCTTGGGCCTCAAAGTGTGGGGGAGACTTTAAATTTCTGACCTTTCTTTCCTATCCTTGTCCTATTTATTATGTAGCATGGCTTAGTGTGTCTTGGTTTAGCAAGCCGGACTACCACTGAGAGGGGCCCCCAATCTCTACGAGGTTCAGCAGACTTTGCACATTTCCTTACTTGGGACACATATAGAGCAGTGGCTCCATCGTGAGACCTCTAGAGGAAATCACTTTCCTTGTGGGACTTGCCTGGGATACAACCAGTTCAGTTCAGTTGACACAACAGCCGCCAACTCCGTTCACTGGTTTCTTTAGGTCCTATATAGTTCTATTTTCAGTACATTAAAATATATGTGTGTTTTTTCCCAATGTGAGACATCTTCAGTTTCTTCTGAGCACATGCAAGTTTCAACACGTGTTTCTGATCAGAACTCAGATTCTAAAATTACAGATTAGAAATGGTGTGAAGTCAAATTTGAGCACCCTAGAAGTACTGCTCAGGAACATACAACATGTTCAAGTAGCTTTCATCTCTAATTAAAATGTAGAACAATTATACTAGTGTCTATTAAACAATATATATATATATAAAATGCACAATGAAAATAAAGAACAGTGAAAAATATACAAAGATTGAACCCATTATACAATTTTTTAAAATACCTTGTTTCCATATTCCTTATCTTAATGGTTATGCCAAGTATAATTTCAGAAAACAAGAGCAAGTAGTTTTTTCCTTTAAATACTTCTTTTTTGGCAGCACATTTAAATATTCCCTTTTGTCATGACAGGAGACATTTCAGAAGCATATTCATGAATTTACTTGATTTATTTCATGTCATTCCACTGCTGTTACTCTGTTAATAGGGTGTTTGTTAACCTATGCATAATGAAAGAGGAAAAGCAATTACTTCTGAAAGTAATTGCATAGAAAGCTGATGCAACAGACATTTAGAGGAATTTAGAGGAATTTTAAAAAGGAGAGTTCTCCATAAATTTCATAGTTTACAGTAAGGAATGTACAGCTTGTGAGGGCAAGAGCAGAATCCCTAAGTAGCACACCCTGGGAGTCTTTCACTAGACAACACTACCTCTTCAATGATTGTCTCTTATATGTCTCTTAAAGAGTGACTGCAGGTATCTCAGTCTCTACCATTGTCATTTGGACTTAACCCCATTTGCAAAACAAGTCCAATCAAGCCAAGTCATTACATCAATTTTCAACAACATAGAACCTTCCCATTAGAACTCCTTCAGTTTGAGTCTCTTGCATTATATTGGCTAATCTCCCTCACAGCATTGCCTCTAATGATAGATGTTCAATGATTAAGGTTCACAGCATTTCAAGACAGTTTTTATCCCTTCTCACAGAATTCTGACTGTTGGAAAAATCCCCTTCTCATTCCTGATAATAGTTGATTTTTTTACATGCTATCTGATTCCCCGACATGTCAGACTCCTCTCTAAACTAATGTGTATTTTTCCACATCTTGTTTTAGTTCCTTCTTTATTCTTTGTGTCTATTTTTTTGCCCTTTCTCTTCTCTATGTCCACTCTTCTAAGACCCCTTCAGAAGGAAAATTTGAGTTCATGATGTAATTGTTTTTCAGTCTTAGGAGCATTGTGGTGTTAGCCAAGGGTGAAACTCGATTTATTGCTAATGTTGAAATAAATTGGAAGTTGTGATGGAGTGAAGTAGGTAACTGAAATTATTTCAGGGCTCTGAACTCATGCTATTATAGATTCCCTGTTCAATTCTAGCTGTTTTAACAACACTACCTAACTTTACTCAATGAGGATGTTTTGCTTGGAGTTTCATACATTTCATCATGTGTAAGGAGCATCTGTGTATCTTGTTAAAAGGATGGGCTGGTTCAGTAGGTCTCGGAGAGTCTGCCTTTCCAACAAGGTCCAAGAGAGTGCTGGCTATGATGAACTATGGGCCACACTTTAAATTGCAAGTCCCAAGGCATTTAATTCATCTGATGTGAAAGGATTTGGTTATTTTCTTAAATTTGAAATTCTATGAACACTAGTGTAGTAGTAAGAACCAGCATTTGAAATCAGATGATCTGAATTCCCTTTCACCTCTTTCACTTAATTTACTACAGTTGCATTTGCATATGGACCTCTGAAAGAGAGTATTTGAATTTATTATTTAACATCCTTTTTTTCCATTTTACCACAGCTGACATTTTGCAAGAGGCATAAGTAAAACAAAGTTGGATGACAAATTGCCCTGCCCTCAGTCTAGTTAGGCAGACAGGCTAATTTATAATTAATTTTAATACAACAGGGCAAGTGTTTTATAAGCACTTCATCTACTACTGTTGGGAAAGGGGTCAGGGAGGGGAGGGTCAAAGATCAGTAAGGCTATTACTACATTGAAACAAGTGGCATTAGATTAAACTTTGGAGGCATTGCACCAAAGCCTGCACTTGGTAGTTACTCAGTAAATACTTGTAGAAAGGACAGGAAGAGAAAGAAGGAAAGAGTCACTGCATAAGTGAAGAATGCTGTCTTCACTGAGAAAACATCCTAGCCAAAGGTAGGGTGTTTTGAACATGCATTGCTATTTAAAAAATTGTCATAGGAACTTGCTGAAATGCATGCTATATGTGAAAAGAGGTAAGAGAAGAGATTAGGAAGACAAGATGGTGTTAACTCTGAACATTGATAGTGATGCTAATAATTGTTGGAGAAATGTACCAATAATGTTATAAATAATGCTTCTCTTTGTTTGTGGGGGAAAGTTTCAAGCTCCTGCTGGATTTACATGTGGAAATCATCTTTCCCTCTCTGATTTATCCCCCTCCATGGGTCCTTTCCAGCCAGTCAGCGCATGCTGGCAACAACTTGACACCATGTAGGTGGTTCTGACTGATCAAGAGGCCCACAGGTTCTGGTTCTGGTTCTGTTTTCTTTTTCTTTTACCAGTTACCAACTTAAATGTCTCCACTATAAAGTGAATATAGGACAAAAGGACAGAGAAATGAGGCTGGTGATATAGAAATATTATTCTCAGAAAATAGATTCCCCCAAATCCATATCACAATCTAATATTTTCATATTTCTTTTTAATAACCAATTTAATGAGACTAGAAACTATTGCTACTTAATGGGGTATAAAAATTTTTTCATTTGAAATTATCAACTTGGCTGTGAAAGGAGAGGCAAACTCGAATATTCTGTGTAATAAAGGAAAAGAATGGAAGTCTTTGGATTGGTGTCACCTATTTTAGACCTTTATTAAGCCTGTGTTTTATTCAAAATTAGACTCATTCTCTTCACCTCCAACCCATACAAGAGGCAGAATGGTGCAGCACTTAAAAGCAGAGACTCTGGATCCAGACCTCTGTGTTTACTACTGGCTGTCAATTTCAGTATGTATTTGGAGATGAGTGAACATATGTCTGTTTTTCCTCATTTGTAAAATGAGATTAATGTTAGCTTCTATATCGTACAGTTATTTTGAGAAGTTAATGAGTCGATACAAGTAAACTATAAATTTACAATAGTATCTGGCACCTATTAATTGCACAAGCATTAGCTATTATTATTCCCTCCCCCCCAGAAAAAAAGAGGTAAAAGCTTTACTTTCTTTTGATCATATTTTGATCACCAAGTGTTTGGTGTTTTGAAGGAAGCTTGGCTATAATCCAGGCTCTTCCTATCTTAACTGAATTGCATGACCTCTCTAAGCTGTTTCTCTACCTGTAATATGGAAATCATCACATGCTGCGGAAGGGGTGTGTGTACAGAGAGGGCTGTGAACCTGTTGCTGGAGGCTCCTGGCAAATGTCCGCTGCTGCCATGTTCCCTTCCCATTTGTTTTTGGAAACATATGCAGACAGAAATAGAAGGATAAACTTTTTATCCCCTTTTTCATGTTGGTCATAGGCAAGCCTGAGAGAGGATTGAGAGGAACTGTTGTGTTTTGATAAAAGGGATATAAATGGAATCCACAGGGTAAATCTCCCTGGGCATGGCAGCGGGAATCCAAACATTATCTCAAGGAAAATGTTGAAAGTCAGTTTCTTTCCATCCAGCATCCATGTATGAAGGTGCTGTGACATCCTGAAATGTTGGCTATCAGTATGTTTTATTTCCTAACTCTGGCTAGCATTCTCTCATACTCTAGTTGGGCTTCACTTAATGTTAATTAGGATTTTCCAAAACAGTGGTAGTATTTTCATTCACAATTGTATACAGTAAATTATAGCATTACCTATTTTGAAGTTTCACCTGTTTACTCTCTCTGGTGAGAGAAACATATTAATCAAAGGCTCTAATTGCACAAATAGAAATACTAGTCTGCAAGGTTGAATCAATCAGCTGGGGTTAAGCAGAAATGAATTCATTCAATAAATGTTTCTCAAATAACTTCTATGTGTCAGACACGGTGTTAGATGCAGTTTATATAGCCGTAAATAATCTAAATGTAGCACTTTCTATAGGGCATTTATGGCTATTTCAGAGAAGTGGAGACTTATGTGTATTGCCCAACGTTCCAAAGCACCACGATTTGTAATCTTTGTTTTTGTAGTCTAACCTCCCACACACCCTGGTTCCACACCACAAAGAAAATATTTATTTGTTCATTCATTTATTCATTTTAAAATCTGTTTTATTGAGGTATAATTTCCATTCAATAAATTAATCATTTAAATTGAACAATTTGCTGAATTTTGACTTGTATACATGTATCATATAAATATATGTGTGTGTGTGGATATATATATCTACACACACACACATACAGCACAATTGTTAACATAATCCTGATTTATAACATTTCTATAATTAAAAGTTACCTTGGGCCCCTTTGCAGTCACGCCGCTCTCCCCATTCTAAATCTATTGTTTTGCTTTTTCTAGCATGTCATAGAAATAGAAACACTCAGTATAATGCTTTTGAGTTTTTATTCATGCTGTTGCAGGTCAATCATTTGTTTCTTTCCAATTTCACTTCATCTAATTTCATTTGGTTGTTTCCAGTTTGGGACTATTATGAATATAGCTGCTATGGACACTGACACAGAGGTCTTTGTATGGACATGTATTTTTATTTGTCATGGATAAACCTTGGAATAGAATAGTTAGGTCATATGGTACATATGTTTTATTTTATAAGAAACTGAAAAAAATGTTTCTAAATTGGATGTACCATTGCATCCTCCTGAGGCAAGTATAAGAGGTCTACATTATCTTCTTTCCTGCCAATATTTACTTTGACCAGTCTTTTAAATTTTAACCTAGTGCATGTGTAATAGTAGAGCATATGGTTATAATTTGCATTTTCCTAAAATTACTAATGTTGAATACTTTTCAGATACTTATTTACATTTGTATATCTTTGTTGAAAGAGCTATTCAAATGTCTTACTCTTTTACACATTTTGTTCTATTTTTTGTACTGCTGTGTTTGTTTTCTAATAATTGAATTTTAATGATTTTTACGTATTCTAAGTTTTTTTATCAGATATATGTTTTATAAATCATGTCTTGCACTATTGGCTTTTCATTTTCTTAACTATAATTTTCAAAGAGAAAAAATATGTTTTATTTTTAATGATGTCAAAGTTACAAATATTTCTTTGATATTAGAGCTTTGTGTGTCTAAAAAATATTTGTCTAAGGGTGGCTGGTTAGCTCAGCTGGTTAGAGTGCGGTTCTAATAACACCAAGGTTGTTGGTTCGATCCCCACATGGGCCACTGTGAGCTGTGCCCTTCTTTAAAAAAAAAAAAAAAAAAGATAAAAAAGAAAAGAAGTATTTGCCTCACCCAAAGTCGTAAAGGTTTGCCTCTCTGTTTTCTTTTAGATGTTTTATACTTTTTGGCTCTTATAATTAGGTCTGTGAGCCATCTTAAGATTAAGTATGAAACTTAAATTTTGTACGAGGTATGTATAAAATGTATTGGGAGGTTTATTCATTATTGATTTTCAATTTTTCCAATTTCATCATAATTTATTTTTAACATAGTAGTGATTGGGCTGAGACTTGAGTAACTGATGGGTGCAGAAACACACTCTGCGTAGTGTGCAGATTTTATGTCACTTAATTCATGGATTTCTGCATAAGAAATCCACATAAAACTTCTTTGACTAGAGGTGTGGATATTCTTTGTTCTTACAGTTCGGCACAGCAGTTAAGTACTCTGAACCTAGAATGTTAAAAGCTTAGAAATCAAGCCTGGGTTTACCACTGACTAGGATAATTTGGGGCACATTTTTCAACTTTTGGGTCTTAACTTTATCATAAAATTGGACTTCATCATTTTGTTCAATGCCTCCTAGAGAACCAAGTGTTTTATACATGTTAGATATTATTATCCTCCTCTTTCTCCTCCTCTTTCATCTTTTATTATTAGCTCATTGTTTCAGTCAGGGGAAATGTGTTTTGTCTGTTTGTCAGCCATGCTGGCCATGCTGCTCTGAGCTCCGGTGTTCCATGCTGTGTTCTGCTGTGGTTATCTGTGTGTCTGCTGCCTTTCCCTAGAGAACTGAGAGCTCTCGTTTTGAGGGATCTTCGTCTAATACTGATTTACTCTAATTTATTTAATCAAAAAGGATTTATTGAGTTCCACCATCCCTGTATTAAGTACCTCACCTATGTGCCATTGAGAAAAATAAGTAAAGTATGTTTTTTCCACTCAAAAAGTCCACAGATAATAATACCAACTTTTATTTTAAATGTGTAGTATTCGCTAAGCAATGTGCTATTAACTTACATGTCCATGATCACATGCAATCCTCACAACTCTTTAAGGCAGTCATTCCCAAGCCTGTATGAACATTAGAATCATGAGGACATGTTTTTAAATGTCTAAAGCCCAGGCAACACCCTGGGCTTGTCTAAAAACAAATATTTTTTTGAAGCATCCCAGGTAATTTCGGTGTATAGACAAGTTTAGGAACTATTGCCTTAAGGTCAGTGCTATTATCAACTACATCTTGCAGATGAACTAACTGTGGCTCTGAGAGATTAAGACACTGACTCCAGGAAACCGTGCACCCAAAGATTACATCATATAAATAAATTTCAGTAAATTGAAGTAAAATCTAAATATATATGTATATACATATACATATATACATATACATATATACACACACACACATATATATATATATTTATGCTATGTAAGATCATATGTTCTCATAAAATATACTCATGCAATATGCATATGTGCATATACGAGGTCTGACAATTAAGTTTACAAACTCATCCTAGAAAAAGTGCTACATACCTCATTGCTGAATATCACTATGGTCAGCTTAGAAGTACTCCCCTTGGGAAGTTATGCGCTGATGCCAGTGCCTAGTCCACCCTTCAAAGCAATTTTGAAACTGTTTTTCTGGAATGGCCATCAGAGCTGTCATCGGATTACCCTCGATATCCTGAATCAAAATGTCTTCTTTTCAATATTTCATCAAAATGTCTTTTTATCAATATTTCCTTTATCTTTGGGTAAAGAAAAAAGTCATTGGAGGCCAGATCAGGTGAGTAGGGAGGATGTTCCAATACAGTTATTTGTTGACTGGCTAAAACCTCCCTCACACACAGTGCCGTGTAAGCTGGTGCATTGTCGTGATGGAAGAGCCATGAATTGTTGGCGAAAATTTCAGGTCATAAGATTTTTTCACGCTGCCTTTTCAGCACTTCCAAATAATCAACTTGGTTAACTTTGTGTCCAGTTGGTACAATTTCATAATGAATAATCCCTCTGATATAAAAAAAAAAAAAAGGTTAGCCACATTGTTGCAACAACAAGTTCGTTAATTGTCCGACCTCAAGTAAGGACAGATTGTAATTATGTGAGAATTGATACAGAGTAGTGAATAGGAAAATTGGTAAACCTAACATCACTTTTGGGGACAGATGAGGTTATGGTGTTGTGGCTAGAGCATTTAAGAAACATTTTGAAGAGACATTGAGATTTTACCTGGGTTTAGAAATAGAAGTAGTTGTACAGGTATAAAAATTAGGGAAGTTCCTTGTTTCTTTGGAGGCCGATTGGAGCAGCATGATCAAGCACCCCAAGGCATGAGAGGATATGGGAGTAACAATCAGGCAAGTAAGTCAAAGGAACTAGTGGTGACCTGGCAAATGTTGACACCCGGAGTCAGAGCTGGAAGGTGAGGCCAAGTCAAATTTAGAATGTCTGGTATTCCAGGATAAGGGCTTTAACTTTCCTATTTATTAGCTTTGCTGAATTCAACTGAAGATTAATATGGATAGATCCACTGTTAAGGGACATCATATGCTCATATCCACATTAATGCAAAGTTTTGATTTTGAGTACACTGCTGTAGAAAGCAGTGGGTGCCAAATCTTGTCTTTAACACTGTGCAATTGAAAACCAAAGTTCTTTGCAAGCTGGAAACCACATTTTAATGTTAATTGCCAGATGCCACTGTCCAGAAGCACATTTCCCTGAATAGACTCCTATTTGCCAGTTCCAGAGATTAGCAATATAATTGGATGTCAGAATGCATCCTTTCTGCATCTTTCTCCTCTCCTCCCTGCTGTTTTCATTATAGGAAAACCTGAAAAGAATGAAGCAGGTGATCTCACTTATCTAATTTGGGAACTCAGAAACCTACAGTAAGATGAAGAGAAATGTTTCCAACGTGATTCCCCATTTATTTATAACCCCACAGAAAAATGATTGTGAAATTTTCCTTCTAAATGTTTTTCTACATCTTCACATTCTTTGTGTCAGTTCAGACTCTCCTTACATTTCCTGAATTACTGGCAGGACTCTCTGACTTTAGTGGTTTCTTTCTCCAAACTATCTCCCACAATGTCGAAAAAAGGGTTGTCTCCTTAAATTTTAAATTTGGCCATTATTCCACTTCTAAATCCATCATTATCTGTTCAATTCTTGTAGGATTAAATCTGACCTCTTTAGTATGGCTAGCAAAGCTCATCTCTACCTATTTCTTTAGTCTCATCAATGTCAAACACTGAACTACTTACTGAAGATTTGCATTTGTTGTAACTTTCCATTTTTTATCTATTTTTTCTTGTTTGTTTTATTTCCGTAACATGTTTTTACAGTCTTTCTTCACTTGATTAATAGTCTCTCTCTCTCTCTCTCTCTCTCTCTCTCTCTCTCTCTCTCTCTCTCTCTCTCTCTCTCTCTCTCACATGTGTGTGTGTGTGTGTGTGTGTGTGTGTGTACACATATATTATTTTTGCGGTTTAAAATGTTAAAAATTGCAAAAACCACAATTACTTTTTCACCAACCTAATAATTACTGTAGAGCTCATCATCCTTAAGCCCTGGCTCTCCCCTTGGGCAGAACCTGTGTGCCACTATACCTTGGCTGGTAGTGAGGTCACTGCCTCTTTTTCCTTGAGCAACACCCCAGCTCTACAAGTAGGCATGGCTGGGGATGGTAGTATCTGGTCTTAGCTTGTCCCCCCCAGGTAGAACCTCTATCTTGTTAGTGAGCTGGAGTAGGAGTTTGGGGTTAGTCAGGCCTCAGCATCTTTACCTTGTCATATGCATAATAGTACTTACACCACGCAGTCCTAGGGAAAATAAACACTGTTGACCTGCCCCTGACTGGGTGAAATCATAGCCATAGACTGGGAGCTTAGAGGAGAGGGAACCCTGTCTTCTTGGCTTGCCTCTCCTAAAGTAGAGTGCTCAGAGTAGAATTTCCATCACACAGAGCTGAGGAAGATTGGGAGGTTGAGGGGAGTAGTGCTTACTTGTCTTAAAGAGTTTTAGTGGATTTTTTGAATGAATGTTTTTAGTGGATTTTTTGAATGGATGTTTATTCATTTTCTGTATGTCCTTAGTACAATTTCCAGTGATTTTACTAGCTTTTTAAAAAATAATTTTCACCAGCTAAATGATTATTTCACTGAAGAGAGGTCACTGAGCTCCTCCGCCTTACACTGCCATTCTGGAACTCTTGCCCCATTATTACCCAATTTTAAAATTAGAGCTGCGGTGTTATCTCCTCCTTTTCCTGATGCCCTAGGTTGAGGTATGGGACCATCTTCTCTTCCTACACTATATTGGAAAAGTCTTTTTATGTCTCTAATTCTCCTCTAGTTCTAATTTTCCAACTTATTTCCTGGACACCTATCTTATCAACCCTTATTTATTCTTCAAAACACAATTAAAGTTCATACTCACTAGCACTCTCTCCTGTCTCTTCACCCTCAAGTCTAGGGGTACTCTTCCATGCTTTCTGAGCACCCTATGCACATTTGCTATTTTAGTGCTTACTGCATTACATTTAAATTAAATATTTGTTTCACCTCAATAGTACCTGTAATCGCAATTAATTAATTAATTAATTGTGCCTCTATTCTCTAGACCAGCACTGGACACAGTTAATACTTATCAGTTAATTGGAAACATGTGTTTTGAGAGTAAATCATGTGCTATGTACAGTGTAAGGTACTGGAGATACAAAGGTATAAAATAACATATGCTATACCCGCCTAGCAGATGCTGTTTCATTAAATAAAGAGATCAATGGAACAAGAGTGCAAATCAGAGGGTTATGTCAATCACCCAGTGGTAGAGTGAAGCATATATCAGGAATCTGAGAGCTTCCTGGGGCTGGACCACACAGTACAAAGGAGGGTACAGTGAGAAATATTGTTAGAGGGGTAGGTATTACTAAGATAATGTGGGGCTTGTAGGGTGTGTTCAGAATTTCCACTTTTATTCTAGAAGAGTGGTCAGCAAATCATAGCCAGTCCCAATGTGTTACCTGTTTTTGTATGACCTGTGTACTAGAAATTGATTTTGCATTTTTAAATATTTTACTTAATCAAAAGAAGAATGATAGTTTAGGAACTGTGAACATTATTTGAATTCAATTTCAGTGTTAAAAAAATAAAATAAAATACTGGTGTTGGAATACAGCCATTCTCATTGTTTATGTACTGTCTGTGGCTGTTTTTGTGTTATAGGGACAGAGTTCAGTAGTTGTGATCCAGACTATATGGCCCTCAAAACTATCTGGCTCTTTATCGAAATAAGGTTTGTCAACCCTAGTCCTGTCGTAATGGAGGATATTGAAATGTTTTAATGAAAATATTTAAAAGGTGCATAATCACACAGCCATGTTTTATTTTTGGAAGGAGGGCAACTTAGAGGCAGGAAGACTAATTAGAGGTGTGTCTGAAGACTAGTGAGTGGTGTGTCAGAAATCACTCCTGGCTGCATGATTTGCTAAGAAGACTTATGGGACTCAGCATCTAATCATATGCAAGACTGTGATTTTATCACAGTGAAAACATACAAAGCAAAATTAGCAAAGGGGAAAAGGGCATGGGCAAAATCTAGAGCACACAAAGCTTTAGATTCCAAGAGTCCTCACTTAGTGAAGTCACACAGATGTGCTTAATTCCTTTACTAACAGTTGTGATAACACATGTGAAATATTTTCTACTAAAGAAGTTTGCCTGAACCTAGGAGTCCAGGATTTCTTGGGGTACTAGACACGAAGGCAGCCTCTGCCTAACATATACCATAATTCCAAACTCCTAGAAGGAAAGCAAGTTTTCAGCTTAATCCATATTGCACAGATAGTTTAGTAGTACTGAGTCACTTTTTCAAGTGAATGGTGGAACATTCCCAAAATCCAAGTTGCCAGATGCAAGCTAACAGCCAACCTAGCAAGGGGGTCTTTGTAGGGATAGCAGTTTCAATCCTGGCATATTCATTATTTTCTGCATATGAGGTTATTTCAGCAATACAAATGGAAATGGTAGTAACTTGTACTGAGTTACTAAAATGTAAATTAAAACAAGAGGACAAGGTTGAAAGATATTGCAAAGGTACCAGACATTTAGTCATGAACTGTATATGGTAAGAGAAGGGGGAGAAGATTATGCAGGAATCTGGCTTATCAATAAATGTTGGTAAACCGATCTGTTCTAAAGTTGCACAGTAATTCCAGTTGAAGAATAAACTGACATGGTGGAGGGAGGGACTCAGCTGATCAACTTGTTTACCTCATGTCAAGAAACACTACAGTTTTATGTATGTATGTGGATATATATTTAGCTGTATATGCATATATGTATCATATACAGATGTAGGACTTGGGAGGATACTCTGAAGATACTGTTAAAATTATGTTTTTCACCTTTAAGATCTGAGTCAGTTGAAAAATAGCACAGCTATGAGAAGGATGGAGAATGAAGAGAAAGCTTCCTCCAGAAATTATGTGCATGCACACACGTGTGTGTGTGCGCGCACACACACACACACACACACACACACAGATCTGGCTTCTTTTCTACTGACAAGCATAGTGATCAGACAGTTCAAAAATATATTGTTTTTCTCTTCACTAGCATCAGTAGTTGCACTGGCTTAATTTGAACAGCTTCATTTATCATTTATGAAACATTTTCAGTGTATTGATGTCGAGCTTATCTCCACTTTGGAATATATGGGGTTTATGCTACTTGTTAAGCATAAGTCAGGATGTGAGTATTCTCCTGAGGCAAACCAGGAAAATCATGATCTTCAATGAAAACTGCACTGTTTACTTCTTCTGAGACAGTCCTTCTTAATGCTGGATGTGCATCAACATTTATGTGCAGATATTTCAAAATACTAAAGCCCATGCTAAGCCACTTTAGAGTCTGCCTCACATTGCTTGGGTTGGAGAACAGAT
Source organism: Rhinolophus hipposideros (assembly GCF_964194185.1). NCBI lineage: Eukaryota > Metazoa > Chordata > Mammalia > Chiroptera > Rhinolophidae > Rhinolophus > Rhinolophus hipposideros. Next base: position 29,893,362 of record NC_138056.1, on the reverse strand, counting down.
ATTTTCACACACAGTAATCTCAATCTAATGATTCATGATTTAAATGTGTAGAGGTGCGTAGGTGAGAAATGACAGAATTTTTGGAAATGATTTAAAACATTTTTGTTTTTATTCTCTAACTGAAAAAATCAAGTTTCTCTTCCTTTCTTGTCTGAGATGAGCTTAATGTAACTCTTCTTTGTATCTCAAATGTTCACCCTGAGCTGTTTGGTAAGTTACTGGGTTGAGTAGGTAAATGGGTGTGTGCATCATGGATGGATAGCTCAACACAGAGATAGATGAATGGGAAGATGGATTGGTAGATGGATGTGTGAGTAGGTAAATGGAGGACTATATGGATAATGGGATAGAAGGTGTGTGAGTGGAAGGATGACTGAAGAATGGATGAGTTGACCAGTAGGTGAATTGATAAATGAATAGATGGATGAATGAATGAGAGCATAGTGGACACATAAGGAAGAACAATAAAACATATAACACCTCCTTACAATGTCTAATTTACCAAATTTCCCAGAAAGAAAGTGTTTTTCCATGTTCAGTAAACATTTATCATTAAGAAAAGATTTATTTATTCATTATTTATCCAATTGTAAGTTCCTTAGAATTAGATGATGATATTCAATACAGGAACTGTGGAGGCTAAGTAAGTAAAGCAAAGTGACAACTGAAAGACAGGTGAAATAATCATGCTGACCCCTTTTGACAGCTACAATTACAAGGCACGTGACCTCTCTAACTGTAAGGATACATCAGTGACATTTGAGGAAAGCCAACAAAAATTAAGCACTTCTTTTGTTATTTTTACAGAAGCAATATAGCTAACAAATTGGGTTATAAGGATGAATTTTTGCTGAAAATAAAATAGCAGCTCTAACTTCCTGATAATTATTCCAAAGACAAAGCAATGATCTTTTTTTCTTTTTCTGTTTCTTTTCTTTTCTGTTTCTTTTCTTTTCTTTTTTTTTTTTTCATGTATTACCACATACAAGCCTTAGAACACTCTTTGATGTGGTCAAATATTTTAGTACTATTTTATTAAAAAGTAAATCCTACTGAAGGGTCTTTCTGAAATTCTTTACATCTCTAGATTTTTTCTTTTTTTTTTTTGTTTGTTTTTAAAGAGAAAAATAATAAATGAGGATAACTTGAGAGGCCTCTGAGACAACATCAAGCATACCAACATTTGCTTCATAGGGGTACCAGAAGAAGAAAAGGGAGAGAGAAAGAGAGAGAGAGAGAGAGAGAGAGAGAGAGAGAGAGAGAGAGAGGAATTGGAAACCTATGTGAAGAAATAATGATGGAAAACTTCCCTAACCGGGCAAAGGAAATATATATACAAGCCCAGGAAGTGCAGAGTCCCAAACAAGATGAATCCAGAGGCCCACACTAACACACATCATAATTAAAATGCCAAAGATTAACGACAAAGAGAGAGAGTCTTAAAAGTAGCAAGAGAAAGCAATTAGTTACCTACAAGGGAGATCCCATCAGACTGTCAGCTGATTTCTCAAACAGAAACTTCAGGCCAGGAGGAATTGGCATGAAATATACAAAATGATGAAAAGTGAAGACCTACAACCAAGATTACTCTACCGATCATTTAGAATCAAAGAACAAATAACTTCCCAGACAAGAAAAAAACGAAAGGAGTTCATCAAAACCAAAGCAGAATTAAAGAATTAAAAGGAATGTTAGAAGGATTTAAGACCAAAAAAAAAAAAAAAAATCAAAAGTATGAATAACAAAATGGCAATAACTACAGATTTATCAACAATTACTTTTTTTTTAACAATTACTTTTAATCTATTACTTTAAGGAGATTAAATGCTCCAGTCGAAAGATAGCGTTACTGAATGGATACGAAAACAAGACGCATATATATCTGAGTACAAGAGACTCACTTCAAATCAAAAGACATACACAGACTGGAAGCAAAGGGATAAAAAAAGATATTTCATGAAGTGGAAACAAACATACAGCTGGGGTAGCAAAACTTAGACAAAACAGACGTTTAAACAAAGCCTCTGACAAGAGACAAAGAAGGATTTAGCAATCCCACTTCTGAGTATTTATCTGAAGAAAGCCAAAACACTACTTAGAAGGGACATGTGCATCTACATCTCATTTGCAACATTATTTACAATGGCCAAGATGTGGAGGCAGCCTAGGTGACTCACCGTCAGTGGATGAATGGATAAAGAGGAAGTGTGTATATATATATATATATATATATATATATTCATATATATGTGTGTATATATACGTATATATTTATATATACGTATATATAAATATACATATACTTATATGTGTATATTTATATGTTATATATGTATATGTATATTTACATATTATATATGTATATGTATATAATATATACACATATATATTATATATGTATATATATTATATATGTATGTGTATATTTATATATGTATATATACATATTTATATATATGTATATATACACAATGGGATATCATGCAGCCATAAAAATGAAATCTTGCCATCTGCAACAAACTGGATTCACCTAAAGTATATTGTGCTAATTGAAGTAAGTCAGAGAGAAAACCTGCAGCTCTAGATTTTTAAGATGATGACACATCCTTTGCAGGAACAATTGGTGAATCAAGATGTAGATTTGAAACTTTCTTGTTTTCTTTCTGCATTATCTTTTTTGGCTTCATGAAATATTTCTCACATAAAAACTCCAGTTTATATTTCAATAGTTTTGCTCTTTGTCAATTGGAAGGAGATACCACGTTTCATGTCCCAGTGCAGTTTATTTTATATGGGATTAAATGAAACCCAAAACAACACAAGTGGAAACAAAACTGTGCATGATCTCTTATAACCTCAGACTAATAGTCTTAATAAAATGAAGGCTTTGAAATGAGATATATGAGACAAACTGCCAAATTCTCGTGAGGCACATTTGGGCCACACAGGCTTGGTCTCCTTTACGGTTCTCTTGCCTCCTTTGCTAAGTGGTTGTAGCAATAATAGTTACAGAGGTTTGTAAAACAAACAAACAAAAATAACATATTCAAATATTAGCAGAGTTCTTGGCACATGGTAAATATTCCATAAATTTTCTTTGCTACTATTATTCCCATTTTACAAATGAGAAACCTCAGACTTGAGAAAATAAGGATGTTGTTGATAATATTAAAGCTAGTAAATGGGAAAGAAAAGACAAAGCACAAGTATTTTATGTTACGTTTCAGGACTCTTTCTAGTATTCCTAATTATACACACTTAATGATAAAGATTGGGTAATGGTGTGAACAAAGTCCATGTGTCTATTCATGTAGATTGGTGCTTAGGAGCCAATTGTATTTTATCCATACTGGTGACTTTAATCGTTATCCTAATTAGCTCAAGTAAAATATACTTAAACATTAGGGAAAATAAAATTGTGCTATTAGATATCAGAATATCTTCAATCAGTATTTTTCCCTCTAGTAGTACAATTTGGGAACTAGTTTTCTGTAGCCTGGAAAGAAATTCTACATCCTTCTTGCCACCTGAAACGTAATAAAAGTAAGTCAAAATTGAAAATCCCCACTGGAACTTCATACCATGCTCGATTGTAGTACAAGCCCTATTTAAAGTGGTAAATAATTACTAGTTTATGCATCATATCATCCACTACAGTCCACATTCTTGGATTGTAGAGTCTGTATTTTATGCATCTTTCTTATTCTTATTATTTACGTTTTGATTGGCACAGGGTAGATAACTCTTAACTATTCATGGAGTCAACCTTCATTGATTTGAATCCAAGTCATCATTTTAATAACAATTCAGCACATGTACTGGCAACTGAGGTTGGCAAGAGTTCTAGATCTGGTAATAAATATTAAATAAATGTGGTAGTAGCCTGATAATAAATGAGGACATCTCCCTTTAATCATAATATAAATTATTATTTTTATCATTTGTTGAGCACCATTTGTCATGATCAAATTTAAAAGTGTTTCTAATCCTCACAAAGACCTTCAAACTCATATTGTAAAGATAATGTATTCAATCAACAATTTTTGAGAGACTAATATTGCAGGTGTTTTTCCAAGTGCTTATAAGATTCATTAGTGAACAAATGTTCCCTGTTTTTGTAGAGCTTACATTTAAGTAAGTGTGATAGACAATAGTTAATAAACAGAAAAATTATTTATGTAGTATATTAGAAAGTTCAGTGCTGTAGGAAAAAAGAAAAAGTAGAGAGAAATAGATTAGTAACTCTAGGTGGGAAGTGAGGTAGTTTGCAGTATTAATAATCTAGAATGGATTCTTTAAGCAAGTGACCCTTTAGCCAAGAATTATGAGTGAGGGATTTGAGAGAGATAAGGATGGGCTTTGGAATTATCAAGACATGAGTTTGAATGTATTTATTCTACTTACTATCTATACAGTTTTCTGGACCTCCACAAACTTCTGTTTTTACATCTAGTAAATCTGAAAAAGGATACTTAAATTGTCTGGCTGTTTGACTACTAAATAGATGTGTGTATGTGTAAATTGTTTAGAACTTTATTTGCATATATTAAGCACACTATAATGTATATTAAAAAATAAAAGGTGCTAAAAAATTAGCTCATGTTATATACAATTTCATGACAAATAAGATATTGACATAAGGTTGCAAAACTCTTTGTCCCATCTCTGGGTGAACTGCATATTTCTAGGACTTCAGATGTTGCCTAGAGTTTTGCTTACCCTTGTCATTGCCAAATTATGACTTTTGCTTCTACTTTGAAATTCAAGTGAAAAGAATAAAATAAGTCCATTGGTAAATAGACCATGAATATGTATTAAAAATCTCTACTAAAAGGCATTGAAATGAATTTAAAGGAAAAAAGTACACATTTACAGTGGTAGGAAGTTGACAAGGTGGTATGTAAATGTTTCCATACCTGCTGTTTTCAACAAAATCCACTTAGTGGAATAACATTTTTTGAAAGGGTGTTTGGGAAAAGCACCCAGAGCAGCTGCTGTACTTTGGCAGTAACAAAATTAAACAATTGGCTCCATCCAGCATTCAAATGGCAAGAGGATTTGCACAAATATAGGGGATCATGACATTCAAGCAGATTCACATAGGAAAAAAAAAAAGTACTTATTCAAAATATTTACCACTGACTGAATTCTGACATCTACGGAATTTTGTACTGGATTGTATCCACCATCCCTCAGCACTCTGACAGTATTGTTAATAAACCATCAACTCTTGTGCCTGTTAGAAGGAAAGGCAGCCACTGCTTGTCATGTCAATTAACTGCCAGAAAAAAGATTTACATGACAAACTGAAAAGCCTCCTAGAAGAGCATTCTTTGGACTATTAAAATGAAGCCTCAGAATCCTCAACTTTCAACTAGGTAGAGAGTTCTTGTAAAAACTGGGGCTCTTCAGGTGCAAATGAGGAAAAGAGATAATTAAATGATCTTGAGAAAAATAAGAAACCTGGTTTCTTAGTACAGTGTGTGGCATTAGCATCAAATGTACTCATTTGCTCATTCATTCATCCAGTATTTATTCTTCATCCACTAGGTATCCACTGTTCTAATAATGATCTATTCAGTGGTTAGCAAAATGGAAGCAATCTATATTGTGAGTAAGCCTATCATCTATGAGGACATGAGGCATTAAAAATCGGATAGAACAATGTATAGATGACAGCTGTAAGTAGTAATTAACTAGTATGTATCCACATAGGCATGCAAATTGTTCAAATATTAAAACATTCTGTATCTACTGGTAAATAACCGTTTTCTTCTTCATCTTGGCCGTTTTCCAGTAACCCTTCATCTCTCCCTAGCTGTCATTAAGCATCATGGCTCTGCCATAGCATCCTGATCACCTTGCACATCTCTATGTAGGTCACATAGGCAAAGCTAACCTCCAGTTTCACCCAAATCTTGGTGGCATTCCCTGTGATGGAATAGACACAGATAGTTGATCTTATTAGAAGCTGTTACAAGACAGTTTCTCATCTGCATCGCTATCTCACGAGAGGCTCCATGAAGCAGTTTCCTATCTGCCCTCATAATGCCAGTGATGCACAGCACTTTCCATATCACACCTCTCCCCTCTTTAGGGTAAGGTTGTAGGCTATAAAACTGTGTTGCTGTTGTTAGAATTGGATCCACAATGGCAGAAAGACCTACCACTTGAGTTGTCTGTCACACGGCAACCCTGGTTTGATGTCATCTAGTGATATCACAGATGTGGCTTGCCAATGCCATGCTGATCTTCCTTATGCTTTCAGTGTGAGTAGTAAATTGTCCAAATTGATTTGGGCTCATGTCTCTTTCCTGGCTGATGCTGTAGGAGTGCAGCAAGCCTGCTTAGGAGCTGCCACAATGCTTCTGCTTAGGGATTGCTTGATGGCCTGACAGCTGTCAAGCAGGGAACTCCAAGGACCCTGCTCCAGCTTTCAGAGCTGAGTCATATTTTATTGGTTCATGCCCATTTCATACCAGTTATTTCCTGTTTTGAATATCACAGCTGATAAAAGTAATAGAGAGAAAAATACATAGTATTTTTACATAGGATACTATAACAAGAATGCTAAAATTATATTTGCAGTTCAGAAATGGATCTCTATGAGATTTACTGTGTTTCCCCGAAAATAAGACCTAGCCAGACCATCAGCTCTCTAAGGCTTCTTTTGGAGCAAAAATTAATATAAGACCCGGTATAATATAATATAATATAATATAATATAATATAATATAATGTAATGTAATATAATATAATATGATAAATATAATATAACCCTGGGTATAGTATAATACAATACAATGCAATACAATATAATACCAGGTCTTATATTAATTTTTGCTCCAAAAGACACATTAGAGCTGATGGTCCAACTCAATCTTATTTTTGGGAAAACATGGTAGCATTTCAACTGGAATCTAAAGGGTGTGTAGGAAAGGACCAGGGGGAACAAGGTAGCAGGGAATTTTCCATGAATAGAGGCAGAAAAAACAGATACCTTTGAAGACTGACGTGTGGAAAAACATGCCTCATTCCATGAACTATAAAGAAGGGCAGCGAGATATCATATAATGCACTTGGGTCAAAATATCTCTTCTCTTCTGACAGCCTAGTAAAACATTTAAAAGTCCACCCATAACACTGAAATTCGTGAGATTTCAAATAAAAAATCAATATAATTTTGTTGTCTCACTATGTGAAAGACACATGATTGTTTTAGTGGTAAGTACAGAAATGTTTAAGACTTTAACTGTGAGCTTCATAAAGATAACGTTGCTGCCTTATGTTGTTTTATATTCATAACTGATTTCATATCAGAGTGTTGAAAATAATATTTGGTAAATCAAGATGTGAGAAAAAGGAAGGAAGCAAGGAGTGAAGGAAGGGAAGGAAGAGATGAAAGAAGGATAGAAAGTTCTCTGTTTAGAGAAATATAAAATTTATAAAATGCCTGAAATTTATTAGCCTTGCAGTAAATATCTATTGAAAGATTGAATGGGAGAACAGAAAGATATAATAAAGAAATTATATATAATGAAACACATAATAAAAAATAGAATAAATTATAATCTGCAATAATTAACCTGACAATATGCAAATTCCAAGTAAACAGCATACCCTTGTGATACAACTTCACACAGGCTTCCCTGAAGAACTCCTAGCTGGCTTATCCAGGGCAATTTAATGAAGAAAATGGACACAGAACAATAATCCCATGACCAGGGATACAAGACAATAGTATTGTAGAGCTAGCTTGGGTGCGGTAGATTGCGTAGTCACACAATAGTGATAGCCTCTAAAGACAGTGTAGGAACACATTGTGCAGAGCTTCAAACTGAATATGAAGGGATCTGCATTTTTTAATAATGGTAATAAGGAATAACTGAAGTTTTTGTTTTGTTTTGTTTTTGTTTTTTTATCAAAGAAAAGCAGGCTAAAAGAAATGATCATGAAAAACAAATGTAATAGAGTATGCAGAATGACTTCCTGGAAGGAGACAAGGGAGAAAAATAGAGACTAAAGGCAGTGAACGTCATGAGACAGTTGTAGCAATCTAGTAAAGAGTGGAAATGAGGTCCTACTTTAGTAGTCAGACAAAAACAATGGAGAGAAAAATAACGTCAAATTCATGACTGAATGGACATGGGCAGAAAACTGCATTTGAGATTGGGGCAGAGATGATGTGTGTCACATACACAATAATGATATCCTAACAGTATCTACCTCTGAATCCCCAGAACGTGTGAATATTATTGTATATGGCAAAAGAGAATTTGCAGAAGTATATACATTAAGGATCTTGACATGGGGAAGAGTATCCTGGATTATCAGAGTTGTGCCAATGTAATCACAACAGTCTTTATGAGAAGGAGGAGGAGAATCAGTCAGAGAAGGCAATGTGTCAATGAAAATAGAGGTTGGAGTGGTGTAGCCACAAGCCAAGGAATGTAGCTAGTCTTTAGAAGCTGGGAAATGGCAAGAAACAGATTTTTTTTCCTAGAGCTTTCGGAAGAAATCAGGCTTATGAACACCTTGATTTCAGCTCACTGAGATTTATTTTGGTGTCACTTCATATTCAGTGACACTTTCTTCTCTCTTCTTTATTTTTTAAGCTCATCCAGTGAAATTTTCCTTTCTAAAATTGCCATTTGATTCTTTTTTTATAATACAATTTTTGCTAAGATTATCTATCTCTTCACTAATTAAGAACATATTATTTTTAATTTCTTGATCACATTTTTAATAGCTGACAATGTGCTCCCCTGTTTTTTGTTTGTTTGTTTGTTTTTGCCTGTTTTCTTTCCTGTTTTATTTAACACATGGGCCATCTATGTATTGACTATCATTGTCTTCATTTTTGTTTAACTTTGAGTCATATTTTTTGAAAATCTGCTAAGATTTTATTTTGTGCTGGCCATCACCATTTATGCATTAAAGAGATTCTAGGTTTTATATTCTAGTTTAGATTGTTAATTGTTGTCCCATAATGCAGTTAAAATACTGGCATTCACCTTGATGTAGAGTTGGATGTGTAATTTGTTAGTTCAGATATATAAGCAGTCCATGATAAAACCTAGCTCCTCTAACTTGACAGAGCTAAACCTCAGAAAAATATTTCCTCATCTCCAGCTGCCGGAATCTTGTCTAGGTTTTGATTTAGCTTTTTAAAGAAAGGCCTAAAATAGACTTTATACTAGTAAATGATCCCATAGTAAATTAAAATCTTAGTCTTTGCAAACCATATGGTCCCTATGGCAGCTATTCACATGGTTATGCAAAAGCAACTAGACAATACATAAATAAATACAGGTAGCTGTGGTCCAATAAAATTTTATTTACAAAAATGAGCAAATTGGCCAGATTTGGGCTTTGGACTGTAGTTTGCCAACCATTCCTCTAGTGAATTACTCTAAAAATGCCTGTGGTGTTAATAAGGTTTATGAATGTCTGTAGAATGCCAGCGTTATTCTACAATGCTCAACATCTAGTGTTTCTGTTCAGTTCAGCCATATAACAGTTACTTTGTGATAACCTTATATAATATATTGTCCTGTGTATGTGCAATACAACTCTGCCAAGGACTGACAAGCTCTTGCCCCCAGACTGACTTTTGGAAGCCCCGCCCCTGCTCACCTCACGGTTCTCTGCTGCCCTGCTCCGTATCATCCAGCCTTTAATCTGACCCAAACTCACATCTCTGCCTCCACAGCTCAGTGCAACTACAGTGAAATGCTTGGGGCACAGCCCTTTGCACCTTAGTCAGGAAACTGCCCTCAGGCAGAAAGCTGATGGAGTCCTGGATCTCATGTAGTGGATTTTCCAATTTTCAAGTTTCACAGCCTGGAATAATTAGTTCATAGTTGTTTATTGAAAGAGGACTAGTCCTATGTCAATTACTATGTCATGTCCGTAAACAGAAGTTTTAAATCTTTCATTTCTAAATAACAGGAAATATAAATATATCACAAAAATTGAATTAATCAAATAATGAAATGTATTTACTCACATTAGCTGAAAATGCAAGGTTCATTTGATTTCAGGTGTGGTTTGATTGAAAAATTTTAAAAGTAGCCAGATCATGTTGTACATGTAGTTATTTTCTATGCTCTACTTTCTTCTAATATAGTTTTTGTTTGTTTGATTTTTGTTTTTGTTTTTAAGATTTTATTGGGGGAGGGGAACATGACTTTATTGGGGAAGAGTGTGTACTTCCAGGACATTTTCCAAGTCAAGTTGTTGTCCTTTCAGTCTTAGTTGTGGAGGGTACAGTTCAGCTCCAGGTCTAGTTGCCTATTGTTAGTTGCAGGGGGTGCAACCCACCATCCCTTGCGGGAGACATATAGTTTTAAACTCATATTGTTCCCTTTTATTCTAGAAAGAATGCCTATCAGAGCTTAGACTTAAACATCCTCATACTACACTACAAAGAGAAAGAAAAATATATACTTTTTATTCACTCAGATGAAAAAGATAGCTTTCATTCTAGAAGCCACAGTAAATATCTCCTTGTCTCTGGCCTGATGTTAATTACATGCCTAAACCCAATCACAATCATTTGATTAGAGAGTTGAGATAGAGTAATTGCTTTAAGAAATTACATCCCCCAATCTGGGAGTGATTGTTGAGATAATCTCTCCTAAAATGTATGGCTGAGAAGGGTATAAGGCAGTTTCCTCCAAAGTCTGTGTGTTTTTGAGAGGAGAAAAGTAGTGAAATACCAAGTGCATAATGAGAAGTTATCCAAAGTAGATTTTTCATAAGTGTTACATGCATATACACATACACATGATGGCAATAGAATACTCATAAAAATTTAAATTTGAGGAAAATCATATCTGTCTGCTCTTATTTCCCAGTGGAAAGGCTTATTGAACTTTATAACTTTGATATATTAAAATTTACTTTTAATACCACTTATAACAAGATGTTATGCTAAACTGTTTCTACATAATTTGAGACCAAACTTTGGTTCCTCTCTATATGTTAGTTGTTCAGTTCCAAGTCTTTCAGTATTACTCCCAAGTTGATAATGTTGAAACGAGTAGGTATTGCATCAGATCATCTGATGGCCAAAGATAATCATGGTACTACAACTTTATACTTTTATGAAAGTAGAAGCAGGTAGGCGTCATTGACTTTCTGCCTCTTACTTCTATGGTAAAATGGACTGTAGAGATGATAGTGGTGGTATGATGGTCTCTGTTATGTCTCTAGAGTATTATGCACAGTTTTTGGGTTAATGCTACTGAGCAGGGCATATGTTCTTTATATATACTAATAGACACATTGGATTTACATAAAATATTTAATCCTATCATCCTTTCACTAACTACCAAGTACTCCCTACTGAGTACTTGAGAACATCTCTTTCATGAGATTATTATACTCACTGGATGAGTAGTACTAAAAACAGAAACCTACTTCAGTTTTCTGAGTGGTCTCCAAATATTTTTTAATCATTAATCTTACCAATAAATTTTGAGCACATGTCAATTAATATATGTATATTTATTAGTTATAAATTATATACACTCATATCTTTAGTGCTTGGGAGTACCAGCTATGGATCCAAACTGCCTGGTTTGAATTCTAGATCTGTTATTTCCCAGCTGTCAACTTGAGTACGATATTTAATAAATCTGTGTCTCAGTTCTGTCTTTTAAAAAGGATGAAAACAGTAATAGGTACCAGATACAGTTGTTGTGAGGAATATATGTATAAAAGTTCAGGTTATCATTATTATCATATTACTATTTTACTGCCATATTAAGTACATTATAAACACAAGCAGAATGAAAGGAAAGCAATGATGAGATTTAGAAAAAAATATAAATATGTTTAAAATATTGTATATTAGAAAAACCATGGGATATTTTTAAATAAACATGTAGAATAGACAATATTTTATAATACCACTTATTTTTCAATGTTGAAGTCTAAAATTAAAATGCAGAATTTCTAACGTTTTTTTCCCACACTCCAATGGAACATCTTTTATACTCACTATCCATATTTCTTCATCATTGGCTGGAACACGTCTGCATGTTCTTATTGGTTCTAAAATGTAGAGCAAGAGCCATACAATTAATAACAAAGTAGTAAAGCTATGGTTAGGACGCTTCTAACAAGCTGACCTTCTTATGTCGATTCCACCTGAAAGCTTATCATCATATCGTCTATTACTTTCAGTACCCAAAAGACTCAGCCATTGTAGTTCTTCACTGACCTATGACCTCAGGAAATGAGTCACAGTAGTCTTTTCAGTTTATTTATTATAAGTCTGCAGTAGCCAAAGTATTAAGAAGAGACTCTGTTCTACATTTCCTATTTAGAGTTTATATACATATACATAGTTTCCTAATTTGGCCCTGGATGTGACAATTTCCAGTTTAGTCTTTCCAAGCAGAAGGCTTTACCAAAGAAGAGTCTGTCTAGACAACATTATGCTAATAGTCTGCGGTGCTTCTTTTTCCTATATTTTATCAGAAGATGACATAGTCGACAGGCAGGGATACTCACCACTATACTAACAAGGAGGGCTAATTGTGATATATAGATGATGTATTACAGAATTGTACACTTTAAACCTATGTAATTTTACTAATCATTGTCACCCCAATAAATTTTAATTAAAAAAAAAAGAAGATGATGAAATAGTTGAGAATTTAGTCTGCATTGAAAGTGCTATTCTGGTCCTTATATCTTCTCAATTTAGACAATATAGTCAGGTATTTCATTTTTTTTTTCATGTCATTTACTCATTATATGTAAGGCACTACTGATTGTTAAGACTTAATGGTGACAAAAAATAATGTTCTAGTATCGTATATCTTGGTGTCCAAGCTGTTTATCACTCACTTCTATTTAAATCGATCTTCTAGAGCAGGTGCGGAAGAGTAGAATTACTTTTCCTTCCCTAGGAGGAAAGTCAACCTTGTAACTTGCTCACTCTGCTTTCTGTGTGTTGGTGGGAAAACGCACATCAATGTATCTTACATGTTATACTTGGTTTGGGATGAACCATGATTTTTGGACTGTATTTTCTTGGCTCCTAAAAAATGGTTTTCTGAGTTGAATTATAAAATTTGTTATACTTTTATATTAGAAACTATGCTTGGAAAAATCCCTATACTGTCTGTGTCTCTGCTATGTTTATTATCTTTGATAATGAGAATTTTGGAGCCAACAACGTTTCTTTTTATTCCTGACTGCCAGAAGTCTTAGAACAAATTTACAGTTCAGCAACGACAAATGGAAGAACTGTATGGCCCCATTATCAGGGCCTCCTTCTGCTGTTGCTAGCCTTCATCTACCTTCACAACCCATTCACAACACATATATGTTTTCAGTAGATCTCGTATGTTTTATTGATGTTAAATATTTTAATATTTTTAGTGTTAAAATTATTTCAAGTCCCTTTAAGTAGAGTTAAGGAATAAATATGTCTATGTTCTATAAACCTTAGGGAAAGTTACCAGAAAAATTACAATGGAAATAAATGGATATACTTAGAGAGGACAAGATAGGGAAAGATTAAAGTAAAGTGTAAAGTGTGTCAATAGGTTTTCAGAAATATTGAACTCACATACATAATGTATGAATGATGAATTAGAACCTTGTAGATTTAGTCACTTGCCAAAATTTTGTAAAATGACTCATTGAAATTCCAGATAAAATATAACTCTCTAACATTAGGTTTGGTTTGCTTGTTGAGTATACATTCATGTTTCTTGGGGAGGGGGGACAGTTTTTGCATTCAATACAGCACTGATGTCATCCTTCATAATCTAGCTCAATTTAAGGTGTATTCTTGAGAAAAAGAGCAAGGAACAGGTTCTAAAGCAATCGATTGGATGATGGAGATAAACCAGGCCCCCATGTTTTGTGGTCCAAAAACTTAAAGCTTTGTAGCTCCATAATTTTTAAAGTAAATTAAGAATTATGTAATAGACTCTAGCCTCTAAACATGTTATAATGTTTATTTAACATGAGAAAATGTATATCTATGAAAATTAAATTAATTTTTTGGTGTTCCTTTGATTAGACGACACTGACTTCTCAGGTGACTCTGAGGAACCCTCTCCCCATTCTCTGTTTCAACTTAGCACACTTACTTTTAGTTTACCAGTGAGAATCTCATATTATGATTTTTACTTCACAGGATTGCTACCTAATGTGTATTGTCAACCTATATACACAGATGATGTTACCTAGTCTGAAAAAAAATTAACCACTTCATAGATATTTCTTCAGTGATTGAACGTGAATGAAAGTTACTCTAGAATCATGACTAGCCCCTCTTAAGTAACTCTATCCTTTATTTCACAGGAGTTAAATTGAGAAAACAAATAAACTTAAAATAAATTTTACTACTTGGCATATAAATTTTACTATAAATTTTACTACTTTCATAGGTCTTCTGATGTTTGAACACCCATAAAACTGCTCTTGTTCTATGTAATTTTATAAATACTACATATAAATTAATCTAGTTACTGATTGTTTCAAAACTAGGATCACAGTATAATATGGGCCAATACCTGCAATTCCAAAAATTGTTTTTCTTTCTTCTTTTTTATAACTGTCTGTCTCCCAAGATCTCTTGGTTAGGTTTTACCCAGTTCAATGAATTCTTAAAAGAGGTAAATACTTGAAATCTTGGGAACTAATGACAATATAGGTTTCAAAGGCCTGTTTGCTATTTCTGGTGGAATTCAGTCTACCTCCCCTGATACAAGCTCCCTGGACTGCTATATTACCCCACACCCTGAAGTCATTCTTTAGTAGGATTCTCCTAATGTGGATGACAGGATTTGGGCTGAAAACCACACAAGGAGGGAGAAGGATGGAGGCAGAATGACCTGTACCTATGCAGACCCCATCTGGACTGCAGATAACTGATGACAGCATCTTGGGAAAAGTGGCTGCCCACTAAAGAGGACCCTGAAAAAGAAAATAGCATGACAACCTAAAAGGGGTTGGGGATGAAGGGGTCCTGAGACTTGAGGGATTGTTAGGAAGCATGGAGGTTTCTTCCAGTTGGTGACCAGGAATGTCAAGTAACACTAAGGCTGGTATGGATAGGAGAAACTTTCCCATAACCACTGCCCCATGTGGCCCATCCCCGGGATCTCCCTGTCATCCCCAAATCCTGTTCTAGGCCAAAGAGCTGAGACAGATGTAAGGGCCAGTCTTCTCTTTTCTTCTGTTGGGCTCACTCCCATGGACAGAAGCTGGCTTAGGCTGGGTCTGTGTTGTCCAAGGACTGTCACAGTGTGAGTCCCCGGTACTCAGTTATTGAGTAGCTACGCCGAAGGCAGCAGAGACATGGTATAGGCAGGGTGCCCTGAGCCTGGTGCTGGGAATCTGATGCTGAGATCTGTGGTCCTGAAGTCATCACGATGTGGGGTCCAGAGGAGGAAAGGTAGGAAAGACAGACACCAAGAAAGCCAAGCCAGATATGGGTTGAGCACCACAGCTGGGGCTCAGAGCTTGTGAGGGTTCACCCAATTGTAGGTGTTCTCTTACTGGAAACTCTCTTTATCAGCTCCTTCTCTCTCTTTTCATTTTAATTCAGAATGATTTTATTTTTAAGCATTATGTATACAGAGGGTGCCAAAAATGTATAGACATTTTAAGAAAGGAAAAAACTGTATTAAAATTATAATATTCAATATATTCATATACAGATAACACAAGATGAATACAAGTTGAGTTTGACTTCTGCAATTACAAGAGGTGTTCAAAGTGGTTACCATCAGCGTAATTTTAATACACTTTTTCCCATTCTCAAAATGTGTATACATTTTTGTCACCCTCTGTATATTTATATATATATAAATGTGAACATACAATGTATTTTATATACATGGATTAGGTAGCTATTTTGGACAAGTGCCTACTAGAAAATTATTTTCTATAAGAGTAAATTGTAGAGAATGGCACAGATCAAACTAGCCATGGATACAAAGAATGTATATAGGTTTTCATAATCAAGAACAGGATCTTCAACCTCTCCTCCCTTTTAGGTGGTCACAATAGGGCAGAAAACTTTAATCAAGGACCAAGCTTCAGGGTGCTGGTCCTCAGACTGTGAGGGAGAGGAGGGATGAGCAACTGACAGATGAGCACTTTGGTTGTTAGCTACAGCCTTTCGACAAGCCCACGGCATCATAGCACCCAGCGTGGTGATGTCCTGGCCATTGAATAAATGTCAAGTCCCCTGCTGCTGATTTCTCCCCGGCAAACTCAGTCGCCTTGCCTCACAAGAACATCAGAAAGATCCTCTGTTCCTTCCAGCTTCAGATTCTTTTCACTGGCCAAGCAAAGGCCAGCAGTATAGAGAGGTTTAGTGCTGTGAAGTTCTGAGGCTCTTCTGCAAGTCTTCTGTGAGTCCACTGGGCAACTTCCTGTCAGTATATGGCTAGAAATTGGTGGAGGCAGGTTTTGAACACACATCTTCCAAATCTAAGTCCATTGCTCTTTTCTTTGAATAGCACAGTTATGGCATTTGCAAAGGTACAGAGATAAGGTGGAATAAAGAGGTGTATTGGATTAAATCTTAATAATAAAAAGAGTGGATACTATTGTATTAGCGTGTTCAGGAGACCATGACAAAATACCACAGAATGGGTGGCTTAAACAACAGAAATGGAATTTCTCACAGTTCTGGGGTCTAGAAATCTGAGATTAAGGTGCTGGCAGATTTGGTTTCTAATGAGAGCTCTTCCTAACTTACACACGGTGCCTTCTCACTTTGTGCTCACATGGCCTTTACTCTGTGTGAACATGGAGAGAGACAGACAGAGAGAGAGAGAGAGAGAGAGAGAGAGAGAGAGAGAGAGAGAGATTGAGACCTGGTGTCTCTTTTGCTTCTTACAAGGACATCAGTTCTGTAGCATTATGGCCCCATTTTTTTACCTCATTTAATCTTAATTACCTCTCTAAAAGTCCTATCTCCAAATATAATCACATGAGGGAGGGTTAGAGCTTCAACATGTGAATTTTAGGGGAACATAATACAGTCCATAATGACTAGAAACATACTGGTGGATTTATATCACATGTTATTTTCAGGGACTTGAGCTGGAAATTTGCAACTGGACATTTCGGACCAGTGCATTTTAAGTGTATAACCATCTAGAACATACTATTTTCTGCAACTTAAGCAAATGGCCGTATAATACAGTATTTTTAACCTGAATTCTAAATGAATTTTCCAAGATAATTTCTTTTTTAATTATTCGTGGACAGTGAATGAACTATGCTTAAAGTGGAGGGGAGAGTATAGCATTTCTTGGAAAGATTTACCTTTCTTTCATTTTACAGGCCCAACAGCTTACTGATCTGGAACAAAAATTATCTGTGGCCAGAAATGCGCTGGAAAAAGCAGCTCTTGACCGGGTAAGTTTACATCCATGAACTAGCACAATTTTGGTTAGCAGATGAAGCTAGGGTATGTTCATTGCTTTCCTAAATTTATTAATTCAATTCCAGATGCTGTGTATGTAAGATGGTTATAGAATTTACAAGTGCTTGATATTCTCTTTGGAACCCAATTTTTTCCTTGTTTTTGCTGCTAACAGCAAATTGACTCAAGCTCTGTGAATTCACGGCTTTATTTTTCACCTTACTGGTATATTCATTCTATAACTCCATAAATAAACGTGCTTTAAAGCAGCAACGAAGATGACATGTATTAACTCTGGATGAATGAGTTATAAAGCAAATGGAAGTAGTCGTTGACACTTTTCATTTTGGAAAATTTAAATCAGAGTTCTTGAGGTCATCGAGGCATAAAAGAAGAACATAATTCTCTTAACCATGAAGTCTTCACAAAAAAACAAAATAATGCAGAGGCTGATGATAGTCCATCTTTACAACAGCTTTATTGAGGTATAATTCATTTGCCATAAAAGTCACACTTAAATTTCACAAAGTCGTGCTACCATTGCCATTATTTACAGAAGATTTTCATCATCTCTTTTTACCTTATCTATTTCACTTTGATTTTATTAATCTCTCATTGTGTTTCAATTGTGTGTGCTCAGGATAAACCACGACTCCTTTCTGATGCCTGTCTTTGCCTTTCAATGTCCTTCATGTGAGTCATGGATGGAAAATAGGGAATTCGCATGTGGAAAGGCAAATATAAAATAGAGGAAGGAATTGGTCATATAATTCAGAATTACATTTCTGCTGCCCAATAAATAGTATGATAAAAATTTTTTAATGTTTCTTCTTTTTTTTATTTTAAATCAATTTTACAAGATTGTGGGAAATAAACATTTTTTTTTCTTTAGTTCATTTGAAACAAAAGGATAGAGTGATTTTAAAATAATATATTTCTTGGTTCACTCTATACCCATTCATTGACCACCAAATGTAATTTTTTTTAATACCCAGAACATATATCTAACACATTTTAATGCAGAAAGCTCTGAATCTCAGAAGTGAATCATAGTATTTTAGACTTGACAAGAAGAACACCCACATTGCTCTCAATCAAAAGCATGGCAGATCCGGGCTTAAGCAACAGGGCCAATCTGAAATAATATACATTTTACTAAACCTTCAACCTATCTCCTGACTAAAATCAATTCTTGATTAGATTGGCGTTATCTGCCATTGTTCTGTATAACAGTGGAAAGGTAGACACTCTCTTGTGGAAGATATCATCCGGAGGATTTCTGGTTTATGTATAGACAATATCTGACATGTAATAAAAATATTTCAGGGCATGTGGAGAGAGAATACAATGTATCAATATATAGAAAGAAAACAAGAGAAACATTACCTGGAGCTGATTCAGATATTGGAGTGAGAAAAACAATAAATAAATAAATATATATATATATATTTATGTGTACATATGTATGTATATGTGTATGTGTATGTGTATATATGTATGTATATGTGTATATATATGTATGCATATATATATGCATATACATGCATATATATGCATATATATGTATATATTCCAGGGGTGTCAAAAATGTACAAAGTTTGAGATATTATATATGTATTACTTTTGAAGTTTAATTGAATTATTGTAGCAATGTACCTACTAATGTTCGCTCAAAAAATGGTATTAAACAAATGCTAGTGTCATTCATTCTATTACAATTTTAATACAGTTTTTTCTTTTCTTAAAATGTATTTTTTGGCACCCTCAGTGTATATATTTATATACAAAGAATAAACATTTTCAGTAGACTTGGAACCTACACAAAATATTAAGCAGATATTCTAGAAATAGAACAATATAATGTATGCAATTAAAAATTTAACTGATGTGCTTAACAGCAGATTTGGTTTTTGAACATAGAACTGAAGACTAGTGAAATGAAGGAAGATTAATATAAAACACCTATAACAATGTATAGAATGCAAAAATAAATGAAAAGTAAACACAAAGAGAATAAGAAACATTTGAGAAAATTTCTAAATTTCCAAAATATTTTCAATTGTTGTCTTGGAAAAAGTGATAAGCAGAAGCAATATTTGTAGAGATAATGGCTAAAAATTTCCCAAAGCTTTAAAGACATCAACCACAGATTCAAAGATGTAAGTATTCCACAAGAAGTTAAATCAAAGATATAATAATTATATTATAGTCCAATTGTTGATTGTTGGATATAAAAAAAGACAAACTAAAACAGAAAATGAATAATAAAGTGGTAGATATCAACTTAAGTATTATATTTTTTAAATGGTGAAAATGTTCCAAGTGTAAGGCTAAAATTGTAACACTACATTAAACAGAAATCTATGATTTATACAAAGGATATGTTTAAATATAAACAGGAGGTCTGTATATAAAATAGTAGGGAAAAAAAGACAACCTATGCAAAAAGTAATTTAAAGCTTGTATATCAATACTAGTGTTATTCAAAGTATACTTGAAGTTCAGAACTTTTAGTAATAAGAAGGGAGTTTCATATGGATCAGTCCAAGAGAATGGTATCAAAATCCTAAATCAGTGTGCATAGAATAATATTCCTTTAAAATGTATATAAGAGTACATTTTTTTAAAGTACATTTAAGACCAATGCGCTTTTTAATTATCTTCTATATTTCAATATGATTTGTTAACAAAATGAAAGATACTTACCATCACCAGAAAAAAATGTTAATGTGGATAAAAACAATGAGATATCATAGCAACACCACCAGATTGGTAAAAATTAAGTCTGATGATACCAAATTCTGAATCACTTGTGATAGTTGTGTAATTATTAAAATCAATTATTAAATATGTGTATCTTAGAATTTGCACTTATCCATATACGGAGGGTGCCAAAAAATGCGTATACATTTTAAGAAAGGAAAAAACTGTATTAAAACTTCAATACAATGAATAACATTAGCATTTATTTGATTAATGCCATCTTTTGAGCAAACGTCATCCTAGATATGCTACAGTAATTCAATGAAACTTCAAAAAGTAAAACATAGATAACATCTCCTACAGTGTGTACATTTTTTGGCACTGCTTGATATACTTGTAAACAAGCATAGGGACATTAAATACAGGAATGTTTATATTAATAATACGTGGAAATAATGTAAATGCTTACTGATAGAATTAATACACATATTCCATATATTTTCTATGCTCTAGTTACTATTTTCAAATAGTAATCAAATTTTAATAATAATGAATAAATATAAAGATACTTGTATCAATGCTGATACATCTATAACATATATACTGTTGGATGAAAGAATTGAGAATTGTATGTGTGATATTTCACAATTGTTCATATACACAAAACAAATTTTGTTTCAACTACATATCAGATGAAAAGATAAAATAGAAAGACACATCAAATTCTTGGACACAATTGCCTTTGGGGAAAGACGGAGTGAAACATCACTAAGCATGCTTACAAATACTTCTACTGATACCCAAATATTTCATCTTCTAATAATTATATAAACACAGATAGTCTTTTATTCATACACACATATGATATGTATACGTATATTATATGCATTATGTATATATCATACAGTATACTCAATGTATACATATCCATTAGGTATATGTAATGCATGTGTATGTGTATATTATAAATATGCGTACCCATGTATTTTATATATAATATATTTTATAAAATTATACAAACATTATATTATATATAACAACTGTACATATATATAATATAATCAAAATGATGATTTTAACATTTAATTTAGATTGATAGTTATCTAATATTTGTTATGTTTGTTATGTTGTTCTCCATATATCCCTATATTTTCCAAAATAAGTTATTTTTAAAAATCAAGTTAGTATTCTGTCTGCTATCAAGAGCTTTCCATTTTTGTGATTACAGCTTAGCAACAATTTTATTTAGGAAAATAAGCAAGTAAGATAATCACATCCGTAAACTTTTTTTGCAATAATACATATACTATATACGATTAGCAATTTTGTAAAGATCAGAAGTTGCCTCTTAACCACCAATTTAAACCATAGGTGTTTTGATACACAATAGAGGAGATGGAGCATTTAAGGCTGATTCATTCTAAAGCTCTTGTGGTATCTCCTTACTATGCAGTAGTTGTAAAGAACCAGGATAAAATTCTACTTTTCAGGGACTGGGTTTCACATAGGCATTTTCCTCACTTATTTATGACCAAAACCTCTTCAGAACTAATAGGACAATCTAACAGGATATCTAGAAAGTGTTGCAGTAGAATTAGTAAGGAAATTTGGTGAATTCTAATGATTTTTTTTCTTAAGGTTTAGATCTTTGTGACAAATGTAGCTTTTGAATCAGTAACTAGATATTTTCACGTCACTGCTGTGTGATTGTCATATTTTATATTAATTTATCCTAGTAATTAAGATAATATTTAATAATTTTAGGGAAGACTATCTGCTATTTTGTAGACTAGGTCAAACACAATTCATCTTACCAAGAGCCTAGCTTTTTGAGATTTTTTTTTTTAATTTATAAAAAACAACTTTATACCAATTTTTGCTAATCTCTGACCATATTGAACTCATGCAACATAATATTAATTTTTTGAAAAGAGAAATGACTCTTTATAGTATCAGTGGAATCAGAAAATCAGAGGTAGGTATAATCCTAAACTTCAACTAGACCATCTTTAAAAAACATATATTTCTTTGGCTTGTCAGCCACAATCTCTGCAGTATGCCTTAAGTACCAGAAAGTTGTTGAATTCCATGATCCTGAGGCAGCTCAGCCTCCTCTGAGTTTTAACCAACTCTTCAGAATGTTTTTTTTCTTACATTAAATATTTTTCCTGGTTAGACTTCATGTAGTTCATTTAGTCAATGGCTAAATAGATCTGAGATGCCTTTTGTGTCATCACCATGTGCTAGGTGCTATGGGAAACAGAAAACACTTACGGTACATCATTCTCATTTTCATATCTCTCACAATTTTGTTGGGCACCTACAATTCGAAAATAATTGTATGCAGAGGCATGCGGTCATAAAATCAGAGAATGAATATGATGTCTGACAATTCAGTTTGTGAACTTATCCTAGAAAAAGTGCTACATACCTCATTGTTGAATATCACTATGGTCACCTTTGAAGTACTCCACTTGGGAAGTTATGCACCCGCGCCAGTGCCTAGTCCACACTTCAAAGCAATTTTGGAACTCTTTCTTTCTGGAATGGCCATCACAGCTGTCGTCATCTTACTCTTGATGTCCTGAATGTTATCAAAATGTCTTCCTTTCAATATTTCCTTTATCTTTGGGTAAAGAAAGAAATCATTGAGGGCCAGATCAGGTGAATAGGGAGGGTGTTCCAATACAGTTATTTGTTTACTCCTTCAATGTTTTGTAAAATCAGTTATTTGTAAAAACTCCCTCACAGAAAGTACCATGTGTGCTGGTGCATTGTCGTGATGCAAATTGGCGATAATTTCAGCTCATTTTCGTCTAACTTTTCAACACAGCCTTTTCAGCATTTCCAAATAGTAAACTTGCTTAACTGTTTGTCCAGTTGGTATAAATTCATAATGAATAATCCCTCTGATATCAAAAAAGGTTATCAACATCGTTGCAACAAGTTTGTGAGCTTACTTGTCAGACCTGTATGTATATATTAAGTACATGTGGATTATATGAACTGCTATAGTCACATAAGACTTCATGGGAAAATTACAATTTTGCCTGAGTCACGAGCTTGGGATTAACGTACAGTTTTTTTCCTTCTTTGTCTTACCCTTTCTATGCTTTTCTCCTCCCCGTTTCTATCCCTCACCCCTACCACCATCACAGTATGCCTAGCCTACACCATCCCACCGTCTGGATTCAGGATGAGAAGCTATAGGTTGCAGTGTTTAAATACAGGGTTTCCAGTGTCAGTCTATCTGTGTTCATATCATAATGTTTTCTACGAATGACCATGTTTGAATTTCTCAAACTCTTTATGCTTCACTGTAACATGAAATAATAATAAAACTTACATTGCAAGGGTGATGAGAAAATTATATGCCTCAATAAAATAACATACTGGGAAGAATACTTGGCACCTGAAAAACACTCAGAATGCATAATAATTATTATTAGTGAATGACATCACAAAAACAGCTTCTCTGTGATAACAATTTCTCTGTTTAACCTTCAGCATCTTGCCACTCCTTTTGCTACAGTGAACTATGAAAGCATTTCCTATTACTGGAGGTTAATTTCCATAAATTTCATGTAAGATATGTATGAGGCTCCTAAACCAGTCATAAAGTCGAGTAGAAATACTAGTTCACCTCAAAATGGATAAAAAATTCAGTTTAATGAAATTGCTCTTCTCCTCTCTTTATTATCTTTATATCTCTATATGAGACGTGTTTTTTCTTCACGCTCTTCAGTTGTTTTGCTCCTAAGAATGTTACATCTGGGCTTCAAATAATTTTCAATACCTCATAAATATTATGGAAACAACACCTTCACATTCCAACTTTGTTCTCATAATATATTTAATGAAAGAAGTCTTAGTTTACTCTCCCAGTATAAATAATAATAACCTCAAAATCTAAGAATCAACTTTGGTTTTTCAAAAAATCAACTATTTATTTGGCAATATCTTATGAATTACAGTTATCTTCAGCTATTGGAATGGGAAAACAACTTTATGATATGGAAACTTATCTCTCAAACTTTTATATTAAAAAAAGTTTTTATTGCATTTGATCCTCACAAAATTTTACCCAGGAAATCCTGCATAATTACATCCATATTACAGATGACATAAGATAGGAAACCTACATAGACTCCTGGGACTAGATAGTCAAAGAACGAGAACTCTTTTTGTCCCATTGTGTCTGGCACATAGCAGGAACATAATAAATAGTTATTGATTGAATAGATAAATGAAGATAATGACATGCTATTCATCCTACATATAAGAGACCTAGAGATCACCTAGAGCATCAAGCCGAAAATATTGAATGAACTTTTAGAATTCATAGAGGTGATTTCATGACAGAAATAATGTTACAGGGATAGCTTTGGATTACTAGTCCCTCATGGTCTTTCCCAAGCCAGCAGCTGACATTGTACCTTCATCTCTCTGAGGACTTCACGTCTTCATGTAAATGAGTCAAGATAGACATGAATTATACCTTGTGAACTTTTATTTGTCAGATCACAAATTAGGAGCACCATTGTCTTTGCAAGGTATATCTTGTTGTTCTTAGAAAAAAATTCATTTTTCTGAGAAAAGTACTCACAAGAATGCAAAAAATTGCCTTTTAAATCTCCCATTATCTTAAGATTATATATATATGTATATATATATATATATATATAAAATTTATATATATACATGTATATGTATGTATATATATATAATTTTATAAGAGTTCCATATTATACAGCACAAACACTAGTATTTTAATGTCTAAAAGAATACTTTTCTTATATAATACAGGATAAGGAACAAAAGGTAAAATCGTACCCACTTATATCCTCTGGAGGGTTTTCTTAATTTATTCATGTAACAAATATTTGTTAAGTTAGAAACTGGTGATGCTGCAAAAAAGGTATTGGCCCTCAAAGAAACTGCATTATAATAGAAGTAGATAAACAATAAACATATAAACAGTAAGATAATTTTCAATGTTAGCAAGAGCTTCATGGGACATAATTTAACAAAAGTAACAGAGACTTTAAGGAAGGAGTATTCTTTGAAAGAGTGATCAGGGACTGTTTGTAAGAAGATCATATGTGAGCTGAGAAATGAATTTTAATTAGAAGTTTCCTACATAGCTATATGGGAAAAGGATTCTGCAGGCAGAGGAAACAGCAAGTATGAAGGCTCCAAGATGCAAATTATCTTAGAATGTTTGATGAGTTATAAATAAAGGACATTGTGACAAGCAGTTCCTTATTAAGGGGTTTGCATTTTACTACCATGCTGCAAAGAAAGTGGAAAAAGTGGTTTGGTGCAGGAACAAGACTGACCTTAGGAGCTAGTAAGTTGTAAGATCTAGGACAAAGTATTCTTGATATGTTTTCCATCATATTTCATTGGGTGACATCTTGTTCCAGTGAATTTGAAAGTAAACAGTAGCTTGCAGTTTCAAACTACAGCTAGCCTTGAATGAAAATGTAACGATGTTGTGGTATAAAATCATCATCTGCGTCCCTCTTAGGCAACTGGGTCAAACCAAACACGAGTAGTGTCGGTAACAGGCTCTAGACTAGATGAACTAGGAAGCTGGGTTTTGTTGTTTGTTTGTTTGTTTTTTGGTAGAAAGCTGACCAGATTAGGGAAGGATTACTCACCTCCATCTACTGTGTCTGAGAGAAAAAAAAAAAAAATCTACAACGTAACCAAGAATCGGGGCCAAAGTTGCAGGCTTATGGTTCAAAAATGGAATGAAATCAGAATCTACGAGATTGTGGCTAGGTTGAAAAACAAGAGCTAGGATAGTTTACTACTATGGCTATGAAAGGTGAGGGGTTGGAGGTAATGTTTATCTGATATTGTTTCTGTTATGTTATATGATCCTGACAGTGTGGGAACATATGAGATGATCATATCAAAGTTCAGACAATTAAAATATAACATATATACACAGCCCCATTTATTGTTTTACTGGAAAATTTGTCTTGCCTAACTAAACAGGTGTTATTGAAAATCAATGTTTGAAACTATTAACGTGATGCTGTGCATTATTTGTTTTCAATATCCAATTTCAGCCCCTATTCCGGAATCTGTCTATTATGAGGAAATATACCTTAAGCCTGTTACAGAGCCAACTTTTTGATGTATAGTGTGTTAGGAGGAAACAAGATATGAATACAGTGAAAACAATAACCACCATTACTTCCTCCATGATCTGACCATTGAAAGCCTACATTTCAAAGCCACATTAGCTGGAAATCCTCACCAAGACCTGCCTGACCCACTCCCATTAGCTCTATTTCCATTGTCTCACTATAATATGCAAAACAAAAAACACAGGGCCACTTGGAATATCTCACTCCTGACACAGAACCCAATGCCATGATCTTCTATTCTATAGTGAGAGAAGGGAAGTGTCAGCCAAGATTGTAACAAGGAGCCAACAGGAAGAGAAATCTGAACTTTTAACTTCATTTTTTTTTATTGATATATAACTCGTTGAATTATTCCCCCCTGACATACCGAAACAATGTTTGCACCTAAATTTTTCAGTCATTTATTCAACAATTTTTCTGTTGAGTTCCCTCTAATGTGTCAGGCTTATGCTAAATCCGATATACAGTCATGAACAAAATAGACAACTTATATGTGTGTGTATAGACATATAAATTAAAAGTTAGTGATAAATTATGTGAAAGAACAACAGGATCAGTCATAGAAAGTGATAATGTGGGGGAAGGAGAAGAATCTTGAGACTAAGGCAAGCAAATAAAAGAGACCATTTTGAGTAAGAAGTCATCATTCAGTTTAGCCGCCTCCTGTCCACTTAATGCTCCTTCATCCTAGTCCTTACCAGATTCTTACTTTGTCTTAGAGACTTGACAGGGCAAAATTAACGAGAAGGAAATACATGCTGTCCTATGTCTTATATATTGCAAGTTGCTGCTCTTATTGCTGTTTTGTGTTTGTTTGTTTGTTTTTTTATCTTTTGACATGACCAAAGAGAGAGATTTTTTAAACTGTTATTTCCAGCAATAGACACCGTGACTTAACAATAAATATGATATACCACATATGAGTAGAAAGCTCAGATGTAGGCATTGGGAAGGCTCTAAATCATAGTCACTATGACAACAAGGGCTTTACAGGAGACAAGAAATGGGGGGGGTGTTATATGAAGGTGCATTCGGGCATAGTATATAAAAGGCAGTAGTTTTATTGGGAGCATACAACTTTGACGGGCAGAGAAAACAGACTTTACTGCTTCATTGATCTATGGATACACTGAAGGGGTAAACTCCATGTATGCCAGCTTGTCCAGGGATCTTAGCCCTTATAACTAATCTTTCTCTTCATGTCTCTTGAACCAAAGGCCACACCTCACATCTCAAAATTGATGTTATGTGACATTTTCATATCAGGGCCTATAGCCATTCCCCAATTTACTCCCGAGTATTATGAGATTTCCAAAGTGTTGTATGTCCCTCTTCATTTTAGCACCTGAGGATCTCTCTGTCATTTGTATTTAGCTATATTATTATTATTATTATTATTATTATTATTATTATTATTATTATTAAGTTGTCAGCATTTAAAAATATTTTTAGAAGTGGGAGCTAGGGATTAGACAGGAGGGAGAGATGGTTGTCCACATTAGAACAGCCTGCTTTGTGATGTGAACCAAAACTAAACCAGTCTGAAAACCTTCAACTTTCTTTTCTTCATAGTAGAATCATAATAACAATGCCAGTTTCCAGATGTTTGAATGGTGTAATGCCAGATGTTTGAAGGTGTAAAATTATTTCTTGTGTGTGAAAGTGCTTGGAATATTGTGATCCTATGCTAATATAAGAAAGTATTAATATTAGCATTTACAATCATAGGAAAGTAACTCCTGCTTCTTAACATGGCTCAGAGGAAATAAGAGCTTTATCAGAAATAAACTTATTTTTCCCAGTACGTGGGGAAGTTGAGCAGGGGCACAGACTAATCGGAGAAACACAGGGGCTTACATTGCTCAGGGAGTGGTTTGTAATAAAAGAGGTGATACTAAGAGAAAGGTGGCAGGTTTCTAAGAAGGACATTTTCTACTTCAGAGTCACCCCAAAGAATAATGTCCCTGTCAGCCAACTTTCAAGATTGAAATCATGCCAATTCAAGGGAAAAAAGACATGTCTCTGA
Organism: Rhinolophus hipposideros; assembly: GCF_964194185.1. Taxonomy (NCBI): domain Eukaryota; kingdom Metazoa; phylum Chordata; class Mammalia; order Chiroptera; family Rhinolophidae; genus Rhinolophus; species Rhinolophus hipposideros. The sequence continues at coordinate 29,865,059 of NC_138056.1, read as the reverse complement.
ATTTCAGTGTTCAAAATATATCATGAAATGCATTAACTCCTAGAAACAGACTGAGTGTGCGTTAAATACCATGCCATAATGGAATTTATAAGTTAGGCAATATGTTTGAAAACTGATATGCATTTATGTGGGGAGTGACTGTAGACTAGGAGGAAAAGAAGAATCTAATCAGATAAATGATAACCAGAACCACATGTAAGAATGGTGATCTCTCTTTTTTCCTAGGAGTCACAACTGAAAGCAATGAAAGAGACTGTAAAACTCTGCCTGTCAACTGTTTTCAGTGATCAACCGTCCTCGTTGAGTCTAATCAGGTCAAATCCAACTCAGATGTCAATTCCACCCAGGACAATTGACACTAAGATTCCAGATGCCAGGACCAAAAGCAAGGTACACTTTATTTGGGCTTTTTAAAAGTAAAATCAAGTAATATACTGTCTGTATAATTCATTCTATGTGATCATCGCTGTGGATCCAAGTAAGATATCAAATTGATTAAAAGATTAAGAAATAGATGGAAGATAGTAACCTAATTTGTAAAGTATCCATTATCACTTGGTGAATGTTCTTTAGTAAAGAACCGGCTGATTCTTAGGGTCATCTAATTTTAAAATGATAATAATTATCATAACTGTAATTATAATAACTATTATTCTAAAATACCATTCTAAATTTATTTTAAATAATAGTAATGCTAATTATTATCATTCTATAATTAGTGAGTAGCAACTATCTTGTATACACCAGAGATTTACTGCGGTAAATATTTTCTCTTAAGCTACAATCATCACCCTTACAAAAGTAGATACATTTATTTAAAAATTAAGTCCATAGTTCTCAACACTGCCTGCATAGTAAGACTCATTTGAGATACTTGGAAAAAAGTCTTGACACTTGGGACTCAACCTAGTAAATTTGTTTGGGCTCCAGTCATTAGTATTTTTTAAAAGCTCCCTAGGAGATTTTGAGACCAACTGAGAAGGAAAGCTTCCTTCAAGACTCCCCTGCCACCCTACTTCAGAGGGCGCACAGGGGCATTTTAGTGCTGCTTTTATTTTGTATTTCAGTCTTCAAGACCTTCAATTTGCAGGTTCTACCTTTAAATAAATACTGGCAATCTGAAATAGTTATTGGAGAAAAGAGCTTAATTTCAGGCAGTGTACATTTATTGGAAAGTACTGGCTCTCTTACCACTTGCCTTAGGATCTCTCCGTGTTGAAATGAGTGTTACAGATACCACTGCCACTTCTAATGCAAATCTCTAGGGGTGGGCCCAGAAAAACCTGAGAACCACCCATGCCATTACCCAATAATGCCTTAGAAAGGGGCCTACGTCTTAATGTTTATTTCTGTGGTTACATATCTGTTAATTAAAGAGGATGTGGAAAAATTGTGTATTAGGGAAATACTATTTTCAAGATGGACACTCAAAAATAAGTGACAAAAAATAAATATCCTAATGTTCAGTTTTTATCTGTAACTTTGTCCATTATGGACTGCATGGTGTGTATAATCTCAGATCGTTCTGTCAAAAATCATTTTAAAAATATGTATTTTCATTTCATCATATTATTCTCTTTGCTTTTATTATGTAGTGAAGGATCTTAAAAAATGTAAGCCAGTATTTTTCTCCTTTATTTTTTCTTGCCTTTTTTATAATTCTAACTCTAAAGTGTTTGTTTACTTAACCAAACTCAAGGAAATGTTGTGTAATAATGCAGTTTTTATGTTTCGGGAAAAATCCTGGTTAAAGTTATTCAATCTGGTCACTGTATACATGCACAACTACTCACACAATCTCACCCACCTACCAGGAAACAATTACTGCCTCCACATAGTGTTAATCTAAGGGAAGAGCAAAGGTTCAGCCTTATCACATCTAATGACTTTAGACAAAACAGCTTTGTAATTTTATGGACATGTTACACTTGTCTTCAACTCAACATCTGTTTCTTTAAGACCATTATTAAAAGTAGGCTCTTTATGACCCTGAATGTGTGGTGCAAAGTATAGATTGTTACTTTAACTGATTTACTGTCAATAAATGTAGGTCCTCTCATTGAAATAAATAATAAATATTTATTATTTCTCTCAGTTTATCGCAGAAAAAGATAGGAAACATTTAGGTGAGCCTGGCATGGGGATTGCTCATTTTTCAAAATATAATAACAGAAACATCCAGTTGTTTAAGATAAAGTTCAGTAAATCTACATTAATGGACTGTGGAACATTCTATTTTATAGATTAGCACTAAAAGCTTGTCTGGTGTTTATATTTTGCCCATATTCTTTATCTTTTCAATAGTGATGGAAATTATATTTTATATATACTTGTAGCTTATCTCTGTGAAGGCACCTCACTGATAATATTTATGAAATCCTGAATAATATAATGTCATATGGGGTGCATATAAGAGAAACTAACTCTCCAGTCATGGAATAATTTTTCTCTATATGCAAAAACCTTTAACATTTAGCTGGTAAGTCTTCAGAGTTGGCTAATTATATCCTAGTAATATGATGTGTCTGTCAAAGAGTTATGAGGCAATCACATCACTTAACTTCTCTGTGCCCTAGTTTCCTCAGTGCCTAGCACATGTGTTGTTGGGACTTAAGCATTACCAATAATAATTCTTGTTTTCCATGATATGTGGCTGGTGTCAGCTACTTTCATTTTGTTTTTTAATCTTCAACTTTTCTTTGAAAAAACAGGGTAATTGGATGTTTTTTCCCCCCAAAATCTGTGAAACATATCCAAGTAAATAATTTTCAACCCACTTCTGGAGAAAGACAAAGTAGCCTCTCCAAAATTTTTATTTTTATTTTTCCTTTCAGAAGATTGGGCAATGCAATCAAATATTTATTGTATTGTATTGTATGTGTATGTGTGTGTGTGTGTGTATGTGTGTGTGTGTGTATATATATGCACAAAAATACACACTCATATATATATATATATATATATATATATACCGGGGCACCAAAAAAAATGTATACACATGACTTGTATTCATCTTTTGTTATCGGTATACATTGGGTATTACAATTTTAGTAGTTTTCTCCTTTCTTAAAATGTGTATACATTTTTGGCACCCTCTGCATTTATGTGTGTGTGTGTGTATATATATATATATATATATATATATATATATATATATATATACACACATATATATATACATATATGTACATTATATCTATATGTATATATTCACTGTGGATTTTAAAAGCCACAGATTTCATCAGATGTGGAATTTAATATAGGAATTTACTGGTGAAAACTTAAAAACGAATTTAGATATTGGCAACCCCTGCTTCCTTTTATCCTAAATTCCAGAGCATGCCTGTCACATCCCCATCTAGTCTTACAGCTAAATTTTTGCCAAGGAAACTTCAATCAGGTCTGTCAGCCTTCTTTCCCTTATTGCATTCTCCATAGTTATTCTTGTTTCTCTGATTCAAGTGAATTTTTTCTTACCCTCCAAGTTAGAATTATTTTTTCTCAGTGCTCTAGCACAGTGTTTATTTCACGAGTGTCTTAGTCATACCTTGAGTACAGTGATGGCTCCATATTCCTCTCTCCTTACATTACTGTGTCCAGAGTGATGTTTCTAGAGAATTCATTTCAAATGACGCTTACTGTTCTTCTGTTTTCATCAGCTCAGGCTGCTCTAACAAATGCCATAGACTAGAGCACTTAAACAACAGACACTCATTTCTCGCAGATCAGGAGGCTTTGAAGCCCAAGATCAAGGTGCTGCCAGCTTCGGTTCTTGATGAGCATCCTTTTTCTGGAGAGTAGACAGTTGCCTTCTAGTTGTGTGTTCACGTGGTCTTCTACATGTGCCTGTGCATACATATCTCACTCTTTTATAAGGACACTTTTTCTTCTTTACAAAGGCACTAATCAGACCATGACAGCCCCGCCCTCATGACTCAATCTAACCTAATTTCCTCCAGAACATCCCATCTCCTAATACCATCACGTTGTGGTTAGGGCTTCAACACATGAATTTTGGAGGACACAGACATTCAATCCACAGCAGTGTTCCTCTTCTGGTTGGATATTTTCCTCATTTAGGAGTTATAAAATATTATTATTGCATGTTCATTAAGTACTCAGTATTCAATTAAATTGTTTTTCTTCTGCACACCAGAACTGTGCTCATTCCTGGGGATGCAAATTTCAAATAACACAACTCTGACCTGTTGGAGATTGCAGCCTAATTCTCTGTAAAGAGAAAACATAGAAAAAAGAAGAAAAAAAATACAAGGTGTGTGCAGTAGATCAAGGCATTTGTGTGTGTGTGTGTATTTGGAGTTCCATATTCCAAATAGCTTCTATTAAAGAGAAAGACTAAGGAGATACTTAGATCCAAATGCACACAAGATTATGTCTCTGTTATATCTTTGTTATGATATTATGTATTTATTATGAAGAAAATATTGTTGCAACACAGAGGTGAAGAGCAAAGGGATGAACCAGGAGATCTGATTTGAGTTTTGTGTAAAACGACTGACTAGAGTAGAAACAAGCAAATGAGTGACAGCCTATTTCATCGATCTATGCTTGAGATGACGGTGACCTGATTTATGGTGCACAAATGCAAATGTGATTCCTGATGTAACTGAAGCATAGAGCTGTAATGACCTAGTGATTAAGTGGGATGCATTAAGGGAGGAAACAAAGAACAACACTCAGTACTTGCATTCATTTACTGTGATGGGACAGGCAAGAGGAGCTTTTAAAGGAGATCTCAAATTGGTTTGTTTTCCAGCATACTGAGTATTAGACATCTATTATAAAATCAACTGTCTATTCCCAATAGGCATTTATATATTTGAATCTGAAACCCAGGGAAGACATCTGATTGGAGGTAAAGGATTTGGCATATAACCATGGATGGCAATTAAATGTTGGCAATAGATTAAATTGCCTGATGAGACAGTGTACAATCAAAAGTGCTGAGGGTCATAAAAAACACCAGAGAAGAGGAATAACTTGAGTATGGTTTTATTTATAGTCTAATAGATGAAATTATATGGTAAAAGTGTATCCCTTCCTCTTTTTTGTTGTTATACTCTTCATTATATATTTGAGCTGAGAACCATGACTTGTATATGCCTGTTTCACCAGTACAAAAAACAAAATGTGTATGGCATTGTGTATATTTATAATTAGTTTTTCTACTAATGTCCTTTTTCCATTTCAGGACCCAGCTCAGGGTTCCACATTGCATTAGTCATCATGTCTCCTTAGTCTCCTCTGGTCTGTGACAGTTTTTCAGTCATTTCAGGTTTTACATGACCTTGACACTTTTGAGGAGCGGTGGTCAGATATTTTGTGAATATCCCCCAAAGCATGAGTTTTCATGCTTTGACTGGAATTTTTGTAAATAACACCACAGAAGTGTGGTGCTCTTCTCAACATCATTTCAGGGATACATGATATTATTGGTGATGTTAAATCTCATTACTTAGTTAAAATGGTTTCTGCCAGATTTCTCCACAAAGTTAGGATTTGTCCCTTTACCTACTATACTCTTTAAAAGTGAATCACCAAATTAAGGGAAGGGTATTTAAGCTCCACCTACTTAAGGGAAAATCTCTACATTTACTATTTAGAATTCTTTTGTCAGAAATATTTGTCTTTTCTCCCCTGTGTATTTCTTCAATCATTTATTGATATCAGTATGGACTCATGGATATTTACTTTATTTTGTTTTATTTATTATTCTTGGTGTTGTTTGTTTATTTGTTTTGTTTTTCTAAAAATATAATACTCTTTGGCAGGTCATTATTTAGCAACTGCAAAAAGAAGACTATTGTACCTGAGTAAACCCACTCTTCTTTGGAATTTTGACTAGGACCACTCGTTGGCAAAACTGTAGGTTTCTATTGGCAGGATATGAGAAGAAGCCTCAGGTCCCTTGTACTGCTCATGAGGTCTACTTGTACTCCTCCTTCTCTCACTCACAACCTCTCCATCATCCCTGCCAGCGACCATCAGAACTCATCTCACTAAGCCCTCACCCATGTCCAATACAGTCACCACATATAGATCAAGACTCCCAGGTCAACCCTAATCCACTGGATTCTAATATGACTCTGTTCTTTTTCTAACTCCATCTCCCATTTCTGCCCAGTTACAAAAATCCTCTCGGTATGACTTCTGGAACTCAGGATCAAAAATCAGCAAAATCTCTAAACTCAAATGCTTCTCCAAACCATCCCTATCCCTTCATGTTCTAAGGAAAACATTTATCCCCACTGAGGACACCGATTTCCTTCCAGCCCTTTCAAGTGGTGGTTGTTTTTCTCCAATGCCTTTTGTACCCCTGGGCAGGAAGACTGGGTAGGTGCACCTCTTACTACCCTTTACAATTCCAGGTTTTGAATGTTACGTCATTAAATTGTACCTTTACCATCCCACTTTATTGTATGATTTACTACACCCCCATTCCCCACTCCAGCTCTATACTTTGAAAAATGTAGATCCTTGACTCATTGGCACTCATTCCACTGTTATGCTTCTCATAATTCTTAATGAATTCAAATTATGGAATGGTTCTTTCAATGTCCTATAAACTCTCAGCTCCTTGACCCTTTTGCCTCTAATGTTCTCTCACTTGTCTTAGCCACTCAATCACAATTATGTGGTCATTTCTTTAAATCTGTCATTACTAATAACTATAATTGCTCCATAGCACACTCAATCTGTTCATCTCACCCATTCATATGCCAGTCACCAACTCCACCATTCTTTTAACCTACCAGAACCTTCAATCTTTGAATACCACCTACTTTTCACTATCCTCATCTCCATTGTTTCCTCTCTGTGCCAATGTTAATTAAATGGACAATCATGATTACTCCTTTGAATATGCTCTCAATTTCCTTTTCCCTGTCCTATTTTTGAGTACTTGTATGGCTACACCATAGCCCTAGTTAAATCCAACTCTCCATGCACTGTATGCCTGAACCTAGGCTGGTAAACATAATAAAGAAAGTAAAACAAACAAAAACCTTAGTATAAACAAATCATGCAGAATAATGTTAATTGAAATGTGTAGGCACTGACCTCCAATACTTCCAGGAAATCATAGAACGTGTTTCTAGACCATTCCCTCGCCTTCTCTGCTAGCTAACTATTACAGAACTTTTCCTCTCAAGGCTCCAACAATCCCCACTCTTACTAACCGACCCTCTGTGTTAGTCTGAGTTCTCCAAAACAGAACCAACTGCCTACATTTGTGCATATTTATTATAAGAAACTGGCTTACACAATGATGGAGGCTAGAAGTCTCAAGATCTGTAGTTAGGAAGCTGAAGACCCAGGAGAGCTGATGGTATTATGATCCTAGTCCCAGTGTGAGTTTGTCTGAAGGTATAAATAGCCTAATGTCTCAGCTTAAAGACAGGTAGAGAGAGCAGGGTATTTTTTTAAAATGTTAAGTTATAATCCAATACTATCAGCAATTTATTTATTTTTCCTTTTAGATAGATTTTATTTTTCAGAGCATTTTTAGGTTTACAGAAAAATTGAGCAGCAAATACAGAATTCTCAGATGCTCTCCACACACACACCCCTCCCATCCCTCCCAGCCTCCTCCACTATTAATATCCCTCATCAAAGTGGTACGTTTGTTATTATAGAATCAATGACCCTGCACTGACATATCATTTCATCCAAAATCCAAAGTTCACATTAGTGTTCACTCTCGGTATTGTAAATTTTATGTGTTTTGACAATTGTATAACAACATGTATCCACCATCATACAGAATTTACCCTCATTTTTCATGAAAGTAAATTGAAGCACAGTGATATTAAGTTTTTTTTACAAAAGATGACACAATTGGTTAACATTTTATGAGTAATGTAATGCATTTCATTAAAGCATATTGTAAATTTTAATTGAATTATTTTATGTATTCTTTTCATATAGATATACTAATTGATTTACTCATTTCCTTATTTCTGATTTTTTTTTCCATTTTTATCTTAATAAATATACAAGTAACGTTTAGATAAATATCTGTCTTGTACTCCACCCTAATAATAGAATCTGGAAAGATAGATCTTGGTTGTTCATTTTTATGCCCCCCTTCCTTTCTCATTCATTCCTACCATTCAGTAACATATAATAGAGCCTTACACAGAAGGAGTAGGTGATGAATAATTGTTTGTGAATGAATGATTACCCAATAAGTTTTTGAGCTTAAGGTTTCGTCAGGCACACTTTTGAAGCTGACATTATAGAGGCGTGATTTCTGAGGTTTCTTGAGGCCACTATCAGAAGCAGAAATGTGAACAGAATGGCTTATTGTTTTGATTTAGTGTCATATACTTCACCTTAAAATGACTTCAGAGTTTCACATCCTGGAATGCGCTTTTGTAGAATATTATTTAAAGTCTTGTAATATCTGGGGGAAATTTATAGGTTCCTCCTGTGTTAACAGCCATCTGTGAATTGCAGCAAACATGTAATCGAGCTTTCAGATCCTTTTGAAGATCCAAAGTGTTTTCTGAAATCTAATTATTATGTATAATAGTGGGGACGCTTCCACAGTAGGCTTACTATGATGGACACAAAAAGAAGCAAGCAAAGCAGCAAAAGGACCTTTACTTTGGGGAAAATTACTTTGTCTAATACCACATACTTTGTCTAATACAGCTAAAGTCATTTTCTGAGAATTTTTAAAAAGAAATGTCCAAGAATGAACATCTTTCATTTGTGATTCTTAATACAGTATGATCATTCATCTTCTCATTTTTAATGGACCATTATTTCCTCCAGAGAAGCCAGCTACACCCAGCCTATTTTAGACACTCCATTTTTCTGAAGCTTGAGGTTGTTAGAACAAAACTCCATTTTTCTTGACTTGAAAAACTCTTCTTTATTGCAGCACTATACATCATTTTATGTTTCATTAATTACATCTTCCTTTCTGATATCATCTCTCTAGAGTTATTTTCCTGTTGTTGGTGTATATACCAATAAATGGATTCTGTTATTATCAAATACTTCAGCTTTGATTCAACATTTCATCACTGACAACCCTATTTCCTTCTCTGCTTCTCTAGCACAAACATTATCTCCTAAGAATAATTTGAATACTTTGATTTTTTTTTGAAGACATGTATCTCTATGATAAATTAAAGTCTTTTGAATAAATAATTTATCTTGGGATCTACTTTAATGACTTTTAAAATTATTCTATTGATTGGATTGGATTGGACAATAGTTAAATATGTAATAGGTACCATGTTTCCCTAAAATTAAGACCTAACAGAACAATCAGCTCAAATGCTTCTTTTGGAGAAAAAATTAATATAAGACTCAGTATTATTTATTATATTATATTATATTATATTATATTATATTATATTATATTATATTATATTATATTATATTATACTACATTATATAGACTGGGTCTTATAGTAAAATATGACTGGGGCTTATATTAATTTTTGCTCTAAAAGATGTATTAGACCTGATTGTCCGGCTAGGTCTTATTTTCAGGGAAACATGGTATATGGTATTGTATGACCAATAGAATAATTTCGAAAGTTATTAAATTATAACTGCTATAAGCGTCTTGTGATTATGTGGGAGCATTCTGAAAACATCAGAGCAGAAAGATGAAAAACTGATAGAGCCTAATAACATTACTGAATTGCAGAATTAACCTACTTTAGAATTTCCCTATTTAGGATTTCATAGGTGAGATAGTAAGTCCATAGAGTTTAAGCTATTTTTAGTTGAAAATTATATAATTCACAGTTAAAGGATTTCTAACTTATACAGAGTCCCCAGTATAGTAGATAACTAAACACATTTTAAAAATCAAAATTATACTACATTTAAAAACATCTTATGGATGCATAGAGGGTGAAGAAAAATGAGATCGTCCATGAGAAAGTTTGGGAAGACTCATTAGTGCAGGTTATATTCAAAATGTATTTTCAAGGATAACTGGGAATTTATCAGGAAAAACATTTTGGGAAAAGTAGAAGATATAACCATGGGCAGAAGGACAAGGTCAGGAGGGGACTGTTATGAATAACGCAAGACATAAAAAAACACTGCACGTGCACTTGTGTGAGGGTGTATGTACATGTGTGTGTAAGAGGGAAGAGAGAGTGTTTGATATCATGAGTGGTGAGTGTTTGGAGTACTGGTTGTGAGAAGAGTAATCAGGTTCCTGAGCAGGTATAGCAAGAATTAAAGAGCATATTTTGAAAGAGCTTCTCTGTGCCCAGACCCAGGAAATTTCTGGTTAGCCTGAATGTAGCAGGCAGCCAACACAAGAAGAGCAACGTAATCCATTTCAGCTTTGTCTTTTATTACATTTGCCTGTCAGCATTTTTGAGGCTGCAGTAAAGAGGAATATAGGGAATCTGTGAGGAATGGGTTGGGGAGGAAAGATGGAACTATACATGATGTGGATGACTCTTGGGGTAGAGCTAAAAGTTAAAGCTGGGAGAGAAAATTAGGCAGACATTAATGAGACACCCATGTCTTCCATGCCACCTGGATTTTTCACCACTTCTCATCTTTCCCCAACAATATTGCTTTCATTAGGTTCCTTAAAGTTAGCAAAGATTCCCCCTCCTCAGTCCCTTGCCTATTCTGCTTGAGCTGGAAAGCTGTCCCTGGCCTCTTCAGCTGGGGATTCACTGCTCATCCTCAGGTATCATTTTCAATGTCACTTCTTCAGGGAAACTTACCTGACTCTCCAGATGGGTCAGCTCACCGTATTGTATGCTGGGCTCTCAAAGCAATCTAAACTCGTCTTTAATAGTAACTATCCAAATTGAATTTAAGTTTTGTGAAATTACTTGGTTTACATGCCGTTCTTCCACCAGGCTGGGTTCCATGAGCACAGGACCCACTTCAGTTTCATAGCCTGACACATACCAGCCACGTCATAGTCACCCAATAACTAGTTTTTGAATAAATGAACAAATAAACAAACTACATACTTATTACTAGCCTAAAAAGGGAGGGTATGTGCAAGGCATTAGAGTTGTGACAAAAATAAGAGATGGGCTTTAAGTCAGTTACTTTTAATCATTTGTGATTTTGCAGATGCTTTAATAATTTTGTAAAAGGAATGGACTCTCTACACAGAAAGCAAAACCTATAATTTAATATCAATGGACATCAGTTTATGAAGCCTTGTTTTAAAGTTCATTAGACATTTACAAAATTAAAAGGTTATCTGGGCACTATCCGTTTCTACAGAATATTACTGGACAGTAATTCTAGCTTCTTTGTATTTCTACCAAAATGAGAAGGAAATGAATAAATTTAAAATTTTAACAGAAAATTTCCCAATTATGTACGGGAATTCATTGATTAAATTTTGGTAATTACACACCTTTTGACCTCTGGAGATAAATTATTACACTGTGAATACTATTCTTTCTAATATGCTTCAGAGATGCTCTATTTGGAAAGTGGTACATATGCAATATGGGTCAAAATAACTTAGCATATTGATTTAAGTTGTCAATTTTTTCCTTGTTAAATTTTACAGTGGTCCAATATCAGGATTCACTATGGTTAAGAAGTGAGCTCTACCATTTGTTTGCTTCTTGAATTTGGGCAAGTTTCTTACACTCTTAATTGTAGTTTCCTGATTTTTAAAAGGTGGCATGATTGGTTGCTGGGATACAATGAACATAATTATATTTTTGAAGCACATGACAAAGGGTATAAATGGAAACTGTTGTTGTCATGTTCTCTCTACCCTCCTCAAAAATAAAGACAAAAGAAAATGCAAACTCAGGGTTTTATTCCTTAATTATTTTAGTTTTCTCAACTTTTCAAACTAGTAAAAGTCTGTACTAAATTAACCACATTGTTCCAGATTTAAATCAAACATATCCATGCATTCTTCCAATACATGTGCAAGTAGTCCTTATCCATGTTGGCCATACACATCCATACATGTAATATCAATCAAGTTCCTGAATTTTTCAAGGATCTTAAACTTGTCAGTAATACCACAAGATACAAACATGAATTTCCTGATTATTCCTAAGCAATTATCAGTGTAAGAAAATAAGTTGTTGCTAAATGATTATTTCTGATTTAAGCAAGATGTATGCCATTTTGAAATATTAATAAATATTTATTACTAATAGGGTAGTTAATTCACTTTAGAACAGCAATAGTAATATTCAAAACCCTTTGGAAACACTAATATTTCTCATGAAGAATTTACAATAATTCTCCTTTTGAATAAATAATGTATGCCATTATTTATATTACTTTTAGTTCATAATTACGTTATTCAGAAATGAAGTTTAGAAATACCCATGAAGCCTTTTTTTCTCAATCTTCACAGCTATTATTATATAGATATATGTATATATATATATATATATATATATATATATATGATATAGATATAGATGTAGATATATGATACATACAATTTTAACTGAATTGTGTGGCAATGACTGAAATGACCAGCACCGATTCTATGAGTAATTTCCTCTAAGTCAGTCAAGATGTTAAATGGTATACTTTAGTTTTCCATTACCTGGTAGATGAATGTCTAAACTCAGTCTGGAGGTCAAATCCATCAACTATTCAACAAAACATTCCTTTCCACTGTTGAAACTTTCTCTTTGGAGCATGTTCATGTACTATTTTTAATTCCCACAAACCTCATTCTGTCCTAGAGCTCCCTCCATTTCACCTTTTCTGAAATCTGAATCCTTTTCCCAGATTCCTTTTCTTCATTTCAAAATCCAATTCTCTAAGACAGTCCTTGAGCCTATTTTCTAGCATCAATTCCTCCATCATATTGCTTAAAATTCTTTTGACTTGTATTAATGTTTTTCTTACATACAAAATTTTACATATTGATTCTTTTTTTATTATTATTTTAGAATTAAACTGTTATTTCAGGCAAAAAATAAACTGAAAGCAATAAAAAAATAAAAACAGCATAAAAAATTCCATAACCCCCCCAAGAAAGAAACAAAATATTTCATATATTTTCTCTCAAACACGTACACATTTTTATACATTTTCACAGAATAGAATGATGCTGTATATATTGTTTTTTAAACTATTTTAATTTTAAAAAGTATGAATGATTTCCATATCAATAGATATATTTTGTAACTGACATAACATTTGTTTATTTAATGTTTTTACCTAACTTGTGTACATAATATAAAACAAATACACACACAGAGAAGGAAAGGAACAAATTTAAAATTTTAACAGAAAATTTTCTGATTATGTTCAGCAATTGATTGATTAAATTCCCATGGACATAAGTCCACCAAGCAACATAAAATATGTGGCTGGAACATTATTAGTATTGCTGATGTTAGCTGTATATTGATGCAGAATCTCTACTTTAAATTTGCTATTATTCCTCAAACACTGTTTGTCTTTATGGAGTATAGCTTGTTTTTGCATTTTAAAAATAGTATTATCCTTTTCTTTAACTACCTTTTTTCACTGAATATTTATTTCTAGGACGTATCTATTTTTGTTGCTTGTAGTTGTAGTTCAATTAATTCTCACTACTAAACTGAAATATGAGATGATACTATAATTTATTTCTTCATTGTGCAACTGATGGACATTTGCATTAATTCATTTTTTGCTTTTAGGAACAATGCACTTAAGAACATTCTGTTTCATATCTCTGGGTATAGCCACATAGAAGATAGCCTAGAATGTATCATTAGGATTACAGTATCAAAGGCCGTGTGCCTATCAACAACACGGGATATAGAAAAGCTGTTTTCCAAAATGGGTTCTTGAAATCTATTTCCTACAAATATTGAGGACACATTATTATTGTTTTATTCCACATTCTCATCAAACCTTGTATTTTAAGACAAAAATTTTTCTAATCTAATATAAAACTAAATTACTGAGGTCTTAATTTGTATTTCCTTGATTATTAATGACAGAGAGCAATCTTTTCCTAACTTAACAAACAATTTGTTTATCCTTTTATAACATGACTATTTGTATCTTTGCCTTTTCCTTATTTTTTTGTCATTTACTTATTGATCTTACTTAAACATTTTGTCATTTACTTATTATCTATAATACTCCTTTATGTATCCTAGATAACAATCCTTTTATTTGCCAAAAACTATTCCCAGTTCATATATGTAATTTTTTTCTTCTTTTGTTCACTTTTTATGTTTTCTGATAAAAAAAGACTGCATGCAGTTGCATCAATCAATCAATTTATTTTGTGATTAGTGTGTACTGCCTTTTTTATTAAAAAAAGTTTCCTACCCTCAAGTCATAAAATTGCTCCATATTTTTTTCCAAATATATTACAGATTATTTTCATTACATTACTGAACTCACATAGAGTTGTTTTAGAGTATAGTGTGATTTAGTGGTGCAAATTATAATATGTTAACATGGATCACTGATTTTATCAATAATTGTCAAATAGTGTCCGTTTGTCCAGTAACTTGCAATCTATTGTTCTGCCAGATAACATCCAATTTCCCTATTTTTGTTTCAGTAAGTTTTCCAGTTATATTTTTCTAGAAATTTGCTAATTTCATATGTAGTTAAAAATGGATTAGCTTTAAACTTTGTGGTATTATCTCTTAGCTTTTAAAATTCTGCTATAAATATAGTTATACAAACTTTCTCATTCCAAATAACTTATTTGTGTCTACCAATATTTCTTTAAAATATTAATATTCTAAATGATCATGATTTTTCTGTTTATTCTTTCTATTCTGGCTTTGTTTTTTACTTCCACAGTTGTTCTCCCTTTATTTAATCAGCATATTTCTTCTTTATTTGGGTTATTTGTGAACTTTTAAAATTTGTTAGCCTTTTCTCTGTTTTTACTATAAGTATTTTGAAGTTATACATTTTCCTACAATGGGCTATTTTAGCTATATTCCAAACATTTCAAATACAGCATTTTCATTAGAAATCCAATTATATATATACACATATATATATGTGTATATATACATTAAATGCATTGATTTTCTCTTAGATGTATTAGTTATTTATAAATATATTTTTAGTTTAGAAATATATTGTGTATTTTGTAAGGTTACATGACAAAGGGGAACTTAGTTTGCAGATACCGTATTTCCCCAAAAATAAGACCTAGCCGATCAACTCTAATGCGTCTTTTGGAGCAAAAATTAATATAAGACCTGGTCTTATTTTACTATATTATAGGACCATGTTTATAATATGATATAATATGATATAATACTGGGTTGTATATTAATTTTTGCTCCAAAAGACGCATTAGAGCTGATTGTCCAGCTCTGTCTTATTTTTGGGGAAACACAGTTGAAGTAAATAACCAATCAGTTGACATTAGAGAGATTACGCTGGTTTAAATGATTGGGCCCAAAGTAAAGAAAAGTACCTTAAAAGTGGGCAAGAAGAGAGAGGAGGGAGTTGTAAGTATAGAAGGCATAGAAAGATACAGCATTGTTGAATGAAGATAAAGGATGAAAGTTATGAGCGGAAGGCAGTGAGAGTACTCTAGCAGCTGGAAAAGGCAAGGATTTTATCTTCTGTAGAGCCTCTAGAAAGCAACATAGTCCTGCTGAAACCTTGCTCTTAATCCATTGAGACAGTGTTAAACGTCTGCCAGTAGAACTTTAAGATAATAAATTGTATTGTTTTATGCCAGTGTTATAATTTGTTAGAACACAAGTAAGAAACTAATACACTGGTATTGCACCAAATTTAGTAACATGACTTTTGACAAATGATTTAACCACTATCAGAGTTTCAATTTTCTACAAAACATGAGGACTCTAATATCCCTTTTTTCTGCTTCATATTTTACGATTTCTGACATGAAGATTTATCAAAACATTTACATATAATTTTAATACTTCCTTTCCTGAAAATGTTATTAAATGCTGTTACATCTTTTTTTTTTCCACTGTCTTAGAACCACAGAGATGCTATCATACCTGCCTCAATATTTAGGAAGTATTTGTGAAAGAAGGAGTGATTGAGCTGGACCCAATGTCCCCAGTAGGGATTCATTATTATAAAGTCATGGAAGAAAGCAAATTGGGATAGCAAATGCAAATTGAATAAAAGCAGAGAGAGTGAATAGTGTTGCTTTTTTCAAAAAACACTGAATTGCCGGAGGTTGCTGCAAGGGCGTGGGGCGGGGAAGGGGGTCCTATCAAACCAAGTCATTTTTGGTAAATGAGATAGTGCTTATTTATATTATTTATTTATTATTTATCACAATTTCTGCTCACATTAGAACAAAGGGAGACTTGAACAAAATCCAACATTTGTTTCTGTTAAGAATCTAGTCAGCTATTTAGTTTCTAGGGAATAATTTGTTAGCTCTTATTTGGAAATAACTCTTCTATATAGAATCCCACAAGAAGATTTTTTTTTTTTTTCCTCTTGGCAACCATTTAACTGGCAAACAATGTGAGGCTGAAGAACTGGACAAAAACAGAATGCCAGAAACCTTTGGGCTTTCAAGTTAAAGCTGTTATTCTGGAAATATCGTAAGGGTGGAAATACAAGGACAAATGATGCACTTGTTTTCTGCTGAAGCATAACAGCAGGATTTACAAGAATTAGGGGCACAGAAGTAGATGAGCATTAGTCAGCTTTGAAAATTATATACTAACTAATGCTATTTCTTTTTTTTTTTTTTGTCTAGGAGAAAGTCACTTTATTTTATTTTATTTATTTTATTTTATTTTATTTTTACGTCCCTCACACCGTGAACCCCCCTCCCCCCATCCACCACCACCCCGACCTCACACCAAGCCATCACATTATACACATAAAATTATAGTTGGCATTCATTAATGTCCAGCCTCTGGTGTACAATGCTATTTCTTTTTGATCATAGCATATTATCTTACCCTGAGGATAAAGAGGGAAGTAGAGCAAGAGGAAGAATTGGCTTTTAAACATTTTTTTTTTTTAACACTCCAAGCCATTGTCTTGGAAAATTGTCTTTTATTAGCACTGCAGACCATTTTTCTGGTCACTCTTTTTGTCTTTTTGTATACACGAATTTAAGTAAAAGAAGGAATGATTCTGTTAAGTTTGTAGGTGGACAACAGCCATACCACTTCTCTTTACAACTTTATCTGTCTACAATCTATAAATATATAAAACCATCCGAGATTTCTAGTAGACCAAAATTAGTAAAGATGTGGAAAAATCAAGTAATGTATTTGGCAACTTTATAATATATAAGGTCTGATAATTAAGGTTGCGAACTTGTTGCAATGATGTTGGTAAACTTTTAGATATCAGAGGGCTTATCTATTATGAATTTGTATCAACTGGACAAACTATTTGGAAGTACTGAAAAGGCTGCATGAAAAAGTTAGACCACCTGAAATTTTCGCATCACGACAATGCACCAGCTCCCACGTCACTGTCTATAAGGAAGATTTAGCCAGGAAACAAATAACTATATTGGAACACCCTCCCTGCTCACCTGATCTGGCCCCCAATGACTTCTTTCTTTACCCGAAGATAAAGGCGATAAGAAAAGGAAGACATTTTGATGACATTCAGGACATCAAGGGTAATACAACAACATCTCATTCCAGAAAAAGAGTTCCAAAACTGCTTTGAATGATTTACTAGGTGCTGGGGTCGGTGCATAGCTTCCTAAGGGGAGTACTTCAAAGGTGATCTCAGTGATATTCAGCAATAAACTATGTAGCACTTTTTCTAGGAGGAGTTTGTGAACTTAATTGTCCATTCTCGTATATGGGCATTAGAATTCTTTAAATAGAGCATCATTTAAAAATCCTTGTCTATCTATCTATCTATCTATCTATCTATCTATCTATCTATCAATCTGTCTATCTATCTTTATTTATTTATTTATTTTCTTAAAGCAATTACTTGGCCACAAAGCAAGCCATAATAAAGTTAAAGTATATGTTGGCAAACTAGACTTTATAGGCAGAGTATTCTGTAGAGGTCCTCTTTCTTTTTGCCAGTAAAACATAATACAGAAATTTGGAGGAAGTTATTACATAATTTGGGGGGTAAGAGGAGGTTTATAGTACATGTTGATGAACCCTGTCAATCAGTATCACACTTGGTATGGAGATATTAAGATGAAATTGGAAGAACAAAGAAATTGGATTCTAACTGCTTGGGTTAAATCATTAGCTCTGTCATCCAAAAGCTATTTGATTTTGATGACTCAGTGGACCTCTCAGACTTTCCATTTTTGTGTTCAAAAGATGAAGCTAATAATATCTGCCTCAAAGTGTTCAGGTAAGATATCACCTGAGGAATTCTGTGATGTCTCTATTCTTTAAAATAACATCAAACATTTGCCTTTCATCAACACTGATGCTAATTGTGAGGAGTTATAGAGATGAAAGAGACATTGTTCTTGCCTTTAAAATATTCTTGATTTTTTTTTTTCGACGACCTATGGGAACTAAATTAAGTCAACTAAACAAAATAACAATTTTAATCACTTTATTCATCTTTGTGGCCCTCATTATAAGGGAGATATGGCCCACTGTTTGGTCTCTGGAAAGTCCACTGTATGTGTGGGCTTTGGCAGAATTCACTCTTCCCAATATTGGTCTTCGGTGCCCATACGTTTCCATTGTTTCAGCTCTTCACTGCCATTCTCTTGGTCTGTAGTTAAAAGTGATTCAGTCTCTGTGCACCTCATTTGGGTTCTAAGTGACCTTGCCCCTCATTATCTGTTGTCAGTTTGCTTAAAACTATTGTTTCCTCTTTTTTCCATTTCCTTTTTTCACCCATTTTTTCCAATATTTTTCATTGTTCCAAGTGTGAAATGTTCTAAGTGTAAATTTCATTGTTCTAAGTATAAATCGTATCATTGTTATTCAATCCTAGTTAGTAATGAAATTCATCTCATTCTGTTTTCAGACAATTAAATTAAATGTTGCACTTAAAGTGCTTACCAATTTGAAGAAATGTATTGTGATCTATATTTATATATCTATATCTAGCTATTATTTATTTATGTATGTATGTATGTATGTATGTATTTATTTATTTATTTATTTATTTATTTATTTATTTATTTGTTACAGCTGTAAGAATACTACTTGTGAGCCCAAAATCAAACCTTTTTGTGTTTCATATCATTCACCTTCACCTTCTCTGAATATTCATTTGACTCTTTCCACCACTAAAAAAATAACTTTATGTATCATCTGTTCCTATCTTCTTATGCTGTTAAAAATATCAAATTAAATTAGAGAAAAACCATATATGTAATATGTGTGCTATGCTTTCTACAACTGAATATGGAAATGACTAAGATATGTTATTTATTCTGGAATTCTTGATATGACAAATATACTAGGGATTCTAATTTTATTCATTTATGAAAGCCCATTTAATAGAAGACTTTATGTTTAAGATAGATTCTCAATACAATTTGACAGGTTTAGGCTTTGGGATTTGTCATCTGAAAAGACCTCGGTTATTCTATTGAGGGAATATTATTTCACCTTGAGTAGAATCATGGAACATATTCAAGAGCTAAGAAAATGAGTCTCTAGTACATTTCTAAATTACTGGAAGGAATAGTTAGTTTTTTGTGGTTACTATAACAAATTATGAAAAATGTGATGGCTTAAAATAACAGAAATTTATAATCTCACATTTCTAGAGGCTAGAAGTCTGAAATATGTCAGGATCATGCTCCCAGAGAGTGATTTAAGGGAAATTTTGTTCCTTACCTCTTTCAGCTTCTGGCAGCTCTGTGGACATCCCGGGCTGGTGGCCAGGTCACTCCTGACTCTGTCTCCATCTTCACATTGTCTTCTTTTCTGTGTGTTTGTATAAAATCTCCTTCTGCTTCTAGTTTATATGGACACTAATGATGACATTTAGGGCTCACCCATACAATCTAGGATACTATGGACAGAATTGTCTCCTCCCAAAATGCATGTATTGAAGCCTTAACCCCCAGTGTGATTGTATTTGGAGAAAGGACATTGAAGGAAGTAATTAAGATTAAAATGAGGTCATGAGGTTAGAGCCCTGATTTGAAAGGAGTACTACCCTTATAAGAAAAGACACCAGAGAACATTCTCTCCTTTTGATGTGTGAGAACACAGTGAGAGGGGAGCAGTCTCCAAGTCAGGGAGAGAACCAAAACCCAACTCCTGCTGGACCTTGATCTGGGGATTTTCAGCCTCAGAAATTGTGAGAAAATAAAGTTTCTGTTGTTTAAGCCACTTAACCTGTGGCATTTTGTTATGGCAGTCTGCACTAATACACAAATAATTTTCTTTTCTTGGGATTCTTAACTTCATTACCTCCTTTGCCATATAATCACTCTTTCACAATAGAACATTACACACACACACACACACACACACACACACACACATATATAAAACAGGAGATTAGATGAAGAAGCGAATCAAATCAGTGATTTACAAAATGAGGTAGTATAAAACACCCCATCAGAACAGCAAAGAAGAAAAAAAATCCAAAAAAAAATGACCATAGTTTAAGAGGCTTCTGGGACAACTGTAAGCATACCAACATTAGCATCATAGGGGTAACAAAAGTAGAAGAGGGAAAGCAAGGAATTGAAAACCAGTTTGAGGAAATAATGACAAAAAACTTCTCTAGTATGACAAAAAACTTCTCATATATATATATATATATATATATATATATATATATATATATATATATATATATATATACATATATATATATCAAAGTTTATGATTAGAAAACAAACATTACCGCGGTGGTATAACACCTACTGCATTGCTGCTTACGCCCACTTCTTTTTTGGTTTTTCAATTTTTTTTTTTAATTGGGGTATAATTGGCATATAACATTATATTAGCTTCAGGTATACAACATAGTAATTCAATATTGGAATGCATTGCAAATGCTCACCACAGTAAGTCTAATTAATATCCATCATCATATATAGTTACACTTTTTTTTCTTATGATAAAAACTTTTAAGATTTACTCTCTTAGTTTGTTCCAGCTATGCAATACAGTAGTAGTATTAGCTATAGTCACCTTGCTGCACATTAGATACCCATGACCTAATTATTTTATAACTGGAAGTTTTCACCTTTTGACCCCCTTGGCCCATTTTGCCCACTCCCCAAATCCTGCTTTTGGCAACCATCAGTCTGTTCTCTGTATCTATAAGCTGTGTGTGTGTGTTTGTGTGTGTGTGTGTGTGTGTGTGTGTTCATATGATATTTGGTGTGTGTGTGCGTGTTGTGTTCATTTGATATTTGTCTTTTTCTGTCTTACTTATTTCACTTAGCATAATACCCTCAAGGTACATCCATATTGTCATAAATGGACAAAATTTCATCCTTTTCTATGGATGAATAATATTCCATGTGTATATATGTAGCATATTTTCTTTATCCACTCACATATATATTGATGTATACGTGTTTCCATATCTTGGCTATTTTAGATGCTGCAGTGAATATAGGGTGCCTGTATCTTTCAAATTAGTTTTTATTTTCATCAAATAAATATCCAGGAGAAGAACTGGTGGATCATATGTAGCTCTGTTTTTAAATTTTGTGAGGAACCTCCATACTGTTTTCCATAGTGGTTGGACCAGTTTATATTCCCCAAAACAGTGTACAAGGATTCCCTTTTCTCCATGTCCTCCCCAACACTTGTTATTTTTTGCTTTTTTGGTAGTAGACATTTTAACAGGTATGTGGTGACATCTTATTGTGGTTTTGATTTACTTTTTTCCCCCTAATGATTAGTGATGTTAAGCATTCTTTTATATACCTACTGGCCACCTGTATGTCTTTTTTTTGGGGAAAAATGTCTCTTCAGATCTTCTGCCCATTTTTAGATCAAATTGTGTGTTTGTTTTCTGCTATCCAGCAGTGTGAGTTCTTTATATATTTTAGATACTAATCCCTTATCAGATATATATTTGCAAATCTGTTTTTTCTTTCCCATTCAGTAGGTTGCCTTTTTAATCCATTGATTGTTTGCTTTGCTGTTCAGAAATATTGTTGAGAGATCTTATCCTAAATGGATGCTGAATTTTGTAAAATGCTTTTTTGGCATCTATAGGCATGCTTATATGAGTTTTATCCTTCATATTGTTCATGTGGTATATCACATTTACTTATTTGCACATATTGATGCAACATAGAATCCCTGGAATAAATCCCAATTGATCATGGTATATGATTCTTTTAATGTATTGTTGGATTCAGTTTGCTAATATTTTATTGAGAGTTGTTGCACTATTTTCATCAGGGATATTGGCCTGTAATTTCCTTGTGGTAGCTTTGTCTGCTTTTAGTATCAGGGCAATGCTGGTAAAATGAGGTTGGAAGTGTTCCTTTCTCTATTTCTCTATTTCTCTATTTCTTCTATTTCTCTATTCTTTCTCTATTTCTCTATTGTTTTTTGGAAGTGTTTGAGGAGGATTGTTATTAATTCTTCTTTAAATCTTTGCAAGACTTTATCAATAAAGCCATCTGGTGTGGTACATCCAGACAACGGAATATTAATCAACACTGAAAAAAAATGAGCTATTAAGTCACAAAAAGACATGATAGAACCTTAAGAGCATATTACTAAGGGAAAGAAGTCAATTTGAAATAGTTATATGTGTATGCTTCCAATTATTGGACATTCTGGAAAAGGAAAAACTATGGAGAAAATTAAAATATTAGTGGTTATCAGGGGCAATGAGGGGAAGGATAAATAGTCAGAACACAGAAAATTTTGATGGCAGCAAAAATACTCCATGTGATAATATGAGTATAATGATAGATACATATTATGCATTTGTCCAAACCCATAGAATGTACAACACCAAAGGTGACCCCTACTGTAAACTATGGACTTTGGGTGATTATGATATATCCATACAGTTTCATCCTTGATAATATTTCTACCACTCTGGTGAGTGATGTTGATAGTGGGGAAAACTGCATTGTGAAAGCTGGGCTATATGTGAAATCTCTGTACCTTCCTCTCAATTTTGTTGTGAACCTAAACCTGCTCTAAAAATATAATTAAAACAAACAAATCAACAAACAAATGACACCCACAAAAAAATAAAAATGAAAACAAAACACAAAACAACACTACAGTTTAGGTGTCGTTGACCTAATTTAGCAGGACAGCAGGAAACAACAGTCCTGCAAAGTTACATAAATTGTCTAAAGCCTTGTTTTACTTATGTGTAACCCTGAATTAGAATCCACATTTCTTCAATTCCACAATACTTCATCTTACCCCAAAGCCAATTTCCATTCTTTGTTAATTCATCAGACTCAATAAGTCTTCTTTCCACAAGGAACCATCTCACTGACAGCAAAAGCAGGCCTGTGTTAAGGATTATAGGTATTATGTTTAAATGCAAACAATTATTTGATTAAATACCACGTTTGTATTTAAAGCAATTTAACGTTTCATGCTTTATTGATCATACTGGTGAAGTGATGTATAATTTCTTCAGTTGTTAAAAGTAATTAATATATGTAAATTTTTTCCTGAAGAAAAAAATGCAATAACTTCAGTACTGCTATCAATGTTGGCAAATCAGGCACCCTCGTTTTTAAATAAATGAGCACAAGGGTAGCCTGGCAAACTGATGCAGGAGGAAAATTACACTGTCATTCTTTCCCCCTACTCTTTGTGAACTTAATAGTTAACGAAGCTGCTTCTATCCTCTGTCCAAAGTAGCAAAAGTCCACAAAAATAGATTGATAGATTATAGAGGATAGATAAATAGATGATTGACACATAGATAGCAGATAGATAGATAGATAGATAGATAGATAGATAGATAGATAGATGATAGATAGATAGATAGATAAAACCTTTTATTTTGGACATATTCCTTGCCTCATCCTCACTTCCCAAATCTGGGAGTATTTTCATAAATGTACAATATTTGCATGAGAAAATATAATCAAACATTAAAATTTATAAATATGTGCTACATATTTATATTCTTATGAAGATCTTGAATAACAACCCTAAAATATATTATCTATCATTGGTGAGCCTGGTATTACTCTTTGGGGCTTCCCAGCCAGGTTAGTTTCCTACAGTAATTCTCTCTCTGCTCTTAAGGCATGCTGTCTGTTTTAGTTTACTTATTTGACTCCCTGTATCATCCAAATTACTGTGATTACATGCAACCAACACTGACCCTTACCAAATATAATAAAGAGGTTTTATTGTTAGAACATCAGGAGCTCTTATATCCAGGAGAAGCCAGTAGCAAAAGCCTGGGAATGGGCAGAAACAAAGCCTGCTTCAGGAATCTGGGAAGCATGAACCATAAGGGTCTTATTGTAGAAACACCTGGGACAAGGCAACATACTGGAATTCATGCACCTAACTACTTGTAGCCTCTTCTTAATCTAGTCAATATTAAGGTCCAAGACTAGAGGCTCCAATGGCCTAATTTGGGTCATGTGCCAATATCTTGGATAAGTCAGAGAATTTGATACATAAAACAATATTTGTGTTATACCATACCATAAAAGAGATGTAACCCTCCAGAATAAAATCAGGAACCATTAGGATGATAGAAGAAATGATGAACAGTTAATGAGGAACAAATGGGAGCTCTTTGGGATCAAGAACTATGTTTTTAATATTTGACTCATATTGCTGAAAGTAACTCATATTGCTACATTTTAGAAAGATTTCTGTAACCATAAATACGTCCATTTTTCTTGTTTCAGTTGTGATCCTTAATTTGCATATTCTTTTTATCCTAAGTACATATTTTAAATAAATGATGAATAGAAAAAAGAAGTTAACAAAACTTATTCAAATATGTACTATCTTCAAAGGATGCAATGATGAATAAGGCATGATATCTTTCCTTCAGGAGTTCCCAGCCTATCCGGAGAATCAGACATTTAAACCAATGACTAGTGTGGTATGAGTTATCATGCAGGCTATACCAAGAATATGTTCTTTACAATATTATGTAACCTAAAATTCAAAGCCATGCAGATTTTTAACTCTAATATACATTTTGCAATCTCATTCTATGAAATATTATTTAGACCTGTAAAGAGTAGATATCTTCTTAGATGTATCCTTAAATAGATGAAACATATTTGCAGTATGTGGAAAAACAAAAAAAAAAGCGACATGGGCCCTATAATTTGTGACTATATGAAATATTTATGTCTGTGGATATAGACAAAGACTGGAGAAATAAAATAGTTATAGCTGGAATGATGGGTTTGTTTTATATTTCAATTTCCTCTACTGCTGTTATACATTACAATGAATTTACAAGGGTGTGTTGGAGCTCTTTACTCAGTAATTTCATTGTTTAACAGAAACAAAATACACTAAAATTTCCCCTTGCCTGTTAAAGCGATTTAATCCATTCTTTATATTTTTGCAGTTGTGGTTTTTCCTGTGAGTGCCAAGGGTGACTGTTCTTCACCATTAGTGTTTTTTGTTTGTTTGTTTTGTTTTTTTTTGTTAATTTCCTCTGTTCTTTTAAACTTATTTCCTCAAGCTATCTGTAATTTGTAGATTATGGGAAGACAACTGGTGGATGTCCAGTAGGTTTTAGCTAGATTAAATGGCTGTTTTAATTCTTGTTAATATTTTTTAAGTTATCCAAGAGTGTCTGTCTATTTAAGAGTTCCACGTGTTTTAAACTATTAACAATATGAAAGTCACCTCCTTGCTACAAATCTAATGTTTCGCTGGCTTTCTGTATTTCTGTAGAATTTTTCAATTTTGTAGGTTTTAATCTTTGTTCTCAACATATGATCACCACCCCATCTGTTTTCAATTGCCAGGATCAATACTTCATTTCAGCCATCGTTCCCATCTACTTGGTCATTTTTTTATTGCTCCTTTCTTTGTTTCCCCACCCTGATTATCTTGTGTTCTACTTTGGCCTAAACACTGCTACTACATCACACTGACAGGGGCTTTAGCCATCTCTTTCTCTCTCTCTCTCTCTCTCTCTCTCTCTCTCTCTCTCTCTCTCTCTCTCTCTCTCTCTCTCTCTCTCTCTTTTGCCGTCTCATAGTCAGCTTTAAAATAGTCAATGGACTCCCATTTGGCTACTAAATTAAGTATAAATTTGTAGCTCTATTTTAGGGTTCCCTCCCTACTTTGTCGCATTTTTCTCATAATTACTCTACTGCTGCCCTGTAAATCAATAGGCCAATAACTGACTCTTTCTCCTACATACGTATTACCTTCACCTAGAATACCCTCTCCTCATCCTTCCCTTAATCATTCAGAGGCCCGTTTTAAAGATTATCCTTCCCATCATACCTTTTCTTAGTATCCAAAATGGATTTGACATCCATCCTTTCAAAATATATACAACTTTGCTTGTGCCCCCTCCTTTAATCTGCTTTATATTAGAAATGTTTATGTGAATAACAATCAGATTATGTAAACTCTATGAAGACAGAAACAACCCCGTTCTCATCTTTATACTCACCAATGACACGTAACACAGAGAACTGGTTTACCTGAAGACATTTTGTTTCCCTGTTTAACTTTTTTCTTATTCCTAGGGGAGATCATAAGATAGAGGTCTTAAACAAGAAAGAACAGGAGAGGAAGAGAGAGCAAGAGCAGGATACCTTCTGGATCTCACACAACTAAGTTAAACTTCTTCAGTATAAAAAGAGAGGCATTTTATTTGCTTTATTTATTTATTATCACATCTTTGGTTTTTATTTTTATAAGATTATTATTTTAAAAATTTTTAAAATAATAATCTTATAAAAATAAAAAAAACAAAGATACTTAATAAAACCAGTAGAATATTAAATGTAAAAAAATAGTAGAACTAGGAGCATATTAGAGAAACAATAGAAAACAAAGCAGTTTAGTTGACTAAAATGTAACTGCCTGTGGAGAACCAGGCCAATGCTGTTTAGAATGCTGCACAGAGAAACCTGAGTGGATTTGAGTCTTCTGACCAGACCATATCCTAGTATTTGTCTTCCTGGGTCCCCAGTGGTTAGAATCCTCTTTTCTTCCTCCCCAGTGATCCACTGAGATCAAAATTTCAGATTCAAGCAAGTTAGCGTTCACTGAGTTTAGTTTTTGTCTATCCCATCATAGTACCCTCACAGGCTGATGGGCATAATAACATATTCAAATCAGCTCTGGTCAAGAAACACACATTTGAGTAGATAACCCGCCTATAGGGATATTTACATATGTTAGTTATGGCATACTCTCCCTTAGTCAGACCTGGAAAAATGCCTTGCTACTTTTTTTTTTTTAATTTAGTGTTCCAAAAAAGATGACTTTTAGAATATTTAGGGTTTCCAGAGATATAAAACAGCACTTAATTAGCTAGTGAAGCACTGAAGTAAATATAATCCTTCATGTAAATTACAGTAAGATGTTACAAAGCATTCTTTCTTACCGGGAAAATAAGGTGTGTATTACTACTTCTCAGATAACTGGATGTTAAAATAAAGAGAAAATACAGGACTCCTTTTGGAGGAACAAGGGTTTTTTAAAATAATTCCATTGGACATCACTAATATAAAATTGAGTAGAAATCATTTTATTTAATTCCAAAGTTAAGAATTTTTATGGTACACTTTTTAAGGTCTATATATACAAATTTTAATTTTGTTATTTTTCTTTGAGTGTGATGTTGCATTGTATTATATTTTACAATGTCATGTGAATCAGTTGAATCTATTTATCTCTAAATCTTCTCTCTCTCTTTCCCTCTCTCTCCCCCACCCCCACCCCTTCTTTAATGTTCTCTCTTTCTTTCTCAAGGCTCAACAAAGCACTCCTGGAAGCAATGAGAGCTCTCAAGTTGTGACAACAAAGGAAGAAAATCTGAAAATCCCTGAGTGCAATTCGGAAAATGTAAGATTAACTTAAAATGGTTTTAACAGTATTCAACATGAAAACAAGGACATAAGCATTTTAACAATCCTAGTTCATGTCACCATAAGATTTTCTATTTATATGTAGTATCTGCCATTTAACACTGAATTTTTAATTTGGAAAAGCAGACTTCTTAGATGTGAATCAAATAGGTATTCCATTAAGAAGGATAAACAGACTCTCAGGAGTACTGTGGACTTGAGTTGTCAGAGATAAGGGGGTGACCACACTTTCAACAGCATGCTCATTTCCAGAATCACGTTACAGAAACTTGTTAAAATATTAAAAACAAATAAACAAAGCCCCAAAGGATATGATTCTATAGTATTTTCCCCATAAAACTAATAAACCTAGCATTATAGAGACATTACATTAAAGAAAGGGAGATTATTAATATTCTTAATATTCATATTACCTATTATAATAGGTAATATAGAACTTGTGCCCTGTGAGGTTTTTGTTTGTTTGTTTGTTTATTTATCATAATAAGTAAAATGAAATTTTAATTCTGAAACTTAGGCACTATTACAAATCTAGCATATTTGGATTTGAGAAACAGCAAATGATAGTTGTGTTGAGTACACTCAAAGTTAGTCAATCTAGTTAACAAGATGCAAAGTATTTATTCAAGCTACTCATGATTGGAAAAAATCAGGCTACAGTAGGGAAAATAAGTCAAAAAAGAAACATAAGTTAACCAAATCAATCTCTGTTTCCTCTGTTGGCTCCAAAAGTGAATTTAGAAATACGAATTTCTCAACAATTTTCCTTTCATATCTTTGTATATTTAAACATATACCAAAGCCATACAAATGATAATATGATAAGGTTAACTAGAATAGAAATAAAATACTCTGCAATTTACTTTAATAAAGGAAGAAGTCGAGAAGATTTTGGGTAGGAAGAAATATTTAGTTGTAGTTTGCAAGACAGATAGGTCTCTGACAAGGTAAACAAATGTGGAGAAAGAAGAATACAGAAAAACATGCCTCAAAAATATAGTGCAGAAAGTGGTGGGATATGTGCCTAAAAAGGTAATTCGGGACTTACATGTGAGGGGCCATGCTAAGGAGTTTGGTTCGAATTAGGGACATAGTCAAGTTTCAAATGTTTGTGTCCAATTAAGTGATAAGATCATTGGGTTAATATTAAGGAATGTTTTTATTTCTTGATATGTTTTCTTAAAAGTACCAAGAAATTACTTTTCTCTCTCTCTCTCTCTCTCTCTCTCTCTCTCTCTCTCTCTATATATATATATATATATATATATATATATATATATATATATATATATATATATATATCAAAACATTATGTTGTACACCTAAAACAATGTTATATGTCAATTATATCTCAATTAAAAATAAATAAATCTTGGAAGCTTCTGGCCTTCACCCTTATGGGTAAATACCCTTGTTTGCTCCTTGAAGGCCCCGCTCTGAGGCCTTGGGTTAGAGAATTTCAGTTACCTTATCCCTGCTTCTATACAGAGGGATGTGTGCCTTGAGCACATTGTTCTTGTAATGAGGTAGCCTAAGCATCTGAAAGGACAAAGAACCGTGACTTCATTAAGATTACCAAACAAACAAACAAAATATTCCCATTGGAGACAAACTTGAAAAGTCTTGCTAAGGTTCCCAAAAGCAACATTCAGGTCTACTTTTCCTACCAAGAGTGAGGCCTGCTCAAACTCACAAATTGGTTTTTGTTGTTTGTTTGTTCCACTCTCCTTCTGCTTCTGCCCTTCCTGTCACTGACAGTTCTTGTCCCATAAGCAGCTGCTACCAATCTGGGTCCCTTGAAAATGCTGCCTCCACCTGCAGCAACATGAATGTCTAGATTTTAGTCTTTGGAGACTAAATGCTCTAGTGCAGAGCATTCAGTATTCATAGGCTGTAGACTCAATTGCATATAAAGGCCAAGAGAGTAATTCATATAAATGAGTGAAATAAACCAGGTGTACGCAGTAGAAATTAGTCAGACTAGTGTGAACAGCAATTTTCAAATTCTAGACCTATAGTTCTTAGCCCTGTCTTACATTAGTGTATCACCTGGAGAGTTCTTATAAAGTACAAATGCCCAGGACAGACATTAGAAAAATTGACTGGGCATCTTGGTATGTGGGGTCTAGACATTAGTTGTATTTATTTTATTTATTTTTAAAAAATTTTCCAGGTAATTGCAATGCTCAGGCCATTTCGCCAACACTGTATTTCCTATGTAAATGATCATAAAACTCATCTGGGGAGTTTATGTAAATTAAATTCTGAGAAATTACTCAAGAAATTCTGCATGAATAAGACTTAGTATAACCTTAGTTTTTTAACATGAACCTGACAATCCTCTTCCCAATCACTGTGATTCTGAGGGAGATGGTCATTGAGCCATTATTTGAAAAACGTTTATTTAGATAAGTCATAATCCCTTCAGTATATTTATTGTTCAATAATGGATTTTCTGCTTCTCCTGTTATATTTGCATTTTAAAGAAAGCAGTGTCTAAATAAGGCTCTGCAATGCTAGTAATGAAAGCCTGTGGTGTGACATTTGATAGTGGGTAAGGGGGATCCATCTCAGAACCCTTCATTTATTATGTAACCACTCCATAAACATGAGTTGTCTCTCCATTTATTTATTTATTTTATAATATTCTTCAATAATGTTTTATAGATTTTCAGTGTACAAGACTTAGACTTCTTTTGTTTTCTTTATTCCTAAGTATATTATTCTATTAAACATTATTGTAAGTGGGGTTGTTTTCTTAATTTTGTTTCCAGGTTGCTTATTTCTAGCTATAGAAATGCAGTTAATTTTTGTATATTTATCTTGTATCAGATTAAAGATTTTTAAGTGACTATGAGCTCTGAGTTAAACTGATGAGATTTGCAAAACTACTATGTAAAGTTACAATGTTGATTTCAAGTAATTATGATGCTGCCTCCAGAATAAGGGAGATAAATCCCTTATATAATTTTTACTTATCAGAATGTTTCATTCTAGAAATAACACTTCTAAGGTCAACTATGACAAATGGAGTGTGTCTACTAAAGCTTGAGGTGAAAGGCTGGAGAGCAAAGTCAGAAATGTGATGTTGATTAGTTTCATTTATGTTTCAACCAGTTACTCGATATGTAAACATGAATTTTTAACCCCTTTGAGGCTCATTTCCCTCTTCTTAGAAAGAGAGATACAGTTATTTTACCTTTTATAGCTTGTTATGAGATTCAGTGACACAGCCTAGCTTAATGCCTAGAATATCATTGGCACATAACAAGCTCTCAGTAATTATCACTTTGTATTCCTTTATGCAAAACTATTCCTGTTACTTAAAACCTCATTAAATATTTTTGAATTAAGTATTTTAATTTTTCAAAGGAGCAAACTTAAAAGATGACAAGAGCAATCTTAAACATATAATTTGAAGTAGGGAGAAGTGTTGTTATTCTCAGGGCAGAAGCATATGCCGCTAGTGACAACAGGTGTAAAGAGAATATGTCAGGCAAATATGAAAGTGAACTCCTAATGTGAAGTATCTAAAAATAGAATTAACTACTAGAGGACATAGTATATTATATGGTCGAATAATGAAAAACAACTATTCTGGTGTGTAGTTTGGAAATGAAGCATTAGATGAATGGGAAAAAAAAAAAAAAAAAACCTATCATGCTAAGCATCTCTTTCCATTTCAGGATTTCATGACCATCAGTAACCTGACTGGGAGCTGATGGGATCACATGCAATCCCTCAGTAAATAAATACCAAAGGTCATACCTGAGACTAACTAACATAGCAGAGAAACTCTGGAATTACATAAAAGTTAGATTTGAATACTAACTTTGCTGTTTCCTAACATATCACATTGGAAGGGATTTTATTATTCAGATCCCTTATCTGTATAATGTCGATCAATGATTTTCAAACTTTTGCATACGTAGGAATCACCAGGTCAACCTGTGAAACTGCTTATAGTAAGGCTTCAGTCACACAGATGATTAATCAGTAGATCTGGGGCACAGCCCGGGAATGTGTATTGTTTTAATACACCCACTTAGATTTTCTTCTGTCGATATTTCCTGTTAATTATTTTGAGAAACTTTGATGTTGATTTCTTGCACGTTTATCATGATTATTATGTATAATAGATATTAAATAGGCAGTATTTGATTATATCATCAATGTCCTTGTTAGTTCATTCTAAAAAAGCTGCTCTGCAATTTTAATGTTCAAGGTCACAATATCCTGGATGGTCAAGGCCCCGAACTTAGAATTAGAGACCATGCGTATTCTTAGATATCCTTGTGGGTCCATTCTACCTCCTGCCCAATGTTAAGTCAGTTAAGATCACTTAGCAAATTGATCTCTGGGTTCTTTGGCCTTCTTTTTTATTTTTTTTTAAGTAGGCTTAGAGCGATCACCAAAGGCTTAACAGTATACAGGACTATCAGTTTGGGGTATGTTTAAATTACTTTGAAAGCAGCTTTGCTTAAATGATAATATTGGAGTCACATGGAGAGAGCAAAGGATTGTACCTGCTTCATTTCATTTTCCTGCAGTTTGCAAATGTGTCTCATATTGTTTAATAGCTTAGCAAGAATTAAAGACATTGAGCATTTCATTTTAATTTTCACTTAGGGATTAAGACTTACTACTCAATGTAAATGTGTTTTACGATGTTTCAGACTGTGATAGGCAGCAAATACTACTTATTTTTTTTCATTTTGAATAAATGGAAAGCAATAATGGCATAGAAAACTATGCCATGCTTTTCATGTTAAAACAATTTTGTCAGAGATTTAAGATATCCTAGTTTGCTACTGTATCCAGTGTTCATTGTGTGACATTTGATGGCCCTGATAAGTTGATGGCAGATACTTGGTTAACAAAATTTCCTAGGCAAGTCATATCCTCTATAAATGTACTGAGAGACCACTGACCAGTGTCACTATAGGTGACACTCCATCAGACCATCTGAAGAGGTTGGCTTTGTTGTGCGAGGTGGCCTGTGGGGTCTCTGGTCCCACTCCTCTGGGGACAGAGCCCCAGAGAGCAGTTTCCAGGCTTTCGGCCTCACATAGAAAGGTGCTAGCTCAGGTAGTAAATTACCATCAACTGTGATTGGATGGCCATCAGCTCTGGCTAGTTGGCTGTCAGCTGTAACCAGTGAGCCATTGGCCACTAATATAACTGCTGTGGCTATGCTAGCAGAAAACGGGGGCTAGCAAGAAGATGGTGGCTGAGCTGGCAAGTGCGGATTGCAGTTAGGACGGCGGGTTGTGGACAGTGTGGCTCCTGCTTCCTGTGTCTCCAACCCAGCCGCCAACAAGACTGTAGTGAGATGACTCCCCTATCTATGGCTCTGTGGGTGTTCCTTTTTGGCCTCACCACGTCCTGAGTTCTTATGTGGCAGTACCAGAGACCCTGCAGGCAGCCCCACATGAATAATGGCGCAGCGAGCAGGGTCTCCCGCACAACTCCTTACATAAGAACACAGGACATGGTGAGGCCAAATAGGAACACCCACAGAGCCATAGATAGGGGAGTTATACCACTATAGTCTCGCTGGCGGCTGGGCTGGAGACACAGGAAACAGGAGCTACACGATCCGCAACCCTCACTCAGCTGCTTGCTAGCTCTGCCACCATCTTCTTGCTAGCCCCCATTTTCTGCTAGTGTAGTCACAGCAGTTATCTTAGTGGCCAATGACTCACTGGGTACAGCTGACAGCCAACTAGCCACAGCTGATGGCCATCTAATCACAGTTGATGGCCATTTACTACCTGAGCCAGCACCTTTCCACATGAGGCCGAGAGCCTGGAAACTGCACTCCTGGCTCTGTCCCCACAGGTTCATACAAGATATTTTTCATTGAGCTACTGTCATATTTTTTAAGGAGCAGGTATCCCTCCAGATAATTTAGAAATGGTAGATAATTTCCTAAGGTCTTTAAAACAATTTTCTGCTTTTCACATTAGATTTAAATTTCCATGTTTGCCCTTCTATAACGTCTTAACTCAAAGCTTGCAAAATGTGAACTTAATTGTGTTTTCTTACCAGAAATCTTACAAAAACTTTAAGAATAATGTTTAACTTATTATTTTAGTAAATAAAAATAATCCCATAAGCATGCTACAGTAAATAATATTTATTATAAGGATATTGGCCAAACATGGATGTGCAAATACAAAGTTTAATCTGGTCAATAATTCTTTGATTCCCCCTTCCTATCTTCCCTGCAAGACACATAATGGTTTTCTCCCCTGAGTCCCTATCATGCTTGATTTATACATGTATTTTATCTTGTATCACATTTCATCTTGCTCACTGAGTATTTATATAAGTTTCTCTTTTTCATTAGATAACAAGTAATTTCAGGACAGAGACTATAAAAATATGGGTATTTCCTTCAGAAACAAGCAAAATGCTCATCTTAACATATGCTTATCAATATTTCTTTAAAATATCCCAAATTACAAAGTTAGATAGGGCTGCATTTTTCAAAAATTTAACAATTTCATGTGGATAATGAAGAAATTAAAGTTCAGAGAGGGCATGTGACTTGCCTGGAGGTGCAGGGTTAGACCCTGTCCGATTCCCAGACTACCATTCCTCCATCAATTGGATTCAGGGTTGTCACCTTGATTCAGTAGTACGTGTTCAGTCTTTCAACTTCTTACTTTATGATTTCTGACCTCCTCATTATTAAAACAGTAGTAAAATATCATTCTGTAATTAATATAACAAATCCATTTCATACACAATAATGACATCACACAAAAATTTATCCAAAGTGCATCTGTATTTCTAAGTAACTTGATACTTAATTTCATTTTTCTTCTTTATATTACTCTAAAATCTGTGCTTCTTTTTTGCCTTCAGCCTATGCGATATCTTAATCAAATATGCAGAACAAGCTGAACGTTTTTACCTGTCAGAGATATTTTTGGTTGGTTGAATTTTAGGTTGTCCCGTTATACATTTGCATTAATTATTTTGAGATTTTTTTAATGTTTTAGAGAAAAGTCATAAGAGATATAACTAATCTCTCTTGTGAAGTAGAACCAAGTGCTTAATGCCAATAACAAGGTCATAATATTCAGCAGAATCAAAGATATAATAAACTCAAGGAGGACTTTAAATGAATTTCTGATAAGTGATTCCATCTGCTTTAATTCTTAAAGTATGATTGTTTATTCCTAAGGGAAAAAATAATGTGTAATTTCCAATGACATTAATGCAGATGTAGAGCATGTAGTGATTTCTGTTAAATTAGCCTATGTTAAGTAGACCCCAGGGTGTCCAGCAGTGAATCAATGTTCAAGAACAATCAGAAGGTAAGGGAAAGTGAAATAGTGAATGACTCGTACAGGTTCGGAGGAGGTACAGCGCATGTGCTGGGCCATATGGGGAGGTCAGGGAGGTGCACTCCGAGAGCAGCAGCAGGACATGGGCACATGTTTTTTATCACTGTGGGGACAGAGCCAGGAGTGCAGTTTCCAGGCTCTCGCCCTCAAATGGAAAGTGCTGGCTCAGGTAGTAAATGGCCATCAGCTATGGCTATATAACTGCTGTGGCTACGCTAGCAGCAAATGGGGGCTAGCAAAAAGATGGTGGCTGAGCTAGCAAGCACAGATTGTAGTTAGCACGGCAGATTGCAGCTAGCAAGTGAGGTTGGTTGGCAGAGAGAGAGTGGATGGCAGGTTGCGAATCATGTGGCTCCTGCTTCCTGTGTCTCCAACCCAGCTGCCAGCGAGACTATAGTGGTATGACTCTCCTATCTATGGCTCCATGGGTGCTCCTTTTTGGCCTAACCATATCCTGCATTCTTATGTGGGGAGTGGGAGCAGAGACCCCCCATGCCACCCTGCATGACAATCACTCTCTGGTCTGGGGCATTGAGTAGGACACTTTGAGTCTCTGGCCTAGGCCAGATGGTTCAATTCAAACCAAAAAGAGCAAAACCTGGGCTTTGGTAAGCTCCACAGGGATCTTATCTAAGGGGTCCAGAGGCAGGAGAGACTTTATCCCCAGGAGCACTGAGAAAGTCATTCAGGAACTTACTCTTTCTTGTGACTCTGCAGGCTGTTATTTAGGGCATGGACTCCGGGGAGGGACTGGTGTCCGTTCCAGGCCCCTGCAGGCCCCTTAGCAATGCAAAATGGATGCTGAGGCAGCAATATTATGGAGTCGTTGAGCCAAAATCTTAACAGTGCCCTTTTGAAAAGGTCATTCTAAATATGCCACTATATTTTCATAATTTCTAAATAGGATATTTGCATGTATCATAATGAAAATCTTCTGAAGGCTCTGACTCTGTAAGTTAAATTAGATAGACTGATCTGATTCTGTTTTGAGGAGGACAAAAACAAATACAGGATGGATAAGGACATCCTCCAAGGCTAAGGTCACTGAAGGATAAGTAGTTGGTTAATGAGACTCTTTTTCTTGCCTTGTTAAATCCTAAACAGAAAAGGATGAGACTGAAAGAACCACATACCTTTTCAGGGGGTGAGTGCGAAGGAGGAAATAGCAACAAATCCTTTAGCAATGTTTAGATTCTCTGCTAACAGGAGTCAAAATGTTGACACCAGGGTTGTAAAATTATAGTGACTAAATATCAATGTTTATATTCTGATCCAAATCTCTATTGACAAAATACAGAAATTTTGATCGAAGTAAGGGAAAGCTAAGGATGGTAAAGGAAGGATAGAAACTGAACTTAACTGAGCACTTAGCTGTATGTGTAAGATACTCCATTAAAGATATATATATTAATGTACCGTGTTTCCTCAAAAATAAGACCTAGCCAGACAATCACTCTAATGTGTCTTTTGGAGCAAAAATTAATATAAGACCCAATCTTATTTTACTATAAGACTTGGTCTTTGTAATATAATATGATGTGATGTGATATGATATGATATGATATGATATGATATGATATGATATGATACCGGGTCTTATATTAATGTTGCTCCAAAAGATGCATTATTGCTGATTATCCATCTAGGTCTTATTTTCGGGGAAACACAGTAACTCTTCCAACAACCCCTTCAGGTAGGAATTATTTTACCTAACTTACAGATGAGGAATCAGAACCTCAGGAAGATGAAGTAACTTCCCCAAGTTCATACAGCTAATAAGGACTAAAGGAATTCTAATCAGAGATGGGCTAATTCTTCACTCCATTCACCCAGCACAGTTACCTTACATTACCTCATTTCACTTTGTATCAAGATTTAGAAGTAGGCATTATTATCTCCATTTTACAAATGAAGAAACAGTGAGATTAAGTTGACATATCCTATACATCATTCTATCAGCAATGTTGGCCTGTGATAAAGTTTTCAACAGTACAGAGATGTAGAAAACTGACTCTGGGTGGTCACACAATGCAATATATAGATGATGTATTATAGAAGTGTACACATGAAACCTATATAATTTTACAAACCAATGCCACCCTAATAAATTTAAAAGTAAAAAATGTGCAATAAAAATTGATATTGAATACAGTCAGATAAAATATTAGTGGATTTTCCATAAGTCACTCAATCTCTCTCTCACTCTCTCTCTCTCTGACTCTCTTTGACATTGGACCCTTTATCTATTTTTAATATTAAAATGTTCTTTCTTTTTCAAAAATATTGTTGAAATACAGCAGTGTTTTTGTTGTTGTTGTTGTTGGTTTAATTATGCTAATGTCAAAATCTGAAGCTGACCATCCATCCCCATGTTTGTAACTGAGGTTTAACTTTATTCTTCTGTAAAATACCAAAGTCCAGGAACTTCAATATTCATGAACATATGCACATTATCACAGAGAGTGGGAGATAGAATTGGGACTCAAACTCAATTATGCATGACTCCAAAGCTTGTTATCTGCACATTATGCAAGTCCTGATAATTACTGTGGAGACATAAGTATTACAGTCTCCCCTACCATGTTGTCATTCTGTACTTTTCTCCATGTGCAGAGGTAAATAATTAACAGGGTTGGTCTCAGCTATAGTTTTGTTATTTCTTTGTGTGCTATTGTGGCATAGTATAACATTTTGTGAGAAGGTAGTTTATTGCCCAAAATCACTGAAACAAACTGGTTATTCTGGTGGTGTTGGTGAAGATGTGTACATAAAATAGAGGGTATAATCATTTTAATAAACATTCATTCACAACTTATCCCATTCCATAATCAGGTCTATTGTATAATTGTATAATTACACAATATTGAGGTGGTTGAATTTGTGCATATTTTCCTGATCAGTTTTCATATTTTAGTGCTTGAGTTTCTGAAAATAGGTATTTTACTAATCAGATTGAATTTTATCTGACTGAGATGGAGTGTTTTGAAGGCCTATACTAGCCTTGTATTACATTTTATGCAATTCTCAAAACTGCCACTCAAACATTTTTGCCTATTAGGACAGAAAATAGATCCTTTGTATAATTAATCAATCATTCATTACAGCTAGTTACAATTCTGTCCATTCTTCCCCAGTAAAATTATATTTTTTATCATACATTCATTCATAAGGGGAAATGATATCTACACCTTTCCTGCAGTCCAAGAAAAAGAATTTAAGGTTCAAATTGATAAGGAAGAGCTTAAGTTTCTAAGCACCGTTCCAACTTAAGTATCATATTTTTATGAACATGTATAGTGTCCTATAGGCAAACTATTCACAAATAAGCAATTTTACATATGGCCACATCTCATTTGAAAGTGACAAATCTGCCATGCCTACAAGAAAAGGAGGAAGGCAGGAAGGCAGGAAGGAAGGCAGGAAAGAAGGCAGGAAGGCAGGCAGGCAGGCAGGCAGGCAGGAAGGAAGGAAGGAAGGAAGGAAGGAAGGAAGGAAGGAAGGAAGGAAGGAAGGAAGGAAGAAAGGAAAGAAAGAGGGAGGAAGGGAAGGAAAGGGGTTGCGGAGGTTGGAAGGAAGGAAAGGGAAGGAGGGAATGGGAAACTAAGGAAGAGAGGCAGAGGATGGTAAAAATAGAGGGAGGAAGGGACGGAGAGAGGGAATGGAGGAAGTGGTAGAAGAAGAAGAAGAAGGGAATAGAGATAAAGATATAAATAGATAGTTACATAGTTGGACAGACAGATAGATAGATATGTGTTATATGTTATTTTGAAGCCAAACAAAAGAAAATGCTAAAGCACAATAATAAACTTATCTGACTTGTGTTTTTTTTTCCTCACTATATCACTGTGCTTTGACATTTGGAAATATTTTACATGTACTCTTTGCATTGCTATGAAATTATCTATGCAAATTTGTATTATATCTTTTAGCTTACATATTTTTCACATTAATAAATAACCTAAAATATTGTCTTCAAACTACAAAATATCTTATGTTATCATTATTTAATTAATCACCCTACTTATGTTCAACCATTATTTAGTTTTCATTTTTTCTATTACACAAATCCCCATAATAAATACTTCAGAATACAAAGCATTTTCTAAAATTTATTTTTATTTGTGGATTATTTTCTTCAGAGAGAATATCCAAAGTGAAATATGCTAGATCATAAGCATGTTTAAATCATTGTATCTTATTTAATTATTTTCCAAAATACCTGTATCAATTTATTTTCACACCAGCATTTTAAAAGAGATAGAAAGACCAGGAAAGAGAGAGAGCAGTTCATTTCACCATGTTGTAGCCAACAGTAAATGTATAATTTTTGTTTTCTTGTTTAACAGAAGACAGTTTATTAGTGTACTGATTATTTATAATATTTTGTATAATTAGATTGTACCATTTTTCTTCAATGACATGAAGATGGCTTTGCATTAACGCTTCTGAAAATATAATGTAGAACTACATTTTTCCAAACTTAATGGACCAAATAAATCATTATATAATCAACCATCATTTTTAAAATATATATCAGGGAGTCTACTGTGATATGATAATATGTATGATTTACTATGCCGTATATATCAGAGGCTTTGTTCCAGTTTGTTTACAACATTTATTTTTATCTTCATCATCATCATCATCATCATCATCATAATCATTATTATTGTTACTACCATATATTGAGATATTAGTAGTAAAAGGCACTGAGCTCAGTACTTTAAATCATTTTCTTAATGTTTACAAACATTTGTAAATTAAAATTGTCCACATTTTACAAATGTGGAGTTTAGATTGAGAAAAAGCAAGTAATGTATCTAAGACCACAAAGCTAGTATGTGGTAGATTTAAGAATTTGAACTTTGGTTCAAGACACACTTCTTAGCCCACGGGTCTGCCCACTACCTTATTCTTTTCAGTCATAACATCTTTTATGTGAAATAACACTTTTTGTCTCTTTCCAAGATTTACAATTCCATTCCAGATTCGACGAGGAAGAATTAAAAAAAAAATGAAAAAGTCAACAATTATTGCAGGTAGTGTTGGGAAATCAGTTAAACAAAATATATATTACTATAACAAAAAGTTCTGTGTTTGTGTGTGTGTTTAACAGTCATAATAAAAGGAAACTCTCTGCATCTGAGTAGGTGATAGCAGAGATTCAATCTTTTAATGCCCAGTCACTTATCTGTGAGCCATTGTTGTGGATCATTAAGGTGAGTCTGATGACCATACTCCAATATCACATCTCACTTGTTTAAGAAGACAGTCTCCAAGTCTTTCATTCTTTCATCTCATCCATCTCTTTAGTTTTTCCTCTGCCTGCCTCTTCAGTCATCATGCCTGGCACAAACAGGGTGAGCAGCAGCATAGAAAAATTTGGCAGGACCTGCATTTTTATACTAACCATAAAAAGCTCCCAGAGTTCCAAGTAAACCATTGTTTAAATAAGAACTGCTAGGGAAACTGGTTCATAATATTTGTCAATATGGGTGGCATTTTATCTTCTCTGGGGATCTCCTTTCTCTTCTTTTGGAACTAGAAAATCTCCCTACTCTTCCTATTAGTCCTGGACAGCCAAAAGGATATTTGGAAAGGTGACACCTGTCCACTTAGCTTGGCATCGTTGTCTAAAGATGTTCTCTGTGGTAAGGGAAAGCATGAAAGTTGGAAGAATAGAAAGGATGCATAGAGCTTATCAAGATCACAGATCAATGTGATCTTCATGGATTTATCATTTGAACTGCTCATTACATGATAGTTGACAGTTTGCAACATGGGTAATTACATTGTGGTCATTTGGGGCATTAATGAATCCTGAGCAAAATTGGGGAGATACAAACTTGCTTGTAAAGTTTGAAGACTAGGAAAAATGCTGTGGCTATTGCATTCAATATGGGGTTGGAGGTGTTAAGAGATAAGATTAAATGTAGCCATATTAAAGATGAGCTTATGTGCTTTTTAAATAAGTGTATACTTTACAGGCAATAGGACCTTACAAATTTGTTGGTAGGGTGATGTTTTTTCTGATCAGTTTTGATTAGATTGATTTTTATGCAGTCAGTTATCAATGGAAATATATGTTAGGAAGACATTTCTGGAGGCTGCACTGATACCAAACTTGTCACTGAAGGGAGGAGGTTCTGTTGATGGCATTTTTCAAGTATTGTATGGAATGATCACTTTAGAGTCCTGTTCGTGAATTTGTTCAATTTCCAGTATAAAGAAAGTACCAGCATGTAAGCTTTCTTTAAAAAGTAGGCATATCACTGCAGGATATTTACAATATAATTGTGTCCTCATAACTACTAAATTGAATATAACTGTCAGTCTTTTATCTGTAAGTTCTTCCATGAACTGTCCCTCCTGTAGTCATCTCTCTGTAGCTCCTATCTCAGCTGACCTCACTGCTATTACCTTTACTATGCTGTCCCTCCACTATGTGTCTACTTTTACTTCTCTTTTATCCTCTTGAGGTGTATGAATTTAAGCAATCAAGTTTTGATGTATCTTGCTTGTGATGGGAAGTTAAGCATGCTTTCATGGTATGTTGTAGTGTATATGTTTCAGGCATAAAGAGAAAGTGAATCATTTGAAAAAGGAAATTTTTTATTCAGTTGATAGTTTAAAATTCCAACTCCAAATATCCGAGTATTTAAACTAAACTTTTGGAAAAAAAATATCCTACTTTCAACTTCCTGTCAACCTTGTGAGAAAAAGAAAAGGCATCTGCCTTAACCAGTCCTGGTGATCTCCAGAATCATGCAAGTGAGGGAGAAATCCTCATGACTCTGACACACACACACACACACACACACACACACAAACTCTAGCCATTATTCAAGGTGCATTTCCAGCACACTTAATCACTCTCTGATATTCTCTTTTATATATCCTTGTTTTTGTATTTATTTCTGCTTTCTCCACTAGAATATATTTCATTAAGTGTAAAACTCTTGTCTTTTTCATTGTTCTATTTTCAACCCTTAAACAGTACCTGGCTGAGAGTAGGAATTCAATTAAAAAAAGGAATTAACTTCATTTTTTTCTTTTCTTGGTAACCGCATCTCTCACTCTAGTATCTTGGTAACCACATCTCTCACTCTGAAGAGCATTTGTTTTAAGAATTACATTATATTATGTCCAAGCCAGCTTCCCAAGAAGTATACCCATTGGTTTAATTCTATATGAAATGATTCTCAGTATAACTTGAAACCCTGGTTTATTAGATAAATCTGTAAATATATAAACACAATTTGAAACCTCTATGTTCTCATCTTTTTTTCTCCCAAAGAAAAAGATCAATTGTGTTTATTATTTGTATCCATAATGTCAAAAGAGAAGCATTAGTACTAATTGTTTTTTTGCATTCTTTTAAGAAAGTACTCATTTCTCTATTTCCTTTTCTTCTCATCTTCTCTCCCCTGTCACCCTAAGAAAGTCTAAACTTGTATAGTATTTTTATAAGAGTTTATTTGAGCCAAACTAATGGCATTCTGGAAAGCAAGATCTCAATTGCTCTAGAGAATGGCAGTTTCTTTTATACATTTGGAATTAAGGAGGCAATGCAAGGAAGACTACATGGAGGTGGGAGAAAGCACATGGACACAAGATCATGTGCTCCCCTGAGGGGTCTGAAAAAGAGGATTACTCTGGCATATCAAAGGTGTGTTAACCTAGATGCACAAGAAAGAATACAGGGCTTGCTTAAGGCAAATATAAACCCTTTACTGAAGAAGTTACATGCCTGGAGCGTGATACCCATCATGGTGTGCCCGGTTAGGTATTTATGTTCAGATCATCCTGTCAGTTTACTTTTCATCACTGGACTTGTCAGATTTATTACAGAGCCTCTTTTTCATCCTCTCCTTTTTCCTTTTCCTCCTCTATGTGTGGGAATTACATGACTGTTGATTCTGCAACATACTTTATATTTGTAATATCAGTGTCAGCTCATTGTAATTGTTGGTTTATAATCATTAATGGTAGTAATAATGATAATAATAATACTGATGATGATGATAATAATGATAATGATAGGGGAAGAGGGAGAAAGAGAAGGATGTTTACTATTTGTTAACATTTATGGTGACTATTTTATATAGTTTTTAATTTTATACTCAAAATAACCTTATGAAGAAGTGGCCCCATTTTGCAGTGAAATAACATAAGACACAGAGATAAGTAACTGACCAAGTTATTTGATCAAGTTCACTA
The DNA here is from genome assembly GCF_964194185.1 of Rhinolophus hipposideros. Lineage (NCBI taxonomy): Eukaryota > Metazoa > Chordata > Mammalia > Chiroptera > Rhinolophidae > Rhinolophus > Rhinolophus hipposideros. Next base: position 29,821,580 of record NC_138056.1, on the reverse strand, counting down.
ATGAATAAACATCGGAACTGAAACCAACGTTTGTTTTCCTCCCAGGCATTTTTAACCATTTGGCAAAATTACTTTTATACCACAATGCTGGAAATTCTTCTTGCCTTTCTTAACTACAGTTCTCTAGAATTTTTGGCAATCTGGGTGATATTGCAACAAGAGTGAGAAAACTCCACAATCCAATCTCCCCTTTATGTTCTCACCAATTAAATGCCTACTTCATCAATGACTATACATTTGATAAGATGCTTATACTTATGTTTCCCTTTATCTGTTGCTTTTCTGAGAAACACTAAGAATTTTACGAATCCCATCTCATGAAGTTTCTACAATGTCTGTGAGGTACAGAAAATGTAAGTTTAAACGTACTGTTCATTATAAGATCAAAGTATCAAAAAAGGTTTGAGCTGTCATCCAGCCACATAATATTTTCTTTAATGTTAAAATTTAATAAGTTTTTATTGTTCAGATGATCAAAGTCTTGTCTCAAATAGTCAGCTATGCTTGCATTAATGAAAGAACATATTCCACTAAAAATCCTTTAGCATTTTTCTCATGATGATGACCTCAAGTGATGTTCCACACATACAAAAAAGGGTCTTGAGGTGAAATAGATTTGAGAAATGGTTGTATCATACCTCCTTCTAAGAGATTTGTAATGCATTTGGGCATTATGAAGAAGTGGCTTTCAAATTTCATTGTGCATTGGAATTGCTGGAGTGCTGTTTAAAAATGCAAATCTATATTTATAGGACTGAATTATCTCCCAGAAGTATTCTTTTAACAATCACCTTATGTGATTATGTAGACAGATCATTCAAGACCAAAACTCTAAGAAATTGTGTTTTAAAAATGCAACTGTTTAATATTCAAATAAACTTTTCCCAAAACTTTTAAGCGCTTTCAACTCCATTATTCTAAATATATTTTGGAAATCCTACACTATGCAGGTTACTTTTTGTACTTACCATGTTTTTTGAGCTTGATTTCATATACCTATTTTAGTTAACTTTTAAACAGCTGAATACAAGTATAATGAAAACAAAGGCCAGTTATGTTATTAAAATATATACAGAATAATTATAATTTTTCCAGGGTAATGTTAGATTTTAGATCTGACTCAAACCCATGCGATGTAAAAATAAACAAATTTATTTCTTAGGCAGTGTAGAAGATTCTGCTGTACATCTGTTCTTGGAAATAAGGTAGTCAAGGGGTTTGGCTACTGATTTCTATTGTTACAGCTAAAATCTTACTTTCCACTACACTGTAGACTGATTCAGAATATGGGGCCGTGTGTAACCATTTTGGAACCTGTATCAAATATACCTAATATACCTAAATTTAGTCATATGAAAAATAAGACATTTATTAAAATTCTAAGAATTGTAATATTTTCACTGCCAAAATTTGTTTTATTCATTTATTACTTACAGAGGTTATACATTGGCCATTTGCTATCTGGTAGACATCCAGCTGAGCTCTAGGGCTGATAAATGTAGCCTCTGTCTTTAAGGAAATTTACAATATATTGAGGAGCCATACATGCCCATACATACAAAAACAATGTTAAGTGCTAAAACGTTTATATGCATTGTAGCTTTAGAACAAAAAAGTGTTACTGAGTCTATGTAGTGGTAGAAATTATGTGCTATGGCAGGAATGAGTAGTTAGCTTCTAGGATGTCACAATGAAGAGAGATATGTATGAAGGTAGAGTATCAGACACATAGACACGGAAGGGTAAAGTATTACATGGCATGTGTTTAATTAAAAACAATAGAGTGTAAGAATATGGAATGTATAAAATAACTTTGCTCTAAAATCTGAATTGGACTAGGTTAAATGTCCTATACAACTTCTTTTGTTTTCATCTACTTGTAGAATTTATAGAATGTTAGAGTTCAAAACCAACTTCTGTACCCATCTGTTTGACCCTCAAGGAAACAAACTGATGCTCAGGGTCAGAGCTAACTGGTGGCCATGGACTGTTAAACACCTAGGCTCTGTCTTGTATATGGAAAAGATTTTGGAAAATACAAAAAAAAAAAAAAAGAAAAAAAAAGGAAAAGAAAGAAAGAAAAAGAAAAAATAAGGAAAGAAATGCATATTCTTACACTAAACAATTATATGATTACTTTAAAAATATGTTCAAAATAAAGAGGGAGAAAAAAAGGAAGGGGTGATGGGAGAATGAAAGGTAGTAAGGAAAGGAGGATGGAAGAGAGGCAGACAAAGAAGGAAGGCAGTTAAAACAGGAAGGGTGAGAAGGAGGGAGCAAGGGAGAGTGGGAGGGAGGAAATATTCAATATTTTAACCTTGGTTAAAATGGAAAGGAAGGCCAATTGGCATACACTGCCAATAATTCATCTTCTTAAAAACTGTTGAAGTTAATGAGTAAAATGAGGTTTCCTGATTAGTAAAATATATGATCTTATTTTCAAAATATAATATTTATAAGGTATTGAAGATTTTTGCTACATAGATTGGTTGATCATATTGTTTAATTTGTTTCCTGGTTTGCAATATTGATGTTCCTGCAGGAATACAGACCATATTTATATTGTAGAGCCTAGACACATCAAAAATATAGTAGTTTTATAATTTTTTTAAAATTTTTACAAAGGAAAAACTTGCCATAGGAATCAAACTTTGTTGTAGTCGATGACTGCCAAACAAACCACTGAGATCCAAAGACTGACTGGGAATGCTTGCTTTCTCCTTGGGATCCCACTCATGTTGTGATGATTACCCTAGCTTGCCCTTCCAGCTTGTATCAAAGTGAAAGAAATGTCTCAGTGAGAAGAACTCAAGGGAGTTTTCTCTCACCTACCTTCATTTAATTTACTTTCACTGACCTTTTTTCAATTGCAGGTTTTACAGAAGGATGGGACCTGTTTAATGAAGCATAAAGAAAATCCCCCAAGAAATGACACTGCAGAACCAGAGCCTACCCCGCAGGTATTTATTGGTTGTTGGTTTTATATCATAAAGCATTACTGGAATACATTGGGTTCGATGATTTCTCTCTTGCTCTAGCTGAAGCTGGGATGTTTTATTAGTTAATACAAGATATTTCCTTCACCTAGTGCTTCTGAACCTTTCCGTGACCACTGTGCTTGCTACTAAGCTTTTGGTTTGATTAGTGGAAGTTCTCAGAAGAACAAGAGTGAGGGAGGTGCCTCTCTCTTTCTATGCAACCAAGAAACAAACAAAAATAAACAGCAAACAAAAAACATGTATCTATTCTTATGGGACAAAGAAGATATAAAGACTTGGGAAAGCACAGAAAGTAGAAAGAAATACATATCCACACAAAAACAAACAACAAACGCACAACTCAGGAGCTTAATTCTGAACTTCTACCTATACTGTTCTGTATTTGACCAAAAATATTATAGGCTGGCAATTCTGAGACTTAATTTCATTTAACACAATATATTTCAAGTTTGAGGTTAAATTAATCAGAATTGAATGATTTGGGCAAAGTTATTTGGGCAAATATTTTCTATAAAATATTTGATGAGATATATGAATTTACATTACTATTCTATTACAATTTTAATTTTTACCTTTTTTTGACTCTCCTAATTGTCTTTTTGTGTTACTTGACAGAAATTGCAAATGACTCCTTGTACCGAATGTGAAGTGGAAAAAACCCAAGAAAACCAATTGACCCGCTTTGAAGGGAGGGTAACTAGAGAAGAAAAAATACTGTAAATGTCAAAAAACTGTGTTAAAAAAAATCATTTACTATTGTCTTCAGACCCTTTTTAGACCACAGGCTTGATGGAAATACTAAGTTTTTAAAGCATGCATCTTTTTCACAATTTTATGTACTTTATAGTCTGCAAATTTTCCAAAAGATTCCAGTCTGATTATGATCCTCAAGCAATAACCTAACTAAAAAGGCTATCGTAAACCGTCATTGTCATCAGTAAATTGCCCTGTATAAATTGGTCTGTTTTGAACTCAAATGCAATATAACATTTAATTGCTTTGGTTCATTTGGGTATCTAGGACTTCTATGATCTAGTTTGTGAAATCAGCTGGAGGATGAGAATATGTTTTGGATCTTCAGCATTCTTAGAATCCAAATCTCAATTATATTATAAAGATTCTGGCCCATACTGGCCAATTGGCTGAGATGACATCTCAGTCAATTTGGATTTGGCTATATATATATATATATATATATATATATATATATATATATATACACACACACACACACACACACACATACATACATATATGTTTGGATGTATGTATGTGTGTGTGTGTGTATATATATATATATATATATATATATATATATATACACACACATATATACATATATGTATATATATAGTGCCAAAAAATGTATACACATTTTAAGAAAGGAAAACTGGATTAAATTTGTAATACTCAATATATACCAATAACAAAAGATGAATGCAAGTCACATTTGACTTCTGCAATTACAAGAGGTGCTCAAAGTAGTTACCATCAGTGTCCAGACACTTCTGTACAGCAAATTACTGCTTGAGCAACATTGACCAAAATGTCCACTTGTGTACATTTTTTGGCACCCCCCCAAATTAAATATGTATAATTATTGTTATTATTATTTTGAACCATGTCTAAACAATGTCAAGGCATTCTGTCCCGGATTTAGTCAGTTAACAGAGTCATTAAAAATGTTTGGTATGATGTAAACCAAATATCTGGATGAATGAGTAAATTTCTGACACAGTTGATTAGTTTTTTTGGCATCCTACAGACACATCCCTACGGTTATCTCCTGGAATTACTCCAAGTTCAGAATCAAGTTGTTTGAAATGCTCAGCATGATTTTTGGTAGGAAATTGGGGAGTGAAATGTGAGCTGGGAAGTGGGATCCCAAATACAGTTATGCAAGCAAATAATATACATTTGAAAATGGGAATTTGATGCCAGTAAAGCAGCCATGTAGAACCCATAAACCCAGTTTGTGTGTTTTGAAAACACATGTATTATTAAAATAAATCACAGCTGCAATAATCTTTGAAGTTGGGGCTATCTTAGGAATATCACTGACCAAATAAATTCACTCCTGAATAATCTGAATGTAGCTCACAAGCAAGAGGAATTGCCATTTGAATAGTTATCTGATTGATAGGATCAATATAGAATCAAACTTACAGACTCAAATTAATGGGTTAAATGATCAAGTTAGTTTGCAGTTTGCACCAAATATGTGTAAGACTCATTTTGCAGAAAGCATATAAAACCATCAGTTTTATATAATGTATCTGCCAAGTCACAATTAATATATTTGCAGCACTGTATCCAGGCAAGTTGCATTATAAAATAGTCTCTCTCTCTCTCTCTCTCTCTCTCTCTCTCTCTCTCTCTCTCTATATATATATATATATATATATATATATATATATATATATATATATATATATATATCTGTCAATAGATGGAATTAAATTCAAAGGTATAATGGCACACCTTTTATCACAATAACATATTTAAAGAAATTTAGTGATTTGGAAAAATGGCAAACTGTCATTAGCAGCAAAAGTATTATTGTGATATATTCATGTAACTGTTGTACTTGCAGAATAATTCAGTGTCATTTATCAGTATTTTTGCAGATTACTATCTACCTAAGAAAGAAAGACAATTAATTTTATAGATGATCCATAGAGTTTTTAGATGAAATGACCAGGATCGAAGAAATGGTCAAGATCCAAAATTTCTGCTGATTCCTTCTCAACTCTAAAAGTTTAATTCTATGAAAGGGAATATAGCTAGCTTCCCAAGTCCTGTTCCTTGTAATTTCCCCACTGTACCAGTAAACCCTAACCATCTCCAAAGGTTTGTGAAAGAGAAGCAAACAATTTATTTTAATTTAGTTTCACTTTTCTACTCCCATCCTGCGCCCCACCTTCATTGATCCTATGGAAAGTTAATCGCCATTTCACCTTAACACAGTATGGCTTGAGGCATCTTTGGGACTAATAAAAAGAGAATATGGCTGATATTTTCTGAAATTTTTATAGCATATCATGACAAAAGATGAGAATTCGGTTTCAGATTAATCAAATTTGAACAGCTTCATTTGTAAATTATGTTTTCTGTGCTCTCAATTCCTGTCCAAGTATATGATTATATAATCAAGTTGCTTCTCTTAATTACTGTCACCATCAAGTGGGCTTTAAATGAGCATAATGTATATACTTTTTTCTGTAATGATAGATAACATAATGTGTCTTCAGAGTTTACTGTGGTATATTCATTGCAGTATTTGTTTCAAAACAAAAGGAATTTGTAGCAGAAGAGCTTTATAAATATTTTTAAAAACATATTCTGGGAGTTCATTTTAATTGTTAAGCACGGAATTCTTTTTAAGAATTTTCTATGACTTTAATGAATGCATTTTATTTCTCTGAATCCTCTAATTGCTTTAAAATAACATCAGAGAGGTTTAAAATGCTTACTTACATGTGTGGCTTTTGTCTATAAGACAGGTACCATTTCTAATTATGTCTTTTAATTAACAGCTCTATAAATAGATGTTTCGTTTTGTTTGTTTTTTTGGGGAGTTAACATTCATAGCCTAACTATCCTCATATGGAAGAAAACATTAACCTGGATGTTGAATATAGATACTACTATTCTGTCATGTACTTGTAACAGTAATCAATGAAAGGTTACTTATGCTTTGCAAAATATGAATTGATTTCTATTGAGAAACAAATAGTTTCCGTAGGAATAACTTATTTCAATATAGGTATTACCAGAACTACAACAGTTTATTTCTCTCTAGTTTTTTTGTTTGTTTTTTTTCTTTTTTAATACTAATCAATGCTATGTAGTCATTCTAAATTAGACATTGTTTTTGAATTTTGTGTTTCCTTTTATATGAATTAGCTATGTAAAGTGAACGAGTGCCTAAAGTGTAAAGACCTAAATGAATGCTGACTGTGTCTATCCAATGCCAACATTCTCGGAGGAAAAGTGAAAAATTCAGTAACTCATTTGGATATGGTTTTCTGTGTGATCTCAAATCTCTGAATACTGTATATACTAGATGGCTAATTTTGTTTTTCATTCTTTAACCATATATTTAGCATTGCAATGCAATTTCAGACACAATTTCGTTTCTTAAAATATACTGGATTACAAGTCTACGACAGTTATATGTAAAAGAGGCACTTACTGTTTTAGATTTACAATGTGGATAGCTGGATTAAAACAGTATCTGAGAACTTTGTGATAATGGAATCTTTTATTTTTTAAAGCTTAAGTACAATGCAAGCATTAATTGCAGCAGAGGCTGAAATAACTATTGGCACTGTAGAGTAGGGTCAGCTGGCCAGACAGAGAGAGTAATGAAAATATGTATTTGCTTACTTGCGGGGCATTTTCTTAGTCGTGTGTACAGTCTTAAACTACCCCAAACTATTGTTCATCTGGATTACGTAACATAGTATTGATGGCTAAATGATAAAGAATAAAAGGTATTGAAAGATGGCCATTTCTGCTCAATATAGAGATGTTACCAAAATTACAATGCATGTTATCCTACATAACCTAATTGAAAAAGCAAATATTAATGTTAAATATAGTATTTGCTTCTGTGTATCAAGGTCTAAGAACTTCTTTGAGATGGCATCCTGGAAGTTTCTTCAATCTCTTTTTGCCAATGTCCCAGAAATCTTTTATTTAAAGGTTTTTTTTAATAAAATTCTGTGATGGCAGAGATTTTTGTCATTTTGTTCGCAAATGAGTCTGAAGTGTGGAGAACAAGCTGCCTCACAGAAGGTGCTCAAATGTTTGTCAAATGAATCAATTCAGAACCTGAAGCAGCAAGGGCAGAAGTAAAGGAAGCAACAAGGGATTATTTTATTTGATTACAGGGAATCACAAGAAGAGTCTTTTAGGAAGAAAAAAAATAAGCATTATTCTCTAGGTTTTATTTTGCTGTTGATCATTTGTTTTATTTTTAGGCCTTTTTCCCCTTTGCCTTTTTCTCAGAAAGGTTTATTTATGGACCTGTAGCTGTGACTTTAAGCAGAGCAGATATTACACTCCTAGGTGAATTTTGGAATGCTCCTCCAGTGTAATAGGCGTAATTCACATGGTATGTATTTTTTTTTTTAATTGGAATCAAGCTTTGGCATTCATCTGTACTTGCATAGGTCACTTCATATCTTTTGGTATTAGTTTCCAATCTCTTGGACCTTAAATAGTGTGATTGAAATCAGAGATTTTCCTCTCCATTCTGCTGAGCCCTAATCCTTTAGCAGACATAACTCAAGAGCTGCTGAAGTAAATGAACATCTAGAGCATGGATCTCTGGACTCCACAAACCTTCACCTTTAGCTAGAGTAGCTGTTCTTTTATATAACTCATTTGTTGAGCTTATACATTCTGCATGTGCTTTTAATGGAGAAAGGGACTCCAAAGTCCAGTTTCAAAGTGATGTGACTATCACTGAATAAAACAGTCTCTATGATCCTTTCTCCCCTTTTGTTTGTTGAGTCAGCCAGTCCTTCAGCCATTCAATATTCTTAGAATGTAAAATGTGCTTACCATTCTATGTTTTGTTGAGGATCCAATGATAAGCAAACGTTTTAAAATATGAATACTAACATTGCCCTTAAAATGTGCCAGCCACTGTTTTAGATTTAAAATATATATATTAGTTAAATGTGGTCAGGATTATTTGAGACGGTTATTACGATTCTCCTTACTTCACAGATGAGGAAATGGAGGCAGAAAAACGTTAATGAATTGCCCAAGATCACACGGGTAGTAAAAGGCAGAGATGGGGGGTAGACTGCAATAAGTTGCTGGGATGTCTGTGCTGACCCACTTCACCACACCTCCTCTCCTGCAGTTCTGCCTCTGTTTAGCTTACAGTTGAGAAAAAAAAGGCAATCACTAATGAAGGAAGCACACAGATAAACGCATGACCACAACAAACAAAACCCAAGATTCTCTTTACAGCCCAGAATGGGGCAGGGGTGTGGTGTATAACTGCAACTTGGCTGGGTGAAGTCTTCACTGAGAAAATATTAAGCTAAGATTAATAAACATTTAATGTTTTGTATGGGTGTTCAAAACTTCAAAAATTGTGGGTATTATTATGGTGGTTTCTATACATATTTGTGCTTTCTTCCACTGGTGAACATTTTAATTTGTAGATGCATAAATTTAGTATATGAATACCCTCATGTATTTACATCTCTATCCATGTAGGTACACGCCTGCGTGTTCATGGACATTAATACAGCACCATATGTAAATATCAGTTGAATGCCTTTTTTCTACCTTGGTTTCACTCCTAGTCATATGTTTCATGTTGTTTGCACACAGGACTTCTAAAAGCACGGTAGATGTCTGTGTATGTAGTTAAGTGAACATCCAAAGCAGTGGAAATGAACACACGATGCTAATTTAGGCTGTGGAAATGGACACATCAAATTAGCATTTCTGATCAGCTATTTGATGTAGACAATCATCCACATCCCTAAAATGCACAGGCTTGGCTCATGTTCTACTTTATGTGTTCATTTGTCTTCCATTAGACCTTGTCTAGGGAATTACATTTGGAGTTATTCCGTGAATATCCTGAAAAGGGGATTGCCTTTAAGCATGGTTTTGTAGGCATGGAATTCTACCAACTGTACTTATAGTCACAAAAGTATTTTTTACTTGGGAAAAATAAGGTAAGTATTTATACTAGTAAATATATTATCTACTTTGTACTAAAGCAAAGTTACACTGTTACATAAATATGGATTCATAAGATCAAGGAAAGGGAGGTATTTTATCTTAAATGGTAATGAGAGCATGTTCTTATAACAAGAATTTGCTGTAGAAGTTTTCAGACATAGATTACTTTGAAATTACTACACTTTTGAAACCCAGTGTCTGTTTATGAGGAAGTGCTTTGCTTAGGTTTTGTCTTTTTTTCCTCTCTCTTTTAAAATAAAGTCATGCATTGCTACTTTGTCTTTTCCCTATGTGTTTTATTTGAATTTGGATTAAATACAATTCATTGAATGGCTATAATTTGCTGAATAAAATACTAATTACTCTATGGCACAACTGCCAAAGTTAATAATATTCTGAAGTGTTCTGCATAATTTTATTTTCTCCAATAATGTGAAGATAGATTTGTCTGACTGATTCATACTACACAATTTCTAGGAACTCCCACCTCACCAGGTTACCTGGTAAGTAATTATTGTTTTTTAATACATACCACAATTCTCCTATTGTTCCCTTAGATATGAATAAACAATGTAAAATCACTGATTCTCTTTTCTTAAGGTTAATCTTGTGTGCCTTGCTTAGGCCAAGGGGTAGGGAGGCACAGTGGTGGTGGTAAATTTTTTAAGAAACCCTCAGAAGCCTTTCTGAGATTGGGTCTCAATATTGTTTCTTAAAATACATAACTCCCAGGTCAGCTTTTTCAAAAGTTACTTTACTACATCCACATATCTAAACGTTTATGAGTGTACGCATAACAACACTCGAAGTCTTACAACATGATTATGAGCAGACTGGAGTCAGACGGCTTGCATTAAATTTTTTGTTCAGTTTGTTAATGTGTGACCTCAGAAAATTAGTTAATCTGTGTGTTTCAGTGTCATCACCAGTAAATTAGGGATAATAAAATGGTATACTTTGTGATAATCATAGCTATCTGTTTTCAGTATTAAGTGAGATCATATAAATAAGACAAATGGTAAGTATTTAATAAACACAAGTTATTTTTATTTTAAAGTATCTCTACATACATGAATGCATTCACAAATGCCCAATGGGAAAATTATTGTTCATGTGGAATTGGATACATGTATAGAATATTTTCCCTTCTCTATGTGCATGTTCTGTGTCTGTATGAGTGTGTGGTGAGCAGCACGTATGACCTGTCTTGTATACAAAGAAATTCTTCTAATTTTTATTGCCTGAAGAAAAAGACTGGATTTGTCTACATAACGTTATGTTGAACTCATATTTCTTAAAATGAATGAGTCAAAATAGGATCATCATTTTAAAACCCCTAGGTGGTGGCAGCAAGTGTCTCTCCATTTATTAGACACAATATTATCAAACATTTTTTTCTCCTAAAAACATCTCATTTCTCTTTCTTGTTGATAATCGAAAATACTAATTAAGGAATTCTGTTTGTTTCCAAAGAATTTTATAATGTAATTATTTCCTTTACCCTTCTGGTACAAATTATTTTTCAGATGGCTTTTATTATTTATCTTAATAGGTAATGAATAATGTCTGGGGAAACAAAAGTGTATTTGCCTTAACTTGAAACCATAATAATTTTAGTGAGATGAAGCATAGTCTATAGTGCAAGGAGATATGGGACAGTTCATAAATTAAATGAATGGGTATATGAATAAACTATTTACATGCCCCAATGAAACTTTTTATAGAAAAAGAAGAAACATGAATGCATTCCAGATTGTCTTTTGCTTTCTAGGTGTTAAACTTGCATAGGCTGTGTACTAGTTTTGCTGGGACTTTTAAAACACCAATAAAACATTAATCAATACCAAACCTCATTTCAGATTTTATGGTAGAAATGATTCTACGCACATTCATCACTTTTTTGAAACTAGATTTTATTCTCATTTGGAAAACAGAAGCATCAACTTTCCTTTTCAATCTTTCTTCATTCCCACTTCTAAGCTTCAAAGCCTAGTGGACTTCTTTGCACCCTCCCTCTACCCCATTATCCTTTTTATTAAAGGAAAGTATGCAAACACACTCCTTCCTGGTGTGCCTAGAAATGTCTTTTGAGGGAATAAATGAGATACTATCTCTGTGGACCTGAAAGCCCCTTGAAAAGTTTGGAATTCTTATAATTAACATACTCATTAAGTACAAAGTTTTTATACTTTTGAACTGCTCTACCAGTGTTTTTTTTAAATTGTCAAGTGCATCACACTTGTCCTCTATGATCTATTCAACACATAGTGTCCACCTGATTATTAAAAAAAAAAAGTTACATTGTGACATTCCTCTTCTTAAAACAACTCAATGTTTTCTAATATCACTGAGAATTACATCGAAAAAAAATATTTTTATTTTAGTATGGTCTCCTAGGCCATACAGTGCTGGGTCCCCCTCTCTTGGCCTCATTCCCACCACTTTTCCAGTGGCTCATTTGATTCCATTTTTTTGTTCGTTTGTTTAATTGGGGTGATGTTGGTTAATGCAATTTTATAGGTTTCAAGTGTACACTTCTATAATAGTTCATCTATATATTGCAGTATGTTCACTACCCAAAGTCAAATATTCTTCCATCACCATATATTTGACACCCTTTACCTTTTCTACCTCTCCTCTTCCTTCTTTCCCTCTGATAACCACTCTTCTGGGTATCCACCCAAAAAATCTGAAAACATTTTTCCATAATGATATATGTACCTCTATATTCATTGCAGTATTATTCACGGTTGCCAAGACATGGAAACAAAAATATCTTTCAATAGATGATTGGATAAAAAAGATGTGGTATGTATATATACACAGTGGAATAGTACTTGGCCGTAAGAAAAGATGCAATACTGCCATTTATGACAACGTGGATGGACCTTGAGATTGTCATGCTAAGCAAAATAAATCAGACCAAAAAAAATCAAGAATCATATGAGTTCACTCATATGTGGAATATAAATCGAAAGGAACAAATGAGCAAGAAAAATAAACAAAAACTCATAGACACAGACAACACTTGACTCCATTTTTACTGGACTCTGCTGTGCCTTGAACTTGCTGAGAAGTTTCTGTCTCAGTGTTTAATACTTGTTGGTGTCTCTGACTGGGATGTTTTTCTGTAATTATGTAGATCACTCGGTTCTAGTCTCTACTCAAATTTTAGTGTAAGAAGAATTATTCTTGACACTCCTCTCTAAAATGGTACCACTATCCTCATCACTCTGCTGCCATCACTGTCTATCCTCTAAATTTGTTGTCTTCTCTGCATAAAATGCATCACCCTATGACACTATATATGTATTTGTATATATAGTTCATCTATAGTTCTTCTAAAGTGTAACCTCCTGAATAGAAGGGCTTTTTTCTGTTTTCTTCATATCCTTATACCCAGAATCTAGAACAAGTAGGTGTCAATGGGTATTGGTTGAATGAATAAATAAATGTAAAATGCATTTTCTCAAATGAGCTCAATGTTTCCTTGTGTTGTCAGTGAGATGAGACTCACTGTGAAAGTTGGAAAAAAAAAAAATCCTCAGGCCAGGAGCCATATATTTTCCTAAATAGGATGAAGAAAAAAATCTGAAACAAAGATAGGCTACTTTGCAAAAGTTAGTTTAATAGGTCAACTTATAGATTATGAATGTGATCAACTGAAAACTTTCAATGACTTGTCCAAGGCACATGAAGCCAGAATTGGGATCCAAATTTGGAAGGCAGCGTTGCCGTACCTACCTAGTATTTAATGTACCCCTGCATCTAACCTTACTTTAGCATTACCAAATCCTATTCCTGGGCCAAATTCTGGAATTACCAAAATAGATTTTCTTGTGCTGGAGCTGACAAATCTTTTTATTTTTATCTATTTTTATTTTAATCTATTTTTATTTTCATTCAAGATGAACCTGTGCAAACTTAACTTTAAACCACTGCAGTATGTATGGCATGCCAACTATCTTTTATTGTTTATATCCCAGAAATGCCCCATTTTTCTGTTATATGAGAGCTACCTATTTGTACAAATATACCTTTTTAAGAGTTTTCCTTTCAGTACAATCACAAGCTTTTTATAACAGAAAATGTGTCCACCATCTTCCAAGTACTGAAGATTTTCAGCCCGTAGTGAAGCAAAGTTGCTTGTGTCCCCATTTCTGTTCTACTTCTTACACAGTGAATATGCCAGACAATCACCCAGTTGGCAAGGATGGCGTTGTTTCATCTTTCTGCTTTGATGCATTAAAATATTGAATATAGTTGCTGATAACTGATAATACCAATAATTATTCTAACAGCAATTATCTGATTGACAGCCATGTAGGGTATATGCAATGAGATCTCCACAGCAACAGCCCCTTTGGGAGCTACTGGTTTCATTATTTTTGCATAATTCTAAACTGTTTTGAATTGTGATTTTATTTCCCTCTTCAGGATTAGGAGTTTTTGTATTTGGCAATGAATTTTAGGTATTGGAGGGATCTTCAGATGTCGGATAGTAGAGGAACAAAAACTGTAGCCATTATTGAAAAAAAAATAAAAGAGATTAAAGAGAGAACAAAGTTACAGGAGCTAGAAGTTTGCCTCCACCATTATCAGAGAAGTGTCTGTGAAGTAACAGATTAGTTATTATTGATGATTGTGAAAGGGATTATAATGTGACAGTTTTCAACAAGTTTGCTGGTGGGTAGACCATTAAAAAACCTGAACTTGGACCATTTCTTGAATATAGTATAGTGCTGGCCTCAGGCCCTTCCTGCCTTCAAAGAAGACTAGAGAGTACAGCGGGCTTGAATTCAGTGAAGTTCCTATTTTGTCTCCCTCAAGAAAAGGCAATAACAAAATTTACTTCTGTTTTTTTTTGTTGTTGTTGTTTTCCGAGTGGCCTTTAAGTAAAGAAATTAGCCTAAATCTTTAATAAAGAGATGGGAACTAAGAAAATAAAATGTAAATCGGAACATTCCATTCTTTATTTTCAACTTTTCTATTAACTTACAGTCCAAACTTCTCACCAAGAACCTCAAAGACCTATAAAACCTGGCCTCTGGCTATTTCATATTTGACCATATCCCCTGCCATTCTGCTTCTCTCACTGCTCTCCAGCAAATTGGCTGGCAACATACAGCAAATACTGTGAAAACTTTACTAGTGCTACTGATATAATGGCAAATACTTGTATAGTTTTTATAATGTTCCAGTAGTCTAACCGCATTATGTATATTTTAACTCAATCTTCACCACAGCCAATGAGATAATTTGTATCAATCCCATTTTATACCTAAGGACTCTGAAACACAGACAATTTAAGAAAATCATCCAAGATTACATACCTATTAATTAACAAAGCTGGATTCAAAACCAGGCAGAATGACATCAGAGTTGATATTCTTAACTACTTTGGCTCTCCACAAATCAGACTACAAAACTCTCCCTTGATCAATACACTCCAATGTCTGGCCATTTTACTTAAAATAAACTCCAGTATAGGGGTTCTTTCAATTCTGGTTCCTGTCTATTCTTTTAAATCTGTCCTTTCCCATAAGACCAATTATATTAGATGCAGGGCCCAATGCAGAATGAAAATATGGCGTCATTGTTCAAAATTTGTTAATGATTCATGACAGTGACAGGCGGAGAGCATCAAGCCAAGGATAGAGCCCTTCAGAGATTCAGGACCCGCAACTGCAAAGGTAGCACATCTATGATGCTGGCCCTGTTCTCCCATCATTCTCTCCTTTACTCATTGAGGCCCAGATATGCTGTCCTCCTGCCTGCTCCTTGTTTACTTCAGACTGCATCTTCCTGAATCTTCTACAATTGCAGATCTTCTTGCTGGGAAGTCTCCTTACCTACAGTCTCGAAGACATATGGGGCAACATCAAGTGTACTAATATTGGTATGGTGGCATTTCCAGAAAGAAAGAAAAAATGAGCAGAAATAGCATTTGAAGAAATAATGGAATAAAACTGAAAATTTGGTGGGAAAAAAAGTAAACATCTAAGAAGTTCAATGAAATTTGTTTAGTTTAAATTCAAGGAAATTCAGACCTAATACTTCATAATCAAACTGAGGAAAAATAAAGATAAAAATATAATGTTGAAAGGATAAAAAGATTAGTGACTCAACACTTCCAATAGCATTTTCAATAGCATTAAAATCTATTATTCATCAAAACAATGGTGATAAAAAAGGCAGAGGTGACATGTTCAATGCATTGAAATAAAACATCTGTAAACCAAGTCTTTTAGATTCAGCAAAAGTGGATATAGAAGGAGAAATTAAGGTATTAACATATAAGTAAAACGGAGAGACTTGTTGCTAGTAACACAGCCCTACAAGAAATATTACAGGAAGACATTTAGACAGATATGAAAGGGGAGTAGACAGTAAATCAAATTAAAAGCATTGGAAATTAAAAGCATTAGTAACAGAAATTGCATAGTAAATATGAAAGACAGTACAAATATATTTTTGTTTGTAACTATTTTCTTCTATCTACTTAAAAGAACAGAAGAAACCTCCACAACTGGAACCAAATGAAGCAGAGGTAACCAACATGTCAGAGACAGAGTTCAGAACACTGGTAATAAGAATGTTTAAGGAGCTTAGAGAAGACATAAAGAAGGATATAGAAATCATAAAGAACAACCAGTTAGAGCTAAAAAAGGATGTAGAAATCTTAACGAACAACCAGCTAGAACTAAAAAACACAATTACCGAAATTAAGAACTCACTTGAAGGAATGACCAGCAGGTTAGATGAAGCAGAGGATCGAATCAGCGACTTAGAAGACAAGTTAGCAGAGATCACTCAAACTGAACAACAGAAAGAAAAAAGAATAAAAAACAATGAAGATGGGTTAAGAGACCTCTGGGATAACATCAAGCGCAACAACATGCGCATCATAGGAATACCAGAAGGCGAAGAGAAGAAGCAAGGGATCGAGAACATATTTGAGGTAATAATGTCAGAAAACTTCCCTAACCTGATGAAGGAAACCAACATACAAGCCCAGGAAGTGCAGAGAGTTCCAACCAGGATAAACCCAAACAGGCCCACACCAAGACACATTATAGTTAAAATGGCAAAGCTTAAAGACAAAGAGAGAATCTTGAAAGCAGCAAGAGAAAGGCAGAAGGTTACATACAAGGGAACTCCCATAAGACTATCAAATGACTTTTCTACAGAAACATTGAAGGCAAGGAGGGAGTGGCAGGAGATACTCAAAGTGATGGAACACAAAGGCCTACAACCTAGATTGCTTTATCCAGCAAGGCTATCATTTAAAGTTGATGGAGAGATAAAGAGCTTCCCAGAAAAGAACAAACTGAAAGAATTTATGACAACCAAGCCAGCATTGCAAGAAATACTAAAAGGACTTCTGTAAATAGAAGAAAGATGAAAACAATTTACTACAAATCTAAAAATGGCAATAACTATGTACCTATCAATAATCACTTTAAATGTAAATGGATTAAACGCTCCAATCAAGAGACATAGGGTGGCTGAGTGGATAAGGAAACAAGACCCTTGTATATGCTGTATACAAGAGACTCATTTCAGATCAAAAGACACACACAGGCTGAAAGTGAAGGGTTGGAGTAACATATTTCATGCAAATGGAAGCAAAAAAAAAGCTGGAGTTGCAATACTTATATCTGACAAAATAGACTTTAAAATGAAAAAAATATTAAAAGACAAAGATGGGCACTATATAATAATAAAGGGATCAATCCGACAAGAGGACATAACCCTAGTAAACATCTATGCACCTAACATAGGAGCACCTAAATATATAAAACAGGTACTGATGGACATAAAGACAGAGATCAACAGCAACACTATCATAGTAGGGGACTTCAACACACCTCTGACAACAAGGGACAGGTCCTCCAGACAGAAAATCAATATGGAAACAACAGCCTTAAATGATACTTTGGAGCAGTTGGACTTAATTGATATTTTCAGAGCATTTCACCCCAATGCTGCAGAATACACGTTCTTCTCAAGTGCTCATGGAACATTTTCTAAAATAGATCATATGTTAGGACACAAGACAAGCCTCGATAAATTTAAGAAAATTGAAATCATACCAATTGTCTTCTCTGACCACAGTGCTATGAAATTAGAAATGAACTACAGGGGAAAAAAACCAGGAAGATACACCAATTCATGGAGGCTGAATAACATGTTGCTAAATAATGAATGGGTCAAGCAGCAGATCAAAAAAGAAATCAAAAGATATCTTGAGACAAATGAGAATGAGAACACGACGACCCAAAATCTATGGGATGCTGCGAAAGCAGTCCTAAGAGGGAAGTTCATAGCACTGCAGGCCTACCTAAAGAAACAAGAAACATCACTAATTGACAGTTTATCTTCACACTTAAGGGATCTGGAAAAAGAACAGCAAAATAAACCCAAAGGGAGCACAAGGAAGGAGATAATAAGGATCAGAGCAGAAATAAATGAAATAGAAACCAGAAAAACAATACAAAAGATCAATGAATCCAAGAGTTGGTTCTTAGAGAAGATAAACAAAATTGACAAACCTTTAGCCAGACTCATTAAAAAAAGGAGAGAGAGGACCCAAATTAATAAAATCAGAAATGAAAGAGGAGAAGTGACAACAGACACCACAGAAATACAAAAAATTGTAAGAAATTACTATGAGCAACTATATGCCAACAAATTTGACAACCTTGAAGAAATGGACAATTTTCTAGAGGTGCACAACCTTCCAAAGCTAACTCAAGAAGAAACAGAAAGCCTGAACAGTCTGATTACCACCAGGGAAATTGAATCAGTAATCAATAATCTCCCAACAAACAAAAGCCCTGGACCAGATGGCTTTACAGGTGAATTTTTCAAAACGTTCAAAAAAGAATTATCACCTATTCTCCTCAAGCTCTTCCAAAAAATCCAGAAGGAAGGAAGACTCCCAAACACTTTTTACGAAGCCACTATCACCCTGATCCCAAAAGCAGACAAAGACACCACAAAGAAAGAAAACTACAGGCCGATATCTCTAATGAACATAGATGCAAAAATTCTCAACAAATTATTAGCAAACAGAATTCAGCAATACATTAAAAAGATCATACACCATGATCAAGTGGGATTCATCCCTGGTATGCAGGGGTGGTTCAACATCCGCAAATCAATTAATGTGATACACCACATTAACAAAATGAAAAATAAAAATCACATGATCATATCAATAGATGCAGAAAAAGCATTTGATAAAATACAGCAACCTTTTATGATAAAAACCCTTAAGAAAGTGGGAATAGAGGGATCATATCTTAACATAATAAAGGCCATATATGACAAACCCACAGCTAACATCATACTCAATGGGGAAAAGCTAAAACCATTCCCCCTAAGATCAGGAACAAGACAAGGTTGCCCACTTTCTCCACTTCTATTCAACATAGTGCTGGAAGTTCTAGCCACAGCAATCAGACAAGAGAAAGAAATAAAAGGCATCCAAATTGGTAAGGAGGAAGTAAAATTATCATTATATGCAGATGATATGATACTATATATAGAGAACCCTAAAGACTCCACCAAGAAACTATTAGAACTGATAGATGAATTTAGTAAAGTAGCAGGATATAAAATTAATATTCGGAAATCAGTTGCATTTGTATATACCAATGATAAAATAGCAGAAGGAGAAATTAAAAAAACAATTCCATTTACAATTGCTCCAAAGACTATAAAATATCTGGGAATAAATCTAACCAAAGATGTAAAGGATCTGTACTCAGAAAATTATACAACACTGAAGAAAGAAATGAAAGAAGACATAAATAGATGGAAACACATTCCATGTTCATGGATAGGAAGAATTAATATAATTAAAATGTCCATACTGCCTAAGGCAATATACATATTCAACGCAATTCCTATCAAACTACCAACGACGTTTTTCACAGAAATAGAACATATAATCCTAAAATTTATATGGGACCATAAAAGACCCCGGATAGCCTCAGCAATCTTGAGAAATAAGAACAAAGTGGGAGGTATAACGATACCTGATTTCAAACTATACTACAAGGCTACAGTAATCAAAACAACATGGTACTGGCATAAAAATAGATACATAGATCAATGGAACAGAATAGAGAGTCCAGACATAAATCCATGCCTATATGCCCATCTAATCTACGACAATGGAAGCAAGAATGTACGATGGGGTAAAGATAGTCTGTTCAATAAGTGGTGTTGGGAAACCTGGACGGACACATGCAAGAAAATGAAGCTGGACCACCTCCTTACACCATATACAAAAACAAATTCAAAATGGCTTAAAGACTTAAATGTAAGATCTGAAACCATAAAATATCTAGAAGAAAATATAGGAAAAAACTTCATGGACATTACCCGGAGTAAGATTTTCACTGATATATCCCCTCGCGCGAGCGAAGTAAGAGAAAAAATAAACATGTGGGATTACATCAAACTAAAAAGTTTTTTCACAGCAAAGGAAACCATCAATAAAACAAAAAGGGATCCTACTGTATGGGAAAAGATATTTGCCAATGATATATCTGATAAGGGATTAATATCACAAATCTATAAAAAACTTACTCAACTCAACTCCAAAAAAACAAACAACCCAATTAAAAAATGGGCAGAGGACTTGGGGAGACATTTCTCTAAGAAGGACATACAGAAGGCAAGAAGACATATGAAGAAATGCTCAACCTCACTAACCATTAGAGAAATGCAAATAAAAACCACAATGAGATACCACCTCACTCCAGTCAAAATGGCTATTATCAATAAATCAACAAACAACAAATGCTGGCGCGGATGTGGAGAAAAGGGAACGCTAGTGCACTGTTGGTGGGACTGCAGATTAGTGCAGCCACTATGGAAAACAGTATGGAGGTATCTCAGGAATCTGAAAATGGAACTACCCTATGATCCAGTAATTCCACTCCTAGGCATCTACCCGGAGAAATCCAAAACTCCAATTCAAAAATCTGTATGCACTCCTATGTTTATTGCAACACTTTACACAATAGCCAAGATATGGAAACAACCAAAATGCCCATCGGTAGATGACTGGATTAAGAAGCTGTGGTACATTTATACAATGGAGTATTACGCAGCCATAAAGAAGAAAGAAATCTTATCATTTGCAGCAACATGGATGGATCTAGAGAACATTATGTTAAGTGAAATAAGTCAGAAAGAGAAAGACAAGTACCATATGATCTCACTTATATATGGAATCTAAAGAAAAGACTATGTGAATGAACTAATCAGAGTCAGTTTTGGGGACGCAGAGAAAAAATCCGAGAGTGGTTAGATGGGTGTGTGGGAGGGGGTTGGGGATAAGGGGAAAGGTGAAGGGATTTGGAAGCAGCTGGTAACCACAAGATGGCCTCAGGGTTTTTCTTTTGAAAATTAATTTGGGGAAGGTATTCTATAATGTTGTAAAGATTTTGTTGGGTATCCGATGGACATGCGTCCTATTTGGGAGACCACCTCAGGGATACTGTGGATACCTGATCATGGCATTGTACATCAGAAGCTAAACATTAATGAATGCCAACTATAATTTTATATATATAATGTGATGGTTCAGTGTGGGGTCGGAGGGATGGTGGATGGGGGGAGGGGGGTTCGCAGTGTGGGGGATGTAGATGATGAACGTCTGGGTATTGCCTTGTTTTGTACACCTGAAACTAATAAATAAATTAATTATAACAAAAAAAAAAAAAAAAAAAAAAAAAAAAGCATTAGTAACAGAAATTGCATAGTAAATATGAAAGACAGTACAAATATATTTTTGTTTGTAACTATTTTCTTCTATCTACTTAAAAGACAACTGCATATAGTAATAATTAGAAATGTGTGTTAATGGGAAAGCAATGAATAAAGATGTAATTTCATGACACTAATATCACAAAGGCCCTATATCGAAGCAGTTTTCATATACCATTGACATTAAATTGGAATTAATCTGATCTAGATCATTATAAAATAAAATGTTAACTGCAATCCCCAATTAAACCTCAAGGAAAATAACTAAAACATAGTAAAAGAAACAAAACTTGAATTAAGATGGCACACTAGAAAATAACTAACATGAAAGAGGCACTAACAGAGTAATAGAGAAACAAACAAGACAAGAAATATGGAAAACAATTAGAAAAATTACACATAAATCCTACTTTATAAGTAATTACCTTAAATGCAAATGGATTAAACACTACAAAAGGCAGAGATTAGAAGACTGAATAAAGTAAATCATGATTCAACTGCATGTTATCTAGTAGAGATGCACTTTAAATTAAAAGACACAAATAAGTAAAAGAATGCTAAAGATTATGTCATGCAAAAGGCAACCATAAGAATCTGGAGTTATTATACTATATAAGACAAAATAGACTTTAAAACAAACAAACAAACAAGCAAAAAAACCCTTATATAATGAAGGACACTTTAGAATGAGTCAATTCACCAAGAAAATATAATTATAAACATGCCAACTAACATCAGAGCTCCAAAAATCCATGGAACAAAAATTAACAGAAATGAAGAGAAAAATTGAGAGTTCCAAAAAAAAAAATCACTGAACAAATCAAAACCACAATGAGTTACCTACGTCCTCACACCCATTAGGATGGTTATTATTAACAAACAACGAACAAAAAAATCTGAAAATAAGTCTTGACAAGGATGTGGAGAAATTGGAATCCTTTTCACTGTTGGTGGGAATGTAAAATGGTGCAGATGCTGTGTAAAACAGTTTGGTGGTTCCTAAAAAAACTTAAAAATAGTGTTGTTATGAACATGGGTGAGTTCCTAATTTCATATCTCATATAATGTAGAGATTCCACTCCTGGGTATATACCAAAGAGATATGAAATTAGGATCTCAGAGGAATATTTGTACTCCCATGTTCATAGCAACATTATTCACAAGAGCTAAAAATGGAAGCCCTACAAGAAATACTACAGGAAGACATTTAGACTGAAATGAAAGGGCAATAGACGGTAAATCAAATCTGCATGAAAAAAATTAAAAATATCTGTTACAGGAATTACATAATAAATACAAAAGACAGTATAAATATATTTTTGTTTGTAACTTTAGTTTTTCCTATATACTTAAAGTACAACTGCACAGAGTAATAATTAGAAATACGTGTTGATGGGAAAACAATGAATAAAGATGTAATAAAGATGTAGAATGTCCATCAACAGATAAATGAATAAGTAAAATGTGGTATGCACACACAATGAAATATTATTCAGCTTCAAAAATGAAGGAAATTCTGACATGTCCAAGATGGATGAATTTTGCAAATATTATGTTAAGTGTAATAAGCCAAACGTAAAAGGACAGATATTATATGATTTCATTTATATAAGATAAATATGATCAGAAAATTCACAGAGACAGAAAGTTGAATAGAGGTTACCAGGGTCTCAGTGGCAGGAGGAATGGGGAGATATTTTTAATGGGTATAGAGTTTCAGTTTTACAAGATGAAAAGAGTTCTTGCAGATGTATGGTCATAATGGTTTCGCGACAGTATGAACGTGCTTAATACCACTGAACTGACTAGCCCATTGTATTGATGAAGTTATTGTTGATTGTTTATTGTACTTAGTGATCAAGAAGTAGCAAGAATACTACACTTACTGGTAAGACATTTGCATGTCAGAGGCTGAGAAATAAATCCAACAAAAATTCAGATAGATGCCTTCTACGCTAGTGAAATTTCTAAGGGTCCAGTGGTATGGGGCACCTTTTCTAAGATGAGGTTATTTTGTTAGATTTGGCTGTGTTGAAAGCCAAAAACAAAGCCTAATGACTAGTGGGATCTTTAGATTTTTGAGGAAATGTATTTCTAATCTGGGTGTGATAACTCTGGCCCATTTACGAGTGATCTAAAAAGCTGCTAGTTTTTAATGAGAATCAGAACAAAGGAAGGCTCTGCAGCAGATCCACTACTCTATCATTTGTGAGCCATGTGATGTAGTTGATTTAATGGAGCATGAAGATAGAGGTCCTGTTTGGCAGACCCCTATAGTTGAATCATGACACAATCTTGAGATTTTCAGAGACATTCATTCCTGAAGGACAGTCTTGAAGGGAAATTTTTCTAGTGAGCAGAACCATGATCAATGCATCTGGTAATTCATTTTACTTGGAAAGAGAAATGGCCAGAGGTCTAAATGTGTACTGATTTTTGAGTAGCAACTAACAGTTGGGCTGGATGTTCACAGACTTTGAAGGAACATGATTAGAAAATTGGTGAAGAGGAGATTTGCAGAAGTACATTCATAGACTTCAAATGTGATTAATACATTAGGAAGCTTTATTTAAAAAGCAATGCATAGCAAGTAGGATTACATTGCAAAATGAAAAGAACCTTATATATTGTTTGGAAAGCAAGTTTAATGGTGATATAAAGTTTACAGAACAATTAAATATTACTTCAGTATCTGCTTTGAAAAGCCATATTTATTTGTCTCTCCCCCACTCTTTTTTCTTCTTTAGAAGATTTGAATTTTTCAGGTGGGAAATTGTCATTTATTACTTAGAAAATAAATCAATGAAACACATAAGTAAATATGTTTTATACAGTAATGCAACAAAAATAAAATTCTACATCCTAACACATTAAAAAAAGTTCTCTGTAAAATCTCGAGAATGATTGCATTTTGACTCGAGCGGTGTCTTCTGCATCGAAAGTCACACGTTGGTTCACACAGAGATGTGAAATACATCAAATCAGAAATAAAAGGGAAATCATCTCACATTGTAATAATGATGATGATTCTTGCCCCTGTTAGCTAACATCACTGATAAGCAAAATAAGCAGTGACAATAGAAATGGTCTATTTTTCAGTATATGATGATGGGGCACAAAGAGAAATAAAAAGAAGAACTTAGAAGGTAATAAGGTTTTTTTTTTTTTTTAAGTAACCAATAATTATCCACTACAGTATTATAATATTTGATGAAAAAACATCCAGCCTAAGAGAAAGTTTATAAAAGTTTATTTGAGCCAAACTGATAATTTCCAGGAAGCAAAATCTAAACAGATTGAGGAAATGCTCTGGAAAATGGCAGTTTTGCAACTTGTTTTATACATTAAACTCAAAGGAGAAGGGTTATATGAAATCCTTTGGTGGTAGATTAAGGGGGTGGGATAAAGCAAAGAGGGGAAATCTTTGGGATTAGATAAAAAACTAAATTGGAGAGACAGATATTTATTTTACATTGGTGGGTACAGGGTGGTTAATGGTTAATTTTACAGCACACAGAGATGGTATTCAAGGGACAAGAACTACACTGAGGGATTCTGTAGTTTCCTGGTCTGGTGGGGAGGTTTGTGCCCAAGGAGGTCTGGAAAAAGGGATTGCTCTGATAACAAGGACATGTTAACTTAGATGCAAAAAACACAATAGACAGGCTCACTTAAGGTAAAGATTGACCTTTGTCAAGAAAGCTACAAGCCAAAGATCTGACTACGGGGCCAAGGTCCGCTTTTAGTTAGGAATTTTTATGTTCAGACTATCCTATGTGGTCAGTTTTGGTCTCCGAGTTTGTAGGGCTTGTCAGGTTTAGTATGCGGCCCCTTTTTTGTCCACAAATACCATCAAAGAGCACTCCCAAATCCAGGGAATCTTTGAAACTTTGCCGAGATTCTCCCATGATTGGTATTGTTTTGGCATGGCATATGTGACGTCAGTCTTCCATGAATTAATCATTAATTTAATACACTTCTTGCAACTCCCTTGTGCGCTGTTCCTGGAATAGGTTCTGATTACATCTAGGCCTGAAGGAGCAAGGAAAGGAAATAGGGTACATATAGGGAACAGTGGAGGGGGAGGCGGCATCCCACAGAAGTTGGTATCTTACAATGTAACAACTATTGGCCCCTCTGGAAGAGAGTGCAGGGTTCAACATTCCAATGTCTCTCCTCCTACAGTCTCCAATAGTCTTACAGATTCTCCCTTTAGTCACCTGGAAGCCAAAAGCCAAGAGAGTCCAGATGACGTAAGCCACAGAGTTCACTTTCCTGGATGACAGAAGAGGTGAATTAATGTGGAGGGTAACAGAGAATACCAATACAGCCAACTCCTTTTCCACTCAGCATCTATTCTTGTCTATGCTAAGAAGAAACTTATACCCTGAATCCAGCCACGATATTCATGGCAGGATGGCATCAATTCTGATGTAGTTCCAACTGGAAGTTACCTTGTAAGACAAGATACAACCAGTACTCTTCACATATACAGCAAAGTAAAGCATTAAAAGCAAATCCCCAATTATAGCGGGAAACTTCAACACGCCTTTCTCTGTAAAACATAGATATCATAGAAAATGAGCAAGGCTAAAAAAGTGGATTGGCTTCTAGAGGCTTATCCTAGAATCTAAGTTTCTGCATTGAGAAACTAAAGAAAAAGTCAGCAAAATAAACTGAAATCAAGAAGAGGGAAGGCATTGGTAAAGATAATAGCAGGAAGTCAATGAAACTAAAAGCAGAAAGAAACAAAAGAAAAATGAAACAAGAAAGACACTTCCTTATAAAGAAAATAAAAAATGGTAAACATCTAGGGAATCTTACAAATAAAAAGAAATGGAGACCACATTTAAAGTCTAAAAGAGAATATAGGAATACTACAAACACTATACACATAAATTTAATACCTTATAAAATGGAGCTAAGCCTCAAAAACTATAAAACATCAAAATTCACCAAAAATGAAATAGATGACATAAAATTGTATATATCTTTAAAAATGAATTTATATTTAATCGTTCAGATTAAAAACTAGAGCTGAGACTGAAGTGAGAGATATTATAAAAGTCATTCCACATGTGAAACAATGATTCAAAACTATAGATTAAAAACTATACTTTAAAAATATACTAAACTAATTTGTTGTAAATTATAGTCATTCTTTTTTGAAATAATTTTTGCAGAACTCTTTTCTAATTGCAGCTGAGAAAATGGTATATGTATGACATTACATTATCCATTTTGAAATGGACATTGTAGAAATGAATATTATTAGGATAAAAGACATTAAATTTTTTCTGCAGAGTAATTTCAGCCTGCGTTTGATAGGCTATTAAATAGCAACCTGATGGTTTAATCCCTATCATTGCTGGATTGAACAATTGAGAAACAAGGTGCATTTAAACAGAATTATGACAATGATTTACCTCTATAAAGTGAGTTGTATGTATGTATGTATGTATGTATGTATGTATGTATGTATGTATTTATTTATTTATTGCCTTGGCTCTAGGCCGTTAAGCTGTCTCATAGTAAATAGACTTCCTAACTCACTGACAGAATCAACTGGAAAAAGAGTGTGGATAAATTACAAGCCCACTGATAAATGAAAGAAAGTCCTGGGAAAGAAACCATCACCTACCAAAATGCTTTGTGTACCTGGAGAACCAGGATTATAGACAACTCTCTGGTGACTCATATCTAGGGGGTAAGAATCAGACAGGCAACTGTGTGTCATGGAAGCCACATGAATGAATCCATGAAAAGTTCACTGTTCTGTCCACACAAGAAAAGTACACAAAGTGTTTGTTTTATGCCCTGTCAGTGAACAGAAGAAACAAGAGAACCTAACTCAGGAGGGAATGCCCTAAAGTTATGACAATGCACGAAGGATAATGATGAATAAATCCCATTAATTTCTATGTACTAGATGCAGTGCCATCACAACACCCCATGAAAGGGATTCATTTATTTGCCATATCTTAAAGGGAAATGAGGACACTATGTCCTAATAATACTGAACTCTATCCTCATGCTTCTGGAAAACAATGTTCTGGGAAAAGGACTGCCACAGACAACCAGCCTTCCCTAAATAATTTAGACAAGAATACCCCTCGGTCCACGCTCTCTTTGGCTTCCGGAGTGAAATCTGAAATAGCCCTCCCTCCATCACCAGCCCGCATGCGCATTCACAAACATGCCACACACACATGGAGAGCAAGGAGAGACTGAAGACAGAAGCAAACTGCTCCAGCTCAGTAGATGGCAGGTGTGGGGACAGAGCCAGGAGAGCAATTTCCAGGCTCTTGACCTCACCTGGAAAGGTGCTGGCTCAGGTAGTAGATGGCCATCAGTTGTAACTAGTTGGCCATCAGCTGTAACCAGTTACTCATTGGCCACTGATATAACTGCCATGGCTAAGCTAGCAAGTGCAGATTGCACCTAGCAAGTTGGGTGGTTTGGCAGAGAAGCAGACTGCAGATTGCGCCTAGCAAGTGCGGTTAGCAAGCGGACGGTGGATTGCGAATCATGTGGATCCTACTTCCTGTGTCTACCCCAGTAGCCAGTGAGAGTAGGATGGAGGAAGACCCCTCGTTGGGGTACTGGCGGATATTTGCTGTTGTGTCTCGACCAGTCACCATCAAGAATATAGTGGTGTGACTCCTCTGTCTATGGCTCCTTTGGTGTTCCTTTTTGGCCTCACCATATTCTGCATTCTTGTGCGGGAGCAGAAGCTGAGACCCTCCATGACAGCAGATTTAATAAGCAAGGAAACATACATATGAGGCTTGTTGTGGGCGGTGCAAATGGAGTAAATCTCTGCACCCATCTGCCAGAATTTAAAAGGCTTAGATAGAGGCCTTCACCAGGCCCAGTTATATATACCATCCTGAACGTTCCAGAAACGCATTGCACTCTCAAGATTGCATTTTTGGGGCAGCTTCTAGCACAGGAAAGTGAAACGGAATGAGCATTTCAAGGACAGGAGAAGTGAGGAGCCTCCAAATGCCCAGGTCCAGCTCGCAGGTCAACCAGCGGTCAGTGTCCACTTGATAACCTCCCCCAACAATCATCCACACTGTCTCATGATTCCCTAGGATCTGCTCATGTGAAAAGGTAAGACACAGACTTCTCTCTTTTTGCCTGATTATGCTGTTAATACTGAGTCTCAGGCTTCTCTTCTGTTACAGGGAGTACCTGTAACAACCACTGTACTCCCCGCCATAAAAGTAGAAGGCAAAACCACCTCACCAACCCTCTGATCTTCAGATACAAGGGCCTCACCTTACTGCAATAGCCTTAATGCAATCAGTTCCTGGACTTGTTTTTTTGTCTTTTATATATCTTTGGGTTCTTTCCTTTGGATAAGAACTACACTTTTATCTGCAATTCTACAGAGATCTCATTTGATTCTTATAGTTACTCATTTTAAAGTTACAGACATTGCGGCTCCAAAATCTGTGCAAATGTGGAAAAGCATTTCTCATTCCCAATAATTGTACAGATTTTTTGTCTGAGGTGTACCTGAGAGGTTTCTTAACCTTGTGCATAAGTGGTTCATATATATATATATATATATATATATATATATATATGCACAATTATATATATATATTATATACATATTATATATATATATATATATATATATATATATATATATATATATAATTATCTGCAAAGCTAACTTACACATGAAGAAGGATAAGACATCTTAAACTTCAGACTTTGAGTGATTGTTGAGTTGTAACAGAAACTGCAGGTTTGACAGCTATGAAGGATTTTCAATCATTTGGTTGCTCATCAAAAGCTGGGTTACTTATAGGAATAATTATAGCCTATAATTGTGGCTAATTGGTTTGAGTAAACTTGGATATTATACTTAGCAAGATAAATAATGTGAATTTTAGTATTGTTGGTTTTGTTCTGCATTAAGAAGTTAGTACAAAATAGGAAAATCAAGTGCACCTTAGCCTATGAACCAGGATAGGTACGTCCTACATGCCATGGAGGTGGGACAGAACCATGCCCTGTGTGATGTACTTTGGAGTAACCATGCTGTAATTGTTAACTTGGTAAAATGAATATCAGTCAAATGCAATTTAGTCTCTAGTGGGAGAGTAGAGACATTTCACAAGGTTTTCTCTTTAATAGTTTTGGCATCTTGTAAAACCTTAATGTAAAATCTATTCCTCAGGATCCATAGAAAGCAGGCTATGAAATCAGGTGAGTTCCTTAAATATAAAGCACTAAGGATGTAAAACAAGAGCTGCAATTTTAATAGTGATACCTTAAAAAGGGGTATTGCCATTATATTATGCAGAACACTAACATGTCCACAATATCTTTTAATACCACAGTATTTTTAAGACAGATATTAATTCAATTTTTAAAAATCTTTACTGATGTTAAATGTAGGGTTCGCCAAGGATCAATGGTCCGAAACTCAGCTTCGTTAACATTAAGTAGCCAGATGAGTCCCATTTCATGAAGATATTATATGCATTGATGGTCTAATGTGGTCAGAAAATTGCAGAATGATCTATCTCTATCATTATTTTCTTTTTTAACTTTTTAATTCTTATGCCAAGCTTATTTTGTTCATTTTTATTAACTCATTTCAAATACCAGCATGTAATATAGCCAAAATCTGCTAATTATTCAGCATACCAGAACATAACAAATTGTCTCACATTAACTCAACTATCCATCCTTTTATTCATTCAACTATATTCAACAATGTACTTTGCATGTTGACATACAAATAAAACTGTGTAGCAATGGCTTTTTGTTACTTTATAATCCCCTACTGTATACTCCAAGAGAGTAGGGATCCTGTTGAAATTGCTTTCTATTATAACTTTAGCAATTAGTACATTTTAGGGCACAGAAATAGATGCTTAAAATATATTTTAATATTAATTGACAAATTAAATGATTTCAGGCAGTTTAGGCAAACAATAGCAATTGGAATTTTACAAATATATTGCCCTTAATAGTACAAGTTACTTTAAATACCAGAGTATTAAGAAGGTCAATGCTGAGTGATAACCTTAGCGTTCTCCATTATGTATAAAAAGATTTTACCTCTATCAGCTTTAGGCCCTTTCTCAATTGCATAAATCAAAAATCACATAGTTAACATTTGTCACCTTCAATTTTAAAATTGACTTTTATATTAGTTATTTAAAGTATATAAAATGAGTTCTGATCAAAGCTGTAGAGATTAAAAACTCAATGAGAAAGTGTGGACAAGAGCACACTGAAAAAGTTTGAAAAGCATTATTATAAAGCATCATTATAATTAGAAATATTTTTATTTTGTGTGATATGACTGTCCAAAGTTTCTGATGTTTAGCAGAGCAAATTTGCTAACCTCTCTGAGGCTGTTTATTTTTATTTATTTATTTATTTATTTATTTATTTATTTATTTATTTATTTATTTTATTTATTTTTTTGTGTTTGTGTGTGTGTGTGTGTGTGTGTTTTATTTTTCCTACATAATCAAGCAATTGGATGGGATGACATACAAGGTTGCTTTTAACTCTGAAATGCTGTGACTATTAAGACAACCTAATTTATTACTAGTAACAAGTAGTTCACATTCTGGTAAATCTTGTTTATTAGCAAAGATTTTAAGGTTGTACTTTTTGCATATGGCCTAATAATTTCTTCTTTATAAAGATCATATTCAGACCCCCTTTAGAACAGAAAGAATTTTCTAAGTCAATGCTTTTACTAGTGTTTTTAAAATTAATTGTATTACCTCTTAAGAGATCACCATGGGTGCCAACGAATTTATCCTAATACAAATTGCATCATGTTAATTGTTTTTGAAGAATATAAAAATCTTGCAATGAATCTATTAGGAAAATGGAATATTTTTCTTAACAAATAGTTGTAAAATGACTCCTTATTAATCTAAAATAACCTATACATATCTAATGGACATGTTAGTGGTAGGGTCTTTGTAATAAACAACATATTGGTAGTTTATTTGGCTTTCTTGATCTTCAGTATATTTCTTTGACTTCTTCCATGAGAGTAAAGTACATTATCCCTAGAAACTATCGTGAAATGGGAAAGAAATTTAGTGTAGATGACTACTCTTAAGATTTTGAAGTTACCTAGGCTAAAAGGAGATAGAGAAGACAAAATAGACAATTCCACTATAGTGATATATGTTCCAGTGATTTTTGAAGATACACATGGAGTGATAATTTAATGGGCAAATATTGCATTATGTAACAAACTAACCCTTTTTAAAACATATTTTATTTTTTTCATTTTCTCCAAAAATTATACACTTGTGCTATTTTGCTTTATCTTTATTTTCCTATAAATATCTACACATGCACATGTTTATTAAATTAATGTTTGAATTCATAGCTTAAGTTAAGGTCTATATTATAATTTTGTTTCTATACTATTATTTGTACCTGACAAGTAAGATCTTCAGCGTAACAAATCATTTTTTCCTGTTGTTTTTCATGTTACTTTCTCTGTCTTAAAAATGGCTTTTTAATAAAAAGCGTTAAGTTTGGGTATTTATTTGTTTGTTTAATTCTCAAACACGTGAAACAAAACGTTACTTGAGGCAGCTTGAATAATAGTAAAAAATGCTTGAAGAGGAATCGAATTATAATTTTATGGAAGTGCAGGAAAGGAAAAAGATGTTAACTAAAGTTATTAAATACATTAATAAACTGAAATACCCTATGTTTTCAACTACTGCTTGTCTGGTTAAGTATTTGGTGTTAAAGTTAGTGCTGTCTGGCTTGGGCCCTTTTGTTTGTGACTACTTGTTTATCAACTCTGTTTCTGTGAGATTCACCATCACGCGTTTACCTCGATCATATACTGAGTCTGGGGTTCCTGTAATTGCTTTACCTTTCGAGCTAAACCGTGGTGCTCCCATCATTGCCACACGTTGTCCTATTGCTTCCCTACACTATGGCTCGTTTTGAAGAGAAAGACTAAAAGAAAGATTTTGAATTCAAGGGATTCTGAGTAAGTTTTATAAAACAGTTTCATAAATTCTGGGACAGGTAGAGTAGTGGGAACCAGGGTCAGAATAAATGGTGGCTAATAATATTGTTAAATAAAGCAAGTTTGTTCTTAATGCTATACAGGTGAAGGGGAGGAAAACATACTTTACCTTTACACTTTAAAGTTCTTGATTAAGACCCCTATAACAAAAGGAAGACTATCAAGAGAAAAGCGTACAGCTTTATTTAATAGAAACTTTAGGTGACAGAGTCTTCATGAGGAAATGAAGACAGAAAGACACAGTTAAACCTCAGTGTTTTTGTTTTTTTGCCAGATTTGATGAAGAATAGAGTTGTGGAAAGATATTAATCAGAGTATGTGCTAAGTGTAGTAAACTGGGGGAAATTTACCTAAGGTAGCAAGGCTTTATCACATAGATTCTTCACTGTGGCCTTTTATCTTTGGAGATAAGGATGATCTTTTTTTCTCCAAGTTTAGGGAAGGCACCTCTCCTAGGAGGGTTTTATCAGCTACTTAACAGAAGGTCACAAAGTCTTTTATAGCTTTTATGAAATAAAAGTCTTGCCTACAGATGCCATTTCTCAAATTTCTTAAGCTTGAAATATTCAGTGTGCCAAGGTGTCATATTTTGGGGTACTGTGTCCTGAATCCCATTACAGGGAACACTGCTTAACAGGAAATAGGACAATCATTATACTCACGATTTATTGGCAGCTTACAGTTATAGTGGAATTTAGGTACCTTGTTCTGGCTTTTTCAGTTTTTTAATAGAGTAATTGCTAGTATTAATTATGGCCATTTTAGTTTGCTGTCTTAATTATACTTTTGAGGGCTAAAATATAATTTAACTAGAAATATACTAATGCCTTCCCATTTTCAACGTCAGAAGTTTGAGGTGCAAGGGCAGAGCTGAAGGAAACGTCTAACCACTGCATGGACTAATCTGAGGAACACAAAATTTAAAAAAATAAAATAAAAGTCTCATAATTAACCCTGCAGATGGATCCTTATTTGTATAATGAAGGTAGACATGCTGTCTGCACAAGTGATGGATTGGAAAGGAAGGAGTATGTGTGTGTGTTCTTGGAGTGAGGTGTTAGGCAAGATACCAGGTGTGCATACATGGAGTAGAAGGAAGTCTTCTTTTTTCTATAAAGAAGGGGATCTATCCTGAAGAAATATCCTTGGTTTTGAAATCTGTGTATGCTGCCTTTACTAAGAATAATGAAGCTGAGTGAAATGTTAAATTGTTTCTGGACAGTTGTGGGGCAACTGGTTTCAGCATTATTTGACCCTCCCAGGCTCTTATTACAAATGTAAACACCACACAAAAGCTATCTTTCAGAGAAGTTGTTGATTGCTCCAGGAATCCTCTGTCTTCCATAAAATTTATGTGGACTATATTAGTCTAAAGAGTTTACTTAGAAGAAAATAATTATATAAAACTGTGGAATTCTGTAGATTTGGATTTTACTGACTGGTACATAGCAATCATTTATTCTTAAAAAAAAACACACAAATGAGAAACAAAAACTCATAGACACAGACAATAGTTTAGTGGTTACCAGAGGGTAAGGGGGGGTAGGGGGAGGGAGATGAGAGTAAGGGGGATCAAATATATGGTGATGGAAGGAGAACTGACTCTGGGTGGTGAACACACAATGGGATTTATAGATGATGTAATACAGAATTGTACACCTGAAATCTATCTAATTTCACTAACAATTGTCACCCCAATAAATTAAAAACAAAACAAAACACAAACGCTACAAAGAAAGTTCAGAAGATATATGGAAAACTTAGAGATATTTTTCAAGTTACATAATTAGCAAAAAACATTAGTATGCTGTTCTTAGCACATGAGTTCCATTTTCATATTTTCTTATCTTTTTCAATAATCTACATAATGTGTTCTAAGTTCCTTGCTGTTTTCATGTAAATTGCAAATAATTGTGAATGAGCTTTTCTGTGCACAAAATAAGTCATAGGTTCTTGATTCTTGAAATGACAAGTAATGTAAAATAAAATCAGGCACTTTTTTTTTCTTTCAATTTATCTAAATCAACTTTCAAAGAAATGTGCTATGTTACATTTACATTTCTTTAGCTAGTATTTAAATTTAGAATTTACAACCCAGCAGGGAGTCAGTGTGAATAGAGAAAAGAATATTATACTTAAGAGTCAAAAATGAATATAAGAACCATCTCAAGGAATTACTTCCTTGGATAAGTTATTTAACCTCTGTGGGTGTCAGAGTCCTTTTGTAAAATAATATTACCTTTTGTGCAGGGTTGTTGTAAAGATTAATGCTGGTGCACTTGAAAGAATATTATAAAACTTTTTTAATGCTACAACAAAGTTTTATAAAGTTCATTTTTTCCAGTATATGTTCTTTAGGAAAGCATTAACATAGACACTTTCTAATTTTTTTTTTTAATTTATTTATTTTTTTTTATCACAACAGATGAGAAAGAACTAGCAGGCCCATAATTGATTGTCTTAATTTATTGGGAACTGCTCAAAAAAGAAAAATAACCCGGTCAGTTCTTGTAAATGCTAGCAGCAGACCTCTTGGCAAAGACACAGATGGTATGTGCTACCGGATGGATCCACATCTATGAAATGTTTTCAATAGGCCGTTTCTTGTCCATCTAGGAGTGCTTACGGCTATAAGAACAAACAAAAACTAAGCCCTGGAATCTGGGGCATGTGTGTATTTAAATATCAGAGTAATGATGTAAATGATGTTGGATCTGCCAGCAGTTTCTCTGTGGGGGCCAGGATCCTGTCTCGTGAAGCTGTAGAATGAACACATGGACGAGGGAGAGGCAAAAAAATTTAAAAGAGGATGGTTTATTAGAGGCAGGAGAAGTTGCAGCTCCTGAACAGGAGAGGGTCCTGAAGGTGGGGGTGCCCAGTGACTGAAGCTCAAGCTCTTACTTTTACACCTTCCCTTGCCTGTTTAGGTAAGAGGGTTGGAGCCTTCTAACTGAATTCATCTATCAGATTCTTCATGTTTGTCCATCCTGAAGGGATTAATGAACCAACCCATTCCTATCTATCAGATCTGCTCCTTTGTCTGGCCAAAAGGGAATTGAGATAATTTATTAACCTCAAGGCATGGTCTCATGTCTTTGTCCTGGAGTAAAGGAGACATTCCAGAACCTGGAGTTTCAAGATGTGGCTGCTTTTTTGTTTATTCCACCAGTGCCCCCCCCACCCTGTTTACCTATCAATCATATTAACTAAACTGTCTCAGTAATAATAGGTATATTTCATTAATTCATGACCAAAATATGTTTCCCTTATGTGTGAGGTACATGCACACACACATGCATGTGCATGCGTGCGTGACTATTGGAGCCTTCTTTTGCTAAATAAGCATCAGAGAATGTCTTAATTTGTCAAGAAAGAAAATATGAGAAGTGTGATATCCCCTACGTTCTCTGCCTCACCTATTCTTTTCTTAATTAGTTATCCTTTTTTTAAACTTTTTTTTTTTTTTTTTTTTTTTATTGGAGAAGGGGTATAGAACTTTATTGGGCAACACTGTGTACTTCCAGGACTTTTTTCCAAGTCAAATTGTTGTCCTTTCAATCTTAGTTGTGGAGGGTGCCGTTTAGCTTCAAGTTTTTGTCCTTTCAGTCTTAGTTGTGGGGGGTGCAGCTCAGCTCAGGTCCAGTTGTCATTGCTAGTTGCAGGTGGCACAGCCCACCATCCCTTGTGGGAGTTGAACTGGCAACCTTGTGGTTGACAGTATGCTCT
Source organism: Rhinolophus hipposideros (assembly GCF_964194185.1). Taxonomy (NCBI): domain Eukaryota; kingdom Metazoa; phylum Chordata; class Mammalia; order Chiroptera; family Rhinolophidae; genus Rhinolophus; species Rhinolophus hipposideros. The sequence goes on along the minus strand of NC_138056.1, from coordinate 29,785,301 downwards.
CCAACCAACCGAGCCATCTGGGAGCTCAGCAGTAGCTCAGCTCGTGTTCAATTTTAGTTGCAGGGTGCAGAGTCCACCTTCCCTTGCAGGACTCGAGGAATTGAACTGGCAACCTTGTGATTGAGAGCCCACTGGCCCATGTGAGATTCGAACCGACAGCCTTAGAGTTAGGAGCATGGAGCTCTAACCACCTGAGCCACTGGGCCGGCCCCTTAATTAGTTGTCTTTGAACTTAGAATAAATATTACTACTGAGTAACATCTTTGATTTTTGTGAGTCGATTTGGCAATTTATTTATGCTATTCCTCACAGATATACAAAAAAAAAAAAGTTGTTTTAATATTATCATCATTCATATCCAATTTCACCCTAACCATAAATTATTTTATTGATAGAATGTATCTCAGCTTATATAAAACACTTTACAGTTAAAAAAGATTTTTGTATCTACTACATTCTAGACATTGTGCTACCTTGTAGTTACAGACACAAGATTAATTGATAAGTCTTTTGAACTTCAGGTGTTATTTGGGGGGTAAAAATGAGGAAGTCAGTTTTAAGTGTCTGTGGTAATCAAGTAAGAATACTGCCTTGTTGACCACTCATTCCAACGAGAGCATATAGCAATGGAAACGATATATACCTAGGACTTAGGTAAGAAACACATGATGTATTTTTGGAATTGTGAATAGTTCAGTAAAATTCACATTTCTCTCCTTCTGTCTCCGTTTTTTTTTTTTCTCTCTCTCTCTCAAGTAAATGTGTGGAGGCATATTGTCTTTGCTTATCTGTATATTCAGTTAAGTTTCTTAGAATAACTCCATATCATCATCATCATCATCATCATCATCATCATCATCATCATCATTAGTATTATTATTAATCTGTATAAAAAGCATCAGTCACATAGAGGACATTCATGAACAAAAATGGCCTTAGTTGTGTGGACCCATGGAGTAAATGAGTATCCATGGAGCTTATGTAGCGAATTCCCTACTCAAAGTATTCCCACGTTGTGAAGAAGTTTGGTTTCTGTTTTGAGGCTTTAGTATGTTTACAAGGTCTACAATTAAGTTTGTGAACTTGTTGCAACAGTATTGCTAACCTTTTTTGATATCAGAGGGATTATTCATTATGAATTTGTACCAACTGGACAGATAGTTAACCCAGTTGACTATTTTGAAGTGCTGCAAAGGCTTCCTGAAAACAGATGAAAACAACCTGAACTTCTCACCAACAATTCGTGGCTCTTGCATCACGACAATGCACCAGCTCACACAGCACGGTCTGGGAGGGAGTTTTTAGCCAGGAAACAAATAACTGTATTGGAACACCCTCCCTACTCACCTCCCTAAACCCCCAATGACTTCTTTCTTTATTCCAAAATAAAGGAAATATCAAAAGGAAAACATTTTGGTGACATTCAGGACATCAAGGATAATATGACAACAAATCTGATGGCCATTCCAGAAAAAGAGTTCCAAAATTGCTTTAAAGGCTGGACTTAGGTGCTGGCATCAGTGCATAGCTTCCCAAGGGGAGTACTTCGAAGGTGACCGTAGTGATATTTAGCAATGAAGTATGTAGCACTTTTTCTAGGATGAGTTCCTGAACTTCATTGTCCGACCTCATATTTGTTAGCCCTTTACTTATTTTGCTATCACTTTTATTTTGAAGAAGTTATCCTCTGGTGTGTAGGATTTAGGGCAGGAAATCACATCACATTCGTCTTAAAGACTGCTGTTCAAATCCTCTCTCTTCCTATATAGAGCATATAAAATATATATGTGGATTAAGGTTTGCAAAACAAGTTGTTTACTAGTACAGACAGGACTGTGACTGCACACATGTAAGACTGATAAGAATGAAGAAAAAAACATGTTTTTGTGTGAAACTGAGCATAACAAAACTGAGTGATAAACACATTCACCAAAACCATTTCTGGTTCTCACCTAAGAAGTAAACAAGTCCAAGGAAAAGAGGATAAAAGCAGAACTTCAGAGCAAGGCTGTGAGACGTCTGACTGGGCACTCCAGCTAAGATCTTCTGCAAGGTTCAAGCCGCGATACCAGGACTCTCTGAAGTTCTTCCTTGTGAGACCAGTTTGCCTCAGACCCATTGTGGGCCCTGTCACCTCTCCCAGACCGGGAACCTTCTCCATCCCGATTGACTCTGGGACTTGGTTCGTTATTAAATTCTATTCTATTCTGTATAACCTTCTGTGCTTACCAGAGCATTGGCTTCTGGAGGGACATTGGCTCCCACATAAAGCTGTTTCTTACTCTTTCTGAACCTGTGTGCTGGGACTTTGTTCCCCATTTGGGTCATGAGTATCACGCAAGGACATAGGGCCCTGCCAAGGGTTAAAGTCCCCTTGGCTTTCAGAAAGAGATTGAAATGCAGCTACTGCCCTTAGGGGCACTCGCAACATAAATTGGCCTAGTGGGCTTTAAACTGATGTGGTCAGAACTTTCACTTCCCCATCGACTTTACGGCTGATGCCCTCATCGTGGCCATAACTTGGAGGTGTCTGCTGTAAATTGGTGTAGTCAGCCATAATCAGTACTTTATTTTTAAGAACAGAAACCTCTGGGGTGGCCAATTAGCTCAGTTGGTTAGTAAGTGCACTATTAACATCAAAGCTGCTGGTTTAATTTCCACGTTGGCCACTTTGAGCTATGCCCTTCTTTTAAAAAAATAGAGCAAGGAAATTTTTTTCTTAAAATCTATCTGGTGCTCGATGACAGTGGGTATGGCACGTTGGATAGCCAAAATAACATATGAAACAGCTGAATTGTGTGAAGAAAAATTGAGACAGAATTTGTTAACAGCTGGAACTGTGAAATAGGAATTTTTGTTTTGGAAAACTAATTGCTTATATTCTTTTGCATCCAAACTTCTATACCTTATTTTCTGTTTCTTTTAGATCTCTTTCTCTCTGTCTCTCTCTCTGTCTCTCTCTCTGTCTCTCTCTGTGTCTCTCTCTCTGTCTCTCTGTCTCTGTCTCTGTCTCTCTCTCTCCCATAGGATGTGGACTCTAGCTAAATCCCTGAAAAAGAAGCTTAGTATTAGGAGACATCCGAATACTGTGCTTAATAAAGAGAACCCATAAGAAGGAGGTAGAAGTCAGGAAACGACTTCTCGTACAAACCCCCAAGAATGTACGGATGGACCTCAAAAACCCTGAAAATGTGAATCCTTTAATTTCAAGAGTGCCCATGCAGGAAATTCCTGCAGTTTTGCTTAAAAGCCTCTCACAGATCAATGAGGACAGGAATAAAGGAAAGACATTGATCAGGAAAGTTTTGAGCAGATCTGCAGGACACCTAAAGGTCGGGTTTAAAAATGACAATGAATGGAAACAAAGGAATTGGTACCCCGAGGATCCAGGAGATTATAAGGAAGATCCAGGAGATTATAATAACCCATGGGACCCAGAGGAAGTCTCCCAGGCTACACCAGTAATAACTAGAAGATAAGTTGTAGATCATATAGGGAACACCACAATACCTAGAGGAAGGAAGAGAATTCACAAGAACAGAACTCCAAACCCTGAGGACTGATTTCTGACAAAAAGATTTGGAAAATACGGAATGGATCCTTCATAATTTTGGGATAAAGGAGCACACACTATAATGCTCACAGGAACAGAGATGAGGCAAATATCAGCTATCACTGAGCAATCTCAGTTAAATGCACAGCTTTTGGCCATAACTCAGGCATGCCGACAGGGATACCAACACTGTGGGATTGAATCGCAAAGGCCCTAGCGAGCCACATACCCTACAGTGGCTCTAACTTCCCTGGGGGATGGTTTACACTGGAAAGACACAGCTCAAGCCATCAAAGTCACTAGAAAATTGGCAGTTGTAGCAATGAAATAGGACAAAAATATTAATACTCCCGTGCAGGTTACTGCTTCAAACACAATAAAGTAAGCCATACTCAGAGGAGCCCCGCCACACCTAAAAATGTCATATATGAATTCAGTAGCACAGGCAGTGGTAATTGAAGACATAATTAAAGTCTTCAGACTGGCCAAGGAACTCCCAAGCATTCCAAAATTTACATTCAATGCACTAATCAGTAATCCCAGAAGAGGCTCTATGCCACAGTGACAAACCAGGAAACAAAAAAACGTAGGCAGACATTTAACTGGCCCAAGAATGGCAAACTTTTCCAAAAACCAGGACCCATTATTAATAAGTTCAGGGGATGGTCTCCAAGAAATTGGACTCCAAGAAAACAGCAGGTGAATAACTTTTCAGGGAATCCACAGTGGAATTCCAATTTTCAGGGTAATTCTTACAGGCACCCTAATTTTCAAAATAATGAGGGAAAATACACAACCCCCCATGATGATCTCTCAACAGGAATCCTAGATGGAATCCTAGAAATGACTAACAATTACAGATACAATATACTAAAAAATTCTTTGAAAAAGAAAACAAGTAAACCCTTGGTAGACAAAGTTAACACCCATGGTCGAGCTGGGAATAATAGACCTTATATAAAGTTATATATATATATATATATATATATATATATATATATATATATTTTTTTTTTTTTTTTTTTTTACACCCTCAGGTGGAAGAATTCTTAATTGATACAGTCTCATAGGTTACTCTGTTGAATCACACAGATAGCAGGAATTTGGGAACATTCCCATCCTGTAATATTGAAGAGCTTGGGGATACACTCTCTAAAGCATATAAAAACATATAAAATTCCTATCATTATACATAATTATAATAGGAACCCAATTAACACCTATGCCTATATAAGACAAAATTTAGAAAACATCCAGGGCATGGACATTTTCCCTATTTTATTTTCTTCTTTCTTCCATTTAAAACCTTAAAAAAACAATGTAGTTGGCTTCAAATGTGATTTAGCATCTGTCCAGATTGATCCAGTTAAATTACCAAAACCTATTGGACAACGCTTTACTAAGCAGTACCCTCTTAAGGGGGGACATTGGGAAATTACTGCTAAAAGCAGGAAATGGTGACTGAGGGCATAATCTCTAAAGGTTGCTCTCACAGATTTAATAGCCCAGTGTGGCTGGTTTTAAAACCAAATCAGCAATACAGATTGACTATTGACTACAGGAATATTAATAAAAATAGTTTCAAAATGCCAGGGGCATTGCCTGACCCTGATGAGGTAATTAATAAAATTACCCAGAGAAATAGCAAATTTTATGTGACAATTGGTATGTCCGATATGTTCTTTGATATTCCCATTACAGAGGACAGCAAGGCATATACCACCTTTACATGGGAAGGTTCACCATATCAATTCAATAGGTTACCACAGGGATACTGGAATAGTCCAGTCATTGCACATTCCATTTTGGCATTACAAATTGCCAACTCCAAACACTCTTCTCTTATTATCTCCTATATTGATGATATTAGTATGATGCATGATGAGGAACACATATTGAAATAAGATACACAAAAATTGATACAGGACTTAAGATCAAAAGGATGGACCATAAACGAGGAAAAGACCTCAGGTCCCGCAACAACTGTTAAATTTTTAGGCATAACATAGAATTCAGAAGGCAGACAAGTACCATAATAAGCAACTGACAAAAGTAAAGCTCTAACAGCACCTAAGGACAAGGTACGGGCTCAGAGGCTGATAGGATTATTTGGCTATTGGAGACAGTACATTCCTTATATGGGAGCATTGATGACACCATTGTGAAAAATAGTTTGGAAGGCAGAACATTTTGTTTGGGACTCAGAAGAGAAAAAAAGCTTTTCAACAGTTAAAAGCCTATATTATTACGTTTCAAACCCTAGTATATCCAGCACAAGGTAATGACTTGCGCCTGGAACTAGTACAGACAGGTTTTCATGGCACATGGTCTCTATGGACCAGAAAAAAGGGTGATAAACTGTTCAAACCATGTGGTTTCTGGACCCAGCACTTTCTATACTCTCCTAATAAATATACTAAATTTGAGTAATCGGTCTGGCTCTTGTATGAAGCTTTAAAATTCACGGAGCTTCTCACAGGCCACAGTGAGCTCACTGTTTGAACACAGTACCTGTTCTATACTGGACTAAACTGATGCCAGAAGAAACAGCGGGCATCCAATGTGACCAGCGGTTGCTAGCCTGGAAATGGTATATCCAAGGCAGGGACATTGCCACAAAAGGGAAACCTAGTCTTCTCAGAGAGGAGAGTCATAAGGCAGAGATAGACTTGCTGGACCTTGGTTTGAGGGATGAGCAAACCATGTCCCAGTAGGAAAACAGAGCTCACCCTGGTCTCCTTTCTTATGGAACATCTGGTTCACAGACTGCTCAGCAGTGGTAACTAAGGGCGTGACTGCATGAACAGCAGAAGTTTTCAGGCCAGAAGATGGGATGGTTCTCAAGGAACAAGGTAAGAGCAGTTCTGCTCAACGTGCAGAGCCCTTAGCCATGGTGTTGGCAGTGAGACACTACAAGAAAAGCAACCTATGGTCAGAAGTTTTACTGACTCCGGGGCAGTTGCTAATGGAATTACAATTTGGTCACAAAGATGGAAAAAGACAGATTTCAAAATTAATGGCAGAGAAGTCTGGTCCAGGGATTACTGAAAAGAACTAAGCCTAATAGCTGAACAGATTAAGATCTTAGTTACACCTTTATCAGCATATAGAAAGGGGGAAACACCAGAAGAATACTATAATAACATTGCAGACTCTCTCACCAAAGAATCAGAGGTAGTGTTAGAATCTAAGGACTCACTCTCTAGGCCAAAGAGACAAATCAAATGTCCTATTAAATATCAGTACTATGATACAACTGGAACATTTAAGATTCCTAATGAACCGGAAAAAACACAATCCTTAGACCCTAAAATACAACCACATAGATCACAGAGGGAGTGTAAGCCTCCAGGTCATCTAAAAGACTATGTCACTCATGCAACACAAGTTACAGAACACAAGCTTATTATAATTGATGATACTATTAAACAGATCCATAATAACTTAGGGCATTTAGGGACACATTCCCTTTATAATTGGCTGGCTAAAAGAGGTTTACAAATTCCATGGTAACGCATTAAGCATATTATTTCTACATGTGTTGACTGCAAAACATTTAGTGACAGATAGAGATATAAAGAACCACCTGATACTATTTCTATACACACTTTTTATTTTTTTTGTCAAATTGATTTTATTGGACCATTAACACATTCATACACTCAAAAAAATGCATGTACCTTGGTGGGTAGATACTCTGGCTTTGGAGATGCATTAGCCTATCACAAACCCACATGGAAAACAGCCCAAAGAGCAATTCTTTGGTGGTGTTGTTTCTATGGGCCATGTATTATAGATAGAGGTTGTTTCAATGTAACACATTGCCTGAGAACTGAACATTATAAACCAGAAGGGACATCAGGTTTGGTTAAACCACCTCCAGTAATCAGTACTACATTCAGACCATTACCTATTATGTTGCAGCCTAAACGCCTGCTATACAGACCTACACGTAGAAGGGTACACATTACCTTAATTTAGATGATTTCAGGGTATCATATCTACTTCCTGAACGTAAGGCATACACATATCCTAGATATCATATGACAATTAATTTAGCCATGATTAAACCATTGGATGACTTTAAAGTTAGGGAACCATTACAGTTACTGTTAGCAGATGGACTAATTACTAATTTAATCATTGCTGCAGTCCAAGAAGCTGAGATACAAGAGATAAGAAGGAGACTATTGGAGGAACAAGTAACCAGACAATATTTTTTCAATCAAACTCAGGACATTGTAAGGGAACTTTCTTCTTCTATAGGTGAAATTAATTCTTTACTACATACACATGACACACTTATCTATGCACCTGTGAAAACTCAACAACTATAACAAGAACAACGGGAGCAGTTAGAACAATTTTTTTTTCTTTCTTAGATACCAATACTTACAAAACCAGCCAAGATGGCGCTGTGATAAAATGTACACTTTGCTGCAGGTTGTTTATGCTGACATTCAGAGACTCCTTAATTATGGTATCTCATCCACTAATTTTTGGAGCATTTCTTCGCCGTTAAAAATGGATTATTCCAGGCCATCTCGCTGTATGGCCGATCGTAAATGTCGGATCCATCTAATAGAACTAATAGATATAGCTTCAGTACTTTTCTATGACACTTATGCTACACTCATCATAATACAGGGATGAACTTTTGTTCCCCTTGAAAGACCCTTTTATCTACAAGGCTATTACCTTTCTAGAGATCTTGTTCATCCTTTCATTTCATCTATTTACTTCACTGTGAAACCTGTGGAAGTTACCTTTCCTGATATCCCTGTGGTACAAATTGAAACCCCAACACTTGTAAAGAGTTGGGTGATTGAGCATAGATTTTTCTGTACATGCAACATATCTCAGTTATTCTATTTTAATCATACAGCCATGTCAAATAACAATTTAACCTTTACAGCTTGCATTCATCTTTTTGAATGTTATTAATATGACTTTTAATGGTCATAGTTACATGACCTCTACTACATTTATCTTACCACTTCCTTCCACCTACGGTGACAGATACTAGCAAACCAATTCCTTGGATTAATTCCACCACAGTCAAGGAAACTATTTATTAAAATTTGGTTGTCCCTAAGACCACTCATGATGTCGCCATTAAACAGATCCATGCATTGGAGGCACATACAACCAAAATACAGTCATTGGTTTATACCATGAATCCATTGTTATCTAAGGACAGCATGGCCACTGAATTAAGTACACCCTGTTTCTTTTGGGGACTCATTAATAAGATCTCTGCGCCTACACACTTGTTCTGGCTCGTGGAGCACATGTAACCCTTTGTATTTCTTTCATAATACCTGGAATTCTATCATTGGAAATGTTTGGAGTGGACTTAAAGAAATTTTGCTTTTTATGATATGTATTGTTTTGGGATGGTATTTGCTGAAATATAAAATATGTGCCTGTTACACAGGTAAACTTTTTGCTAAAACACAATAATTGTGATTTCTTCCATGTTTTCTTTGTAACATTTTAGAAATCGGGGGATGACATGTATAGAGCATATAAAATACATTATATATGTGGATTGAGGTTTGCAAAACAAGTTGTTCACTAGTAGAGACAGGACTATGGCCACACATGTGTGAGACTGATAAGAATAAAGTAAAAAAACATGTTTTTGTGTGAAACTGAGCATAACAAAACTGAGTGATAAACACATTCACCAAAACCATTTCTGGTTCTCACCTAAGAAATAAACAAGTCCAAGGAAAAGAGGATAAAAGCAGAATTCCAGAGCAAGGCTGTGAGAAGTAGGACTGGGCACTCCAGCTAAGATCCTCTGCAAGGTTCAAGCCGCGATACCAGGACTCTCCGAAGTTCTTCCTTGCGAGACCAGTTTGCCTCAGACCCATCGTGGGCCCAGTCACCTCTCCCAGACCGGGAACCTTCTCCATCCCGATTGACTCTGGGACTTGGTTCGTTATTAAATTCTATTCTGTACAATCTTTTGTGCTTACCAGAGCATTGGCTTCTGGAGGGACATTGGTTCCCACATAAAGCTATGCTACTTACTCTTTCTAAACCTGTGTGCTGGGACTTTGTTCCCCACTCGTGTCACGAGTACCAGTCAGGGATGTAGGGCCCTGCCGAAGCATTAATGTCCACTTGACTTTCAGGAAGAGACTGAAATGTAGCGACTGCCCTTACAGGCACTCGCAAGAGTTCCTAGCTAACTGTGAAACACTAGACTATTCCTTCAACCTGGCTGGGCTTCAGTGTCCTTATTTGTATTAACAGAGTGTTTGAGTCAATGATCTTCTGTGACTGCCTGAGTCAAAGAGATTATTACCTCTTTTTCTTTGTAGTCCAAGTTAGTATTCAAGTAAGAAACACACACACACACACACACACACACACAAAAAAAAAAACAAACAAACAAACAAAAAAAAAAACACTACATTTACCAGGTTTTATACTTTAAAATAGTGGAATTTATATTTTTGACAGCTTTGTGTATTTTCCTCTTGATGCCTGTATTAACATCTTTTTAGAATGTTAATAAAAATATAAGCTCATGTTGACATGGCTTATTAGGTTTGCTTATATGGTGATTTCAGTTCAAATATTCTTGGAAAATAGAAAAAGAGTTATCATTTACTGAAATTGTTGAATTTACTATACAATTTATCTATAAGTAAGTAAGGTTGGTGATTTTATTCTCATCCTGCAAATGAGTAAAATAATTTTCGAGAGTTGTTAGGTTTATGTTATGTGTATTTCACCACAATCAAAGTAATTGTTCAAAAGGAATCATTAGGTGTCTAAAATATTGAAGTTCAAAAGGAATCATTAGGTGTCTAAAATATTGAAGTATTTAAATGTAAATATGACTTCAACCCAGATCTGTATGGAGGCCAAGTGTATATTATATCATAATATTTCTGTATTAAGAAACAGGTTTAATCATAGATATAGACATTAAACTTTTGACTGTATCTGGTTTCATATAGCCTTCCATTCCACCCATCTCTGTCTCTTGACAGAGTTCTTTATTTTCTATTTTCCATTATTTATCACTCTTTTTATCTTCTAGGAAACTTTTGTCAGATTTGTAATAGCTACTAGAAAAGCCAAAAGTATTATTGGCCTTATACCATTGACATCACTAAAATATAGTGAAACATGAAATAGCAAAGTAGTTAAGTGCACATACCATGGAGCGCCATTTTTGCATTTGAATCCAGGTTCAAGGTTTTTTTAGGTTTGTGATCTGTGCAACTTGGCTAGACTCTGTGCCTAATTTCCATGCTGGTAGAGTGGGAATAATAAAAATAGTATTTAAATTAAAGGACCGATGTTGGATGACATGGGCTAATTTTATATAGACAAAATGTTAAATACAGAATGTTAGGTAATAATTCTAGGCATTCTCTTGACACTGTTGAAAATCTATAGTAATGGAATTTTTAAGCTACTCCATCTAATTTGAGCTTCCTGTACTCATATTAATAACAATTCAGGCATTTGGTAGATTTATGTGACTTCTAAATTCTTTTTCTTAGTTTTTTTGATCTCATACCTCTATGATACCACATTGTTATTCCAAATTCTGATCTCAGCATTTCTGAGCCCAAATTGTAATCATTTTTATACCTGAATTGCTTCACTTTATAACATGGGTCTGATGTCCTTGATACATTGTCTTTACCCTGTATCTTATTATAATAACCCCACTGCGACTGCGTTAAGGGAAACACCTGATCCATTTCATCTACTCCAGACAGTTTTATCATACTGTCTACATCTGAAACTAGAGACAGATACTCTGAACAACTGGGGTCTGTGAGCTTGCATTTGGTTGAAAGGTAGATGGAAAGTAAGGTCCAGATTATAGGTTGCTACTCAATAAAGATAGCTTGACCCTTTGTTCAGATCGTGGGAGATGGAAGTACAATCTGCTGGGTTAATGGAAAATACATCCACAAGATGGTGCACACTGCTTATCTTTGTTTATAGATTTTTCCATCTTGAACAAAAAATGCTAGATGTTATAGTTTCACAGAATTGATTTAACAATAACTTTTGATAGATTATATGTCGTGTGTTATATCTGTCATATTTTGTATTTCAAGCTCTATTGTGTTTGGGGCATTTACTCTGTGTGTGTGTGTGTGTGTGTGTGTGTGTGTGTGTGTGTGTATGTATTTATTTATACAGTATAAGACTTGTGCCATATTACATTAGTCTTTACTAGGTAATATGGACCTAGAAAATTATGGATGCTGTTGGGTAAGATAGATACTACAAGAAGGAAGGACTGCTATTTTCTGGTAAATGTTTTGCCAAAAGTACAACAAGGACATATCAACTATTTTGAAATACCAGTTCTGTGTAAAGGAGTATTCATTCATGTGTTTGTATATTCTTTGTTTTTTAATTATGTAGTCCTTTGTAAATGCAAGGTATGTACCTTTCACTTCCTTTATAATTCTCTCCCAAGCTTAGTGTAAGTTACCATTCAGATGTGATTGACACCCTACATTAGACTAACAATAGGTACAGCTGAAAACAGGGAAGACATATAGGTGCCATAGGAACCAGTTACAAAAGAGGATACAATATAGCAGAAACAGCAGCCACAGAAATGGAACCAGTTGCTGATGCATATAGGACCTGCTCCAGTCTGATTTCATATATACCACTCCCACTGGGTGGAGTGTTGCTGAGCATGCTCAATGTTAAATCTTGGTAGATCAGACATCACCTGGATAGGGAGGTCTCAGGTCACATGATAATTTGATGGACCATGGAAAGCTTTCCACCTTTTCTGAGACTATATAAGTCAGAAACTGCTGTTCTATAGAATAGTTATATACAGAGAATGTAATACCATTGCTCCCAAATCCTAAAATCCTGTGCTGTGATTACCCCATAGGAGCCTACCAAAGTCTCCATACAGCATCCCTATTCAATATATAGACTTCAAAAATTATCTTTATCTGCAGAGTCCATATGACTGAAGTAGCAGAATAGCATGCCCAGCAGCCAAACACCATTAATGAGACTTTTCTTGCTTTGAGTTATACTCAGAAGTAGCAACCTTTTAGGTTACTTGGTAAATGGGCTGGAATAGCATACCCAAAAAGAGTGAGTGTATAGTATTCCAAAATTCGAAGAAGTTCACTAAGTATTGTGCTGTTCTTCATCTTAGAAGAAATATATCTGCAATATAATAAATACATAAGTGTGTATAAGCATATATATTATAAACTTTATTGATGATTGATATGAAAGGCCATCAAATTTCTCTATATTTATTTTCTACCCTTCAGTACACATATGTCTTATCAAGGTTTCTAATCTTATTATTACATCTGGCTCACCAACTGCAATCTGCATGATATTATCAATAAAATGGACACACATGATACATGGAATAGAGAAGGGATCTACGTCCCCATGGCTAGATTATAACATAATTGACACAACTTTGGGGGAAGAGAATGAAGCTATGTTATTGGATCTGCTAGCTGTATGCAAACTGTTTCTGGTGTCCTTACTAACAGGCAGAGGAAAAAAAAAACAAAGCATTCACCAGATCAATACCTGAATATCAGGTGCCAGGATATGTTGATTTGCTCCAGCAAGGAAATTACATCTGGAGCAGCAGGTGAAATTGAAGTCATCACCCAATTAAGTTTATAATAACCCACTCTTCCTCCAAAATCCATTTGTCTTTGGCACAGGAAAATAAGCAAGTAAATTTGGAACGTGATTGGAATCATCAACCTTGCTTCTGGTTTGCTATTTTGGTAGAGACAAATCTATGCCCTTTTCTACTATAATAGTCCTTACTCCACAGGTCAGGTAACCAAAGTAGGGGTTCTGATAATTGCTAGGTATATGTGTTCCAGCTATGCATATCAGAATTGAGAAAATAGCTATAGCATGTGTGGGGGTCCCACTGCATCAACTATGAGATGGGCCTTGGGCAACTCCATTAATCATGTGATTCCCATGTGCTGACTGGTGGACCACAGTGACAGAAGAATACTTTTTAGGAAAGGCAGCTCTTCTTCTTCAATATTTCTCATTCTCCCTTTGTTTCTAAAGGCTATAACTTTGTAAAGTGGTTCAAGCCCAAAAAATGGTAGAGTAGCAAGAAGACTCTACCCTGATCTTTTGCAACAGAACTTCTGTTAACCAGACTTTGCACTTTCCAGTAAACATTTAATAGGCTGACCAGGAATACGATGCTAAATTAGTCAGAATCAAAGATCTCTTTCAGTTCCTGCTGCACATTACAGTAAGCATTACACAACTTGTCTCTGGCAGTGAGATATCAGCCACTTTCTTCCTACAACTCCAGTGTTTGTCATGCATTCCAGGGATTTATTTGATGACAATTCTCACTGTGACTCCTGGACTGTAGAAATAAGCCACTGCGGTACTCATTAAGGAGGCTGGAGTTCCACCTGCCAATGTATGTATTAAAGCCTTGGTTAAGGGGTTATCTTCTTTGAAGAGACAAAGTTAGGGTTGCAGAAGCAGGTGGCATATAATACATTTATTTAGCATTCCAATCTTAATATGCCTTTGGGTACTTTTTTTTTTTTTAGAGCAGAACTGTCCAATTGAACTTCCTGCAATATGGGGATAGTCTGTGTTATCTAATATGGTAGCTATTAGCTATATTTGGCTATTAAATACATAATGTGGCTAGAACAGTCATGAAACTGAACTTTAATTCTAATTCATCTTAACTTCCTGTTTTTTTCTTTAAAATTTTATTTTATTATTAAACTAAATAACTGTGCTTCCTAATGTAAAATTAAGATAGCAATAAGTTTACTACATACAATTGATGTATGTTTACATTGAGGACAAACTTATTAAACACATTTCTTAAAAAAAAAAAAAAAAAACAACAACCTTGTAGATTACTCTTTGTAGTAGAGCTATATGAAGTGTTAGTCTAAGTTGAGTTTGTTTTAATGCCTTAATTTCATTGCTGCCATCATTATTATATTTTGTCAATTTTCATGATTTTATTCAGTTTTAGTGATATTTATTCACTTCTATTTATTTTGTAATACAAAGATGACCTGTAATATTATAGTATAATCTTAATTTTAATAACTAAATGTATACAGTTCTGTCATATTGGAAGGTACAACTTCATAGTGTAGCAAAGTTCTGGCAGAAGATATACCAGGGGTGCCCCAAAAATGTATGCACATGATTTGTATTCATCTTTTGTTATGGGTATATATTGAATATTACGATTGTAATACTGTTTTTTTCCTTTCCTAAAATGTGCATATGTTTGTTCTTTTTTTTGGCACCCTCTCTCTGTATTTGAGTCCCCATTTCAGGCAGCCAACCAGGCTGACTCCCAGCTCCTTGAGCAAACACACTGAAATCAGACTCTCTGATTAGTGCATTCATATTCATAAAATAGCTCCATCCACTACTATGTCCTCCTTGATGTAGCCCCCTTAAAATCTGTTATGTCTTTTAATCTTGTCCAATCAAGAGCCAATGTCAGATTCTTCACATCAAGGGTCTCTTTCCCAGAGGACCACCTCTGGTGCCAATAACAGTTTTAGTCAGGGGAAGCAGGATTTACAGTATCGCTATGAGTGTTATGTCATAAGGGATTTATTTATAGAAATTCGATCTTACAGAATTATTTTAAAAGTTCTAGAAGGGGAGTTGGTGATTAAGAAAAAGAGTAATTAAACAGACTTCCTCAGCACTGGCTTGGATGGACACGTTGGAGCTTACCAGGAAGTCTAGGAGCTTACCAGGAAGTGTAAGCATATTTAGCCACTGAAATGGGAAAGGAGTCTTTGGACTGGTCTATGGTGTGCTGTTGATTGGTTAGCTATCACCTCTCAGGTTCTGTAGGCAAGTGTCTGATAGTGGAATGAGCCATTGTTCATCAGCAAGGCGAACAATTAGGAAGATGAGGAGGACATAAGCAGAGGAGAGAGGATAAGCCATGACCTTCTGGGTCCTCTGTATCTGCCTGTTATCATTTCTGATAACGAAAACCTGATATTAAACGTCACTGCTTCATTTACATCCTCCACATCTCATGGGAACTTCTCTTTTGTCTAACTCTAACCTGAGAACATGAAGGACAGTGGTGCAATTTCCATCTTAACCAAGTCAACATTAGTAAAATCCAGCACATTTCCCAATTTGAATATATACATATATATATATATATATATATATATATATATATATATATATATATATATTCTGAGACAGATATTATTTTGGATATATTGTTGGTAATCTAAGAAATATATATATATATATATATATATATATATATATATATATATATATAAGTTTTAATGAATAATTGATGAATAATTAAATGAATAATGAATAATTGATTTTAATTGATAAAATTTGAGGAGGGATAGTATATGATGTTAAAAACTACAAACCAGTATTTTCTTTAATAATACTGATAGGACATTGCCCTTTGTTCCCTGCTATGAAATACTCTCTTCGTTGAAGAAGGGTCTGGCTGTAATGGTAGCTGCTAATTCAATAAAACCCACAAATCTGAAAATATTTTACAAATTCATAATTTATAGTAATCACTTCCTGTAGGCATACTTTTACTTCATAAAGTTTCCTTTGACTATAGATGATTGGAGCGAATATGTACACTTAATTAGAGCCAATGACATTCTATCTTCTGGGAGGTTGGAATTAGAAACGAGAGAGTGTTTCATTCACAATTTGAATTAAAAATTCAGGAGCAGTGAGACATTATGATATGCTCTGTGGATCAGAGAAGAAAAGTGAATCAATTTATCTTGGAGTAAGAAACTAAGATCTAAAACTGATTTGCTGTGAAATGTGGAGTATAAAGAAAATATTCCTCATTGCTTTTTCGTCCCTAATTCTGCTTTCTTTCTGAGGTTCATTTCTTTCCTGTCTTCCATGCAAAACTGTATTTTTTCTTTCCAAAGATCTGCACTGCTCTGCTTAAGGTAACTTGGGCTAGTTTCCATTAAAAATGCTCCAATTAATATGGATGCCATATTTGGATTCCTCCACATAACAATAAAACACAGGCAGCAATCATGAATTCATTTCTAAACTTATTTCCATTCTACTCAATAGTCTAGCCATGTCAGCTTCTAAGTATTTCCGGTGTATTACAACTTCATGAAGATGGATCAGAACAGAAATGTACAAAGAAAGCAGGATTAAATATTTCATATGAGTAAGTCATTGTAATATAGTGGTTAAGAGAAAACTCTAGAGTCAGATGACTTTGGTCCAAATCCTGGTTTCTCCTCTTATGAGCTGTGAAACCTTGGACAACTTGTCTTTGTTCCTCATTTACCATATATGTAAGATAAGGATGATAATAGTACCTACCTGATAGGGTAGTTGTGATAATTACTGAGGTAATACACATAGAACAACAAACAAACAAACATATGTTAAACATTTAATATATGTTAAATAATTTTATTCATATCAATGTTAGCCTATATCCCCAATATAAGGGTATTTTCCCTCCTTTTGAGATAATAATCTAATGAGGAAACTCTATGTGTTTGGTGTTACAGGATCATTGTTTTGAACAGATGAAGACATTTCTCAAGTTATACAAAAGCTACTTTTTTCCATTCCTTGTGCTGTCTACCAGTAATCTCATTGCAAAGATAATATCCTAAAGCCCCTACAGTATCACGAGACACAATTATACTGAAACAAAAGTCTTTAAAAACAGGAGGATAAAAATGTCGGTTTTCTAGTGTGTTCATTGGGTGAACCGTGCTTCTTAGTTCTCTTATTACATATTAATATGATGCTTGAGTTTTTTGTTTTGACCACATAAAGAGAAGTGAATAGAAATACAGAAAAATCAGCAGCAATCCCAAAGAGAAAGAACGAGAAAGAACATTTTATTTCAAAGAACATGTCATAGTGTTGAAAGAAGACTACCTAAAATCAGGACATAACTTTGGGAAGTTGCATCTAAGTCACATGCAAGCAAGAAAGACAGATCAATAGAATAATCACCATAATAATATAGTTAGCTATTTACATTGTTTGTAAAATAATATCCGTATTATATCTCAGATGATTTGATAATTACTTGTTTTTCATGTTCTGTAGTCTAGAAATCAGTGATGCTTCTAAAACCGGTGGTATACAATGATTATTTTTCATTCTTCTAACATAGTTTGCCCACAAGCTAGTATGCAAGTAAGCAGTATGTAGTATATATTTCTAAGTTAGATTGAATCACTCAATGGAAGGCTTTGTTTGTTTGCTGTATTTGTGTTTCTTCATGTGTGTCTATAAACCCTAAACATTCATTGTGGCTTTGCCAATATTTCCATCTAAGTATTTAACATTTTTCTCTCTGGGTATGATAAAGTCTGTGAGATGATTGAAAAACAAAAGACAAGTTAGCTGAGAACTATGTATTTTTGTAACAGTTTTCTTTTCCAGGAACTCTGTGAACAGTGATATGATTTTCATCTCCTCAGTTCACTTTTGCAGGACTCCTCCCTAATACAGATCTTGAAATCATTTTCCAGAGCTAAAATGGGCTTTAGACATTGCATTAGAGTTAAGAAACCTGAGCCTGGAATGTGGATCTGAATTGCCACAAATCCCAAAACTGACTCATCCACACTCCTAGCTCCCATTCTGTACCCTTTTGCCACTGCCATCCATTTATTGCCTTCTCAATAATTAACCAAATGTGTTCACTTGTTATTGTATATTCATAAGGATAAAATGAAGAATATTATTAGTTGAATCTATGTTGCTAATAAGTTAGTATTTAAACCTATGAGCTTAGGACTGCTTAATTCTGATTTTTAAATTTGAGCAAATAAATGCTCTCTCTCTACACAGTAAATTGCTAATTTCATCTTCTGGTTTGGTTGAAATATGTGCAAGATTTTGTGGTTTGACATCCATTTTCTCTCCATTGATCAATCTTCTGAAGTAGTTCAAGATGAGAGCTGCTATTCCCTTCATGGTCTACTGCAATTGTACTCAGGAAAATGCTCTCAGATCAGCATTTGGGATCATTTACTCTCATCATAAATTAGTCATGTGAGAGACTGTTAGCAATTACCTTGCTTGTGATTGCCTCAACTCAACGTTTCTTTCCTACTGTCATCATTATCACTATAATGTCCCAATTTTCCCTGGAAAGAGTAAGGTAGTTTGGAAACATTTGGCAGCATAACAACTTTGTGGAGTAGTACAGTGCTGAATTTCAGGAGAATTAGAATATTAAGATTTGTTAGTTAAATGATAAGTTAATGAGTGGTGTTTGTAGACCTATTCTGGGTAAGGCATATTATAGAGAAAGTTACACTTTTTTCTCATGGTTGATGTTATCTCCCTCTTAGAAGTGAAGAAATTATATTAATTTATATCCACTTCAACTTAACATTAGATTAAGGCAATCACAAGCAGTGGGTGGAGGAAGAAAATAACAGTACCTCCAACAACATATAATTTTATTTTGCTATCATGAAAAAAATTACAGATAAACATAGGTCTTTTATGGTGAATCTACCATCATTTTTCTCCCCTGTAGATGCCGTATGTGCAACTACCACCTTTTGATTCAAGTGGTTAGCATAAGCTCTAGCCATCACTTCCACATCTCTGCAAACAGAAATGAGAAAGTCACAAAGAAGGACACATACTTTCTGTGTTAGTGTGAGAGGGCTGCCATAGCAAAGCACCACAGAATGGGTGGATTAAACAACAGAAATGTATTTTATCAAAGTTGTAGCCTAGAAATCCAAGATCAAGGATGTGGCAGATTGATTTCATTCTCAGGTCTCCCTTCTTGACTTATAGATGGTTGTATTCTTCCTTTGTCTTCAGATGTTTTTTCTTCCTATTCATGTGCATCCTAATCACCTTTCTTATGACACTAGTCATATTGGATTAGGGCCCACACTAAATACCTCATTTTATCTTAATTACCTCCTAAGATGTTATCTTCAAATATGCTTGCTTTCTGAGATACTAGGGGTAAGGACGTCAGCATATACATTGTTTTGGAAGGAATGCAATGCAGCCGATAATACATTCCCCTTAAGGACATTTCTCTATAGTGTGCACATACTAATGATACTTACATTCTATTAACTAGAACTTAATCATATGACTATGCATATGAGGCTATATGACTAGTTAAACATTCAGATTTCTATGACTCAGAAAGACATTGTAAACAGTTGTGAGGGGATGAACAGGCACTTTAGTCATACTTATTTTGAAAAAATATTACAATGAGAACAAAGACATGATTACCCACAAAGAGGTTACATGTCTTATATGCCTATGAGAATTATTTGGTTACAAGCAAACAAAGAAAAGAATAAATTTATCTGGAAAAAAAATGGGGGAGGATTTCCTAGAAGGAAATGGAATGAGGGCAACACAACAATCCAAGGAAAAACTAAATAAAGATCCTGACATCAGAGAAACGTATTGGAGCAGGTTCAGAAATGTAAATAGACATAATTAATAAGGGCATCTTCAAGGTGTGATGAGGGGAGTGGAATTGATCCCTCAGTTTTCAATCTAATTTCACCCTTGAAAATTCAGATTCAGGTTAAAGATTTTAATTGTGTGGACTATAACACATCTATTTCTAATGGATAGAGACATTGAGAGAAGCAGTACAACAATGCAATAGTGGCTTAGGTAGGAAATGTAGATACTTAGAAGAAAATTAATATGCTGAAGATGCTCTTAAAAGAGAGAGATGAAATGGATGCTAGACAAAAAAAAAAAAAAACAACAACAACAAAAAACAAACAGAAAAATCCCACAAAATATACTACCTAAAGCTACAGATTCCAACATATACTTCTCTTAGAAAGTATGAAGATGATCTAAATACTAAAGCCAAATGTATACAAAAACATAAAAGTGAAAAATGAGATGTGACAGGAAAAGGAGATTAAATTCTGTGCCTGAGACTAATGAATTAGAATTAACTGCAATAAAATGATTGTAGTACATGTATTTAAAATTAAACTATCTTATTTATATTAACAATGCAAACACATAATGCATTGATCAAATACCAAAAATTAAAGCATTGTTCGAAAATAATGTACACTGCAGTATAGTCTTGAGACAAAGAGGATATTCGAAAACATGCCAACTTCATAAAAGAAAAATAAGTGGATTTGACAGCTTAAAAATTGCAAAAGCCTATACAGTTAACAATCTATGTGCTCTGATCTCATTAGAATCTTTTGTGACAACTCTGCCTTTTTACTATTATTAAAGTTTATTGGGGTTACAATGGTTAGTGAAGTTACATAGGCTTTCAGTGTACAATTCTGTTATACATCATCTGTATATCACATTGTGTGTTTATCACCGAGAGTTAGTTTTTTAAGAAGAGACTAAAAAACTAGCAGAGAAAAGTCACGTGAAATTGCAATCAGCCTAAAATTTAACCTATGGAAAATTCTAAAAATCATCTTTCTAAAGATTTTCAGTACAGATCGTCAACTTGTATTTGGTACCCATGCCAAATCAAGTAACAAATAGCTGTCCCTACAGGTTGGATCTGAGGAAGATTTGCCATTAGCACTGAGCATTAGAGACGGTTCCAGGCAAGCCATTCTGCCTCCTGGGTGTCACCCTTTTAATAAGTTTTTCCTCTTTAGTTGGTTTTAAGCAATAGAAGTAGAGATTAAGCATGCTATACAATGGAGTTATCTTCAGTAAAATGAAGTAATTGCATGTCAATGCTAAATCTGAAACATTTTCTAGGTAACTTATTTTTTTTTTAAGATTTTATTGGGGAAGGGAACAGGACTTTATTGGGGAACAGTGTGTACTTCCAGGACTTTTTTTATTTTTTCAAGTCAAGTTTTTGTCCTTTCAATCTTAATTGTGGAGGGTGCCATTCAGCTTCAAGTTGTTGTCCTTTCAGTCTTAGTTGTGGAGGGCGCAGCTCAGCTCCAGGTCCAGTTGCCATTGCTAGTTGCAGGGGGCGCAGCCCAACCATCCCTTGCGGGAATCGAACCGGCAACCTTGTGGTTGAGAGGATGCGCTCCAACCAACTGAACCATCTGGGAGCTCAGTGGCAGCTCAGCGGCAGCTCAGCTCAAGGTGCCATGTTCAATCTTAGTTGCAGGGGGCGGAGCCCACCATCCCTTGCGGGACACAAGGAATTGAACTGGCAACCTTGTGGTTGAGAGCCCACTGGCCCATGTGGGAATTGAACCGGCAGCCTTCGGAGTTAGGAGCATGGAGCTCTAACTGCCTGAGCCATCGGGCTGGCCCCTCTAGGTAACTTTGTGTGTGTGTGTGTGTGTAAAGTAAAGACTCTTAAGAATAAAACTGATGTTAAAGTGTGTCACTGTCTTTTATCACAACACAAATCATTTAAAGAAAGGTTTGTGCTGCCCTGAACGATTCTGGTGCATCTGGTACCAGTATTTGTCTGATCTTTATGTTCTGCTTTTTAAATTTTTAGTCAAAATTTTCAAATTCAAATCCCCACTATAATCATATATAATCACATACACTCATATGGATGCTAATATGTATATTCATACACATGCAGTAATATGTAGTAATGCACATACACGCATATAGTTATTCATACATACATGCATGTGTACATGTGCTTATAAACATACCACATTTATATTTAGGTGTATATGTATATGTAGTACATATTCCCACATACATACGAGTATGTATATACACATGTACATAAACATAAAATAATATAGTTAACATAATATACAAGTACATGATTACATATTTAATATTAATGTGTGTATACATTTATGCAAGAAAGGTAGCCTTATGTATTTAAAAATATCTACTTTTTTCTACTTGTTTCTGTAAGAAATATTTTCCCAGCATTAAATGCTTAAATCTCTGATTTAGAATCTGATTTTGAGAGACCATTGTATGCTATTGATTCACAGTCCTGCTCCACAATTGATCTTCTGCAATGGTTTCATGACAGTCTCCTTCTGAAGCAGGCAAAGAAATGGATGTGGTAATGCAACCCTTTTTATTTGCCAGGGTTGTGTTTTCATTGATTGACATCTGGACCCAAAGGATATATGCTTTTATTTTCCACAAAGAAGGTGAATCAAGTTTAACTGACACCAAAATTCTCCCACGTCAAATATCCTTTGTATCACTCTAAAACCAGTAGAATAATTTCCATTAGCCTGACCACAAAGCCGAGGCTTAGTTCCTTGTTCCAAATTATAATGATATGTATGTAATTGAGAGGAAGGCAATAATGCACTTTATCTTTTTGCTATGAATTAGTAGATATTCTGGAAACTTTTGTCAGAATTAGAACCTTTCTTAGATTAAAAAAAAATATTCTTCTTTGAAACCTATGTAACTTTACTAACAATTGTCACCTTAAATAAAACATAAAAAATAAAAAAAAATATTATTCTTTTTGCTTTCTGAAATGACGGTATAGTTTTTTTTTTTCCTTTGAAGATAATTGGAATCCTTATCTTGAATACTAGCACTAAAAGTTGAAAATTGTACCATAGAAGTAATAACTTTCCCCCCCACTATTATGTGAAGCCTTAGACTGGAGACAAAAGAATAATTGGTTGTTACATCTATTCTATGACAGGTTTTGAAAACTATTTTAAAGTGTTTACTCTTTTACTCCTGGATGTTCCACAGTAAAGGTAAAATAAACACCCAAAATCAATCATGTAGAAGAAAAACAAGCCTCACTTCTTTGAGGGAACTGAAAGATTTAATTATGGTCAAACTAAATAACGTCAGAATCTTCTGTGTGTAAAAGAAGATAATGTGCTCAGACAGTCTTGTTTAGAGGATTTATCCAAGTCAGCCACCATCTATTGCCAAGTGGACGAAGCTTTAATTGGTCTTTATTATAGTTGTGCCATGAAAGGAAATAAATAATTTAAAAATAAATCCCGGCTAAACACTTCAAATGTGAAAAACGTTTGTGCATTTGAGCTGCTACATACAATTTGCCAAAATCCATATCATAATTCAGCATATATCTAATGAAGATATCTCAGTATAAGGTTTTACTTCCAACAGCATTAAGGAAGACAATGAAGGACTAATGCAAAATAGAATACCCCTGAAAGTTTTCAGGAAAAAGGCCGATATTCATGTTTTTTGTTGTTTTGTTTTTGTCATAAACCTCAATAACAGAGGCAGAAATTATGTAGCATGTGTGTTAAGATATACTGCGTTCAAGTATAGCAAAATTGTGAAGATTAATAGATAAATCTGTAATCTTTTTTTTTCTTGTTTCTTTTTCATTGCACCATTGCCAGTAGTTACACATTTTTTTTAGAATGATTCTAACTTATAGAAATAATTTCTGTTCAATTTCTTCCTTCTGGCTGTTTTTGCTGGAAGTCATCTTTTCACTTTCTTGTTGGTTCATAAATTAATGATACAGAGGTGATGAGAAACCATGCCCAGCTCTGCCCTGGAGGAGTCATGGACCTCGGAAGGGTCTGCAGACATGAGAGCAACATCTTTTGATAACACTTCTGCTCATTAGCTTTCCCCTGTATATTCAGTGATTTTTCTCTGGATACTTTACCTGTCAAGAACTACCAGGGAAATAAAAGTGTCTATATCTATATGTAACCCAGATATTGAAAATGTGGTTAGAAAAAAGAGCATGTTTTTCAGATATCTTCTGTCCAAATTCGATTTTCTGGATATCATGCAGAATTGATGTCTAAGTGTGTTGAGTTTTTTCTCTACTAGATGTACACTAAAATAACAGCCCAAAACAATGAACTTTTCTAGAACTAGCTAAAGGTTAACCCATCTAGAATGTTCAATGTTTATTATTTTAATAATACTACTGGCATTCATCTGCAAGCTACCAAGGATGTCTTACTTTTGAGCCACTGATAGAAATTTTATTATTTAGGTAAGACTTAAAAACAATGGAGGAAGATTTCAGGTTAAAAGTGTGCTTTTTCAAACTGGGACTTTAATTTATGGATTTATTGCTACCACAAATTCAAATAATGTCATGTTTAATTATATCTTGTGGTTTAAGAGGAACACATCTGGACCTTGGTTTACTTTCTATAGAACTTAGCATATTTGTTATATATGAAAAGTGGGATAGTATATTTGAAGTACAAAGGATTTTTCATAGTATTTAGTATATTTCAATCCCTTATGAGCCACTGTATCATCACATATCATGGTTCAAAAACGAAAATATTCCGAGTTGAATAGCTCTTTAATTCCTTTGGTTATGATGAAAATAATATATGGTGTGTGTGTGTGTGTGTGTGTGTGTGTGTGTGTGTGTGTGTGTGTGTGTGCATGTGTGTATGTGTGTGTGTGTTTGATGTTAATAATTATCGATGAAACATGAATATATGTTTATGTCTACTACTTTTTACCATCTTGCCAGAAACAGCCAGTCACCTGGTGAGACTTTGATGCAGACTCTTATTTTTAAAAAATTATGTCAAAATTTCTACAGTAGGTCTTGCATTTAGCACAAAGGATCATTAACGTTTTGTGAAAAGTTCATCACTAATATATGCTTTTATTTTTTTAAATTTTTTATTAGTTTTGCTTTGGCTTTCCTCTGTACTTAATTGTGAACCAGATGTCATTAGAGGAATGCGATTTCTCTTTTCACAAGGGTGGCATCTCCTCTGCAGTTTCTTAACGATAATTATTTAAGATACACATATTGTTGAGTTTCTAAAGGAAATTCTTCACAAAAGAACTTCCAACCGCCCTTAAAGGGAGACAGTTCAAGTGCATGGTCCATCTGGTGCAGGTTAGGATATTTTAGGTTCAGAATCAACCCACGATTGCCCCAAGTTCTTCAATGTCTGAAATGAAAACAGAAGTTTCTGTTATTTGCTTATGCCTGAGCTCCCTCATCTCAAGAGGATTTTTCTTAAAATATCTTGATATATAAAATATAAACACAAGAGGAAAACATAAGCATCCTATTTAGTTATCCAGTTCTTTAATAAAGCTTGAAAGTAACTTCTTCCTGTTAAAAAATGGGCATCGTTGGAGGATAATATAAAATTTATAACACTAGCATATTCTCCCCATTATTTTTGTTCTGTTGCTAAGCAGAAGTTTGGTGAAAATACATTTAATGTTTTAGAACAATTTCACTTGAGGATTGGGGATGCTTTATATGTTTCCAAGTCTTCGTCACTTCCAGTTTGCCCCTGAGAATCAGAATGACTCTTGAAGTGCTGCAAAAGTTTTATTTCTAAACTTTAAAGGATTGTGGAACAGACTGTGGATTACGCTGAATTTATTAGAATGGTGTCATTAGAATTGAACAACTCTCCTACACACTTCAATTTTGCTTTGGAATTTAATCAAAAGTGTATACATTTTAAGTGTTGCCTTGTATTATCTTCACCCAGGCTCCAATACAGCTGCCTACACATTAGTTGCTTAAAAAATATTTTATTTGACTGTGTTGGGCCTATTATCTAGAGAAATTCTTGTCAGCTTTCCTATCAAAATGGGAAGATTCAAGTTTTGCAATGAGGAGACCTAGGTTTGAATCTTTGCTCTATGATATACCGATGGTAGATTGATCTTTCAAGTCACTTTCCTTAGCTTCATTCCCCTCTTCATTAAAATAGAAATGATACTACTTATCTAAGAGAGTTGCTATAAAAATTAAATAACGTAGTAATAACACTTATGAAGTACTTATGAAGCATATTTAAACCTCACAACAACCCTAGACAGTGCATATTGCTCTTATCTCCAATTTGTAGTAAGGAAATTGAGAGAAGATTTAAATCACCCAAGATCATTCACTGGTAACTGATAGAACTGGGCTTTGAATCCAAGCAGTCTGGTAATGGATTCTGTGCTCTTACTCCCTATGCTATGAAAATACCTGGCATAGAGTTCTCAGCCACTAAATATCTGATGCTTTTTTCCATTGACTTCACTCATATACCAGACAAGAGATTAATTTTAAGATGCATATAAAAGATTTTTTCACTACATTTTAATAATCCATGATTCCTTTTTGTTAGTTGGATGCTGAAACTGTTTAGCTTTCTGGCTATGGTATAAATTCCCTTCTTTAGTATCTTCCATCAAATTCTTACCTCATCTTTGACAGCAGTCCCCACCCCCACCCCCAACGACTGACTTTAAACCTTTCCTCCCTTGTGTTTAAATGCTTTAAAGATTTATACATTTAATTTACGTCTTTTTGTATTTCAAGGTAATTTATTTTTCTCTTCTATGATAACACATTTACAGTTTTATTCCCATCTTAATGACTGTTTATTTTCATTCCTTTTTGCTGATTCCTCTTCTGTACCAACCTTCTAAATGTTAGAATTCTCTGTCCTGGATTAAACCTCTACTTCCCTACATATTCATTCATATTATAACAAGAAAGTTGAGATTTATACTAACTAAAACACATGGAAATTAGGATTGGGACTACAAATACTGAAAGACATATTGTAGATTTAGGGACTTACTGCTTATTCTACCTCCTCCGTGGCTCACATGCCTTTTTGTACATTGTTATTATTCATTCTCAATGTTTATGCATTCACCTTCTTGTGGTAACTAAAACCCTCTACATACTCCATTTTGTTGTTTATTCACTTTTGACTTGCTCCCACTGCAAGGGGATCCATTCTTTTACTTAACCTAGTTCAAATTTCTAAGACAGTAAATACTTTTTAATGACATACAAGACTCTCTATGATCTGGTGGGTACATCCATCTTTAACCTCATTTTGAGCCATGTGCTAACATGTTCACTGTACCCTGTCACATTGCCTTAGTTTATGTTCATTAAATGCCCCCAAATTTATCTCACCTTAGAGCCTTTTCATCTGTTTCTTTTGTCTGCAAAAGCCTTCTGCTCTAATGTCGCATGGCTGACATTTTCTCATCCTAAAACACTTCTCTTGACCACTTGATCTAGTCAACTTCTTCAACTTCTCCAAAGTTATTTCATATTCTTCTATTTTTCTTGTAACAATTATAGTATTTAAATATATCTTATCCATCTATTTGATTTTCTTTTTGTATATATTTCCTCTCACTACCACCTGAACTCAAAATTCATGGAAAGAAAGACAGCTTGTTCTTTCATGATTGTATTCCCAGTATGTTTATAATGTCTAACAAAGTCATTTTTCCCCCATGAATTTAGAGCTATTTCAGTAAGATACTAAACTGGACACATCGTCAAATTTACCAAACAACCATTTCAGTAAGACTACAGATATTATTTGGACTTAGAATCCTTCTGTTTACAATAAACTGGTATGATCTGGGAAGATATGCAGATATCCTGCTCACATTTTCCTTCAGGGAAGATCATCTGTCAGCACTGGGCAGTGTCCTTGAAAATTTTGACCCCATCCTTTCTAACCTGCAGAACTGGCTCGTATCTCCCTAGTGAAAGCCAATACTTTCTCCCAGTTAGACAATAGTGATGCTTGTCCCTCACAAAGCAGTAAGTATAAAACACCTCACTTTCTTTCCTGGTCATAAACCAGGTCAATGATTAGTGTTGAATAGCATTATGTCCTTGCTTGAAGTGGGCTGGTTCTGATACAAAGGTTAAGAAACAAAACTCCAAAAAAGCCAGGGTAGTACATGACACTGGATACGAGAACGCATGACCAGAGGGACTGGAATATGACATTGTATAGGAAGATTATTGCATTGTGTATACTCATCCAAGATTTAACACACTGGCAAGAGCCCTAGAAAATGGTGTGAATTCAGTACTCTGATCACTCCTAGAATGGAAAACATAATGACTTAGGCTAGATTACTCATGAAATTTTAGAATCTCTATAATAGTTTGGTGTAGTGAGAAATTAAAAAGATAAGGGAGGTGGATATATTGAAATAAATATAGAATGTATTCCCTGAAAAACCTGACAGATGCTTGTATTCTATGACAAAGCTCAGTGGAAAAATAGCAAAACCATAAAGAATATACTGATGAGAGCGACACCAGCCACACTTAAAGCTGACAGTCTTTTATTTCAAACAGTACACGGGCCAGCATAGTAACCCAATATGTGCACTTTGTTTCCCACAGAAAAAAAAAAAAAACCATGAAGCATTGTGTTTTCTTCTTTTGTGTCAACTCCTCAGGGTCATTTTCTTCCGGAGACACTCACTTCACTGGATACCATGCATTTCTCAGGGAAACTTGCATACAGTGATTGAGAGAGACAAAGGTATAAGGTTTCAGACAATTTAGCTTGTCTCAGCACAACCCTAATAGGCAGCATCCACTCTGGAGATCCTTTCTTGGTTGGCTAAGGCTTGACTGACTAAGTCTGCATCACAGTTCATCTTATTCCATTTGATCGTGCTTCCATACTCTTCATGGAATAAGTACCTAATAAACATCATATGCCTAATCTCCATCTCATTATTAGCTTCTGGAGAACACAATTTGTAACACATTACTATTTCTTTTAAATAAATGATCTCTAGCCTTCTGCTAAAAGAAATAGAAACATAGATGTCTCCCTGTATCAGAGGTTATTAAACTTGGGACCATAGTTGGATATTAAGATGTTGGGAAATCCCAATATATTTCATGCAAATGGTGTTTGTATAGGTTTATGTGGTAGTATGTGCATGTACTACATACGTGTTTTTTTTTCCTAGGGAGAGAATGAACACACATTCACAAGTGAAAATCCTTAATTTGCGTACCAAAGTGATATGCAATTAAGAAGTTTGGCTGCCATGTATGCTGAAAACAGTTTTGTTTTGTTTCCCCCTCCCCCCAAAATCCTGGATAACTACTTCAGAATTGACAAGATAATAATTTACACAGTTGAAAAATTATTCTACGTATGTTGAAATAAGTTAATAATATAGTACTTATTAATACTATGTGCAAATATGCAGCTGAGGGTGAAATGGTCATGGGCTGAGGCAAAAGTAAGAATGAAAGATGAGTATGCCTCTTTTAGGAACATCAAATATAGATGTTTACTACAAGGGTATTATTTATGTTATTTTCATCCATGGAAGTATGCAAGATTTTATTTAATGAATGAAGAAAGTGTTATATTTTGTAGTGTGGCCATGAAGCATTTTGGAAGCTTTTTCGACTTACCAAATTAAAACTAAGTTTGCTTTTATATATTTGAGAATACCAGAGGCTAATTTCTTAGTAATTTTATTAACAGGTTACAGCAAAATATGCAAATTTAATTCATTATGCTATTGAGGCTATCCCAAAATATGCCCAGATGTGACAGTCACCTTAATGCCCTATGGCCTCCTGGACTCAGTAATTAATCAGCTCTGACTGCTCCAGCTGTGACTAACTTTGAAGGAGAATCCCAAGAAAAGATCACATGCATGTAGATACATTAATTATTTTGCATTACTGCTTTAAAGATTTAAAAAAGCTTATTCAGAATCTTAATTTAAAAACAACTAAAACTAGTGTCTATGTGTGTATATATATGCATATATGTATGGATTATAATTTATATAAGGATTCAAGTATCTTTGTTCAGTCCACTGTTTTTGTAAAGGGAGTAACAATTGTTTCATATTAACATGAGCTGAGCTTTAATCAACATGCAAAGAATGTTAATTTATTTATAATTTATTTCAGTGATGCAGCGCTGTGATGACATGCAGTAAAAGACACACACACACACACACACACACACACACACATATATACACATCTATATATAAAACCACAGTCGACACCCATCACTATTCAGCTTCAGCTTCAGGTGTACACCACAGAGGCCAGGCACCTACACTGTCCATGAAGTGGTCTCCCCAATAAGACAAGTGTCCATCAGATACTCTACAAAATCTTTACAACTTTACTGATTATACTCCCCAAACTGTTCTTCGTATCCCCGTGGCAATTTTGTCTAGCAACCCTCAGTTTTTCCTCTATATCTCTGAGACTGTTTCTGATTAGTCTGTCCATTTATTGTATTCTTTAGATTCCACACACAAGAGATCATATGGTATTTGTCTTTTTCCGCCTGACTTATTTCCCTTAGCATAATGTTCTCTAGGTCCATCCATATCGTCACAAATGGTAAGATTTCATTCTTCTTTATGGCAGAGTAATACTCCATTGTGTAAATGTACCAGTTTCTTAATCCAGTCCTCTACCAATGGACATTTCAGTTGTTTCCATGTCTTGTCTATTGTGAATAGCGCTTCAATAAATATAGGGGTGCATAAACTTTTTCTGCAGGGTAGGATTGCAGATTGGTGCAGCCATGATGAAAATCAGTATGGAGGGATCTCAAAAAACTGGAACTCAGACTACCTTATAACCCAGCAATTCCACTCTTATATATCTATCCAGAGAAATCCAAAACACTAATTTGAAAAAATTTGTGCACCCCTGTGTTTATTGGTTTCTAAAATTTTAAGTTCCCATTTACACATGTGAATCTGTGTAATTCTAAAAATACATGAGTGATTTCTGTCTGTATAAATGTGTTTAGGGAATACTGAATCATTTCTTGGTCCAGAAAGTACTTCTAGATGGTTTTCCTTTAATATTTGTGAAAATATTCTCTTAATAACATCGTTTTTACTACTTTTGAGAAACTGACCATATGACAGTAAATTTGCCTTTTCTAAGTGGGAGTTTATTTAAATTTAAATGTGATTTAGGGGAATATGGGATCTCCTTGTAAATATTCAAGTTGATTAAAAATTATTGTTCAGTGTTATGTATTTCATACATCTGTATCTATGTCTCTCTGTTTGTCTATCTTTCTAACTACCTATCTGATATAAAAATCTGTGCAGTAGGGTTCTAAATCTGATTTTAGTAGGGTTATAAAGAAAATAGCTTCCGTGTTTACCTGGGCTGGATTTTTCTTTCTGATAATGCCAATGTTTTGGGGATAGTCACAGTTCTTGTTCTATACCATTTGTGCAGAGATAGTTTCTTTTTTTATTTAAATAAAACTTTTAATGATCAAAACAATTATATACATCTCAAAATGTTTTTATACATAATATACACGTATGTTATTATATATATTTAAATGATTCCTAAATTCAAGTTAATTAACACTTCCACCACTCACATAGTTACCTTTTGTGATGAGAATGCAGCATAATTCAAAGACACAACAAAATATAATAAACTATAGTCATCATGTTATATCTTAGATCCTCAGGACTTATTAATCTTATAACTGAAAGTTTGTACCCTTTTACCAACCTCTCTGCATTTTCCCACCCCACACCCCTGTTACTTTCAACCATCATTCTACTCTCTGTTTCTATAAGTTTTCTGTTTTTTTTTTTTTTTACATTCTGCATATAAGTGATACCCTGTAGTATTTGTCTTTCTCTGTTGGGCTTATTTCTTACCAATCTTATTTCAGAAATGCCATTGCTATTTATCAAAAGTTCTGAAAACAATAATGTAATTCTTCCAACATTTTTCTTTTTTTAAGTTGTTTTGATTCCTTTGCAGTTCATGTTTTCTAATCAACTGGTAAATTTCTAAATCAAAACCTGCTTTGATTTTAATTGAGATTATTTTCAACTATGATATGTGAACTTATCATTTTTTTAATCAGTTTTTTTTCTTAAAACCAGTATTTCTTCAAATGTTTTCTTCTACCTTCTTTCCCTCTTCCCTATTTTGGAGATGCTCATTCATATTTATTAGGTTGCTTAATAGTATCCTACAGCTTAGGACAGTTTTGTTTATGGTTATAAAAACTCATATGTCTTATTAAAATTGTATTTTCTATTACATTTGTTTC
Organism: Rhinolophus hipposideros; assembly: GCF_964194185.1. Lineage (NCBI taxonomy): Eukaryota > Metazoa > Chordata > Mammalia > Chiroptera > Rhinolophidae > Rhinolophus > Rhinolophus hipposideros. The sequence continues at coordinate 29,752,949 of NC_138056.1, read as the reverse complement.
AGGTGCATTAAAAATACCTTATTCTTCAGTGTTTCATCTGTTGTCTTTGCAACCCATGTATATTTTTTAAAACTCATTCTACTTTTTGTGTCCAGAAATTTAATTTTTTAAAATACCTTCTTTGTCTTTCTTTATCATATTCATGTTTTCTTATACCTTCTTGAACATATTGATGATGCTTATAATAGCTGTTTTAATATTATTTTATATTAATTCTGTCATTTGTTATGTCTCTGGTTCTATTGATTTATATTTTCCTCATTATGGACTACTACATTTTCATGATTTTTTTTAAGCATGTCTTATAATTTTTGTATGTACGTCAAACAAATTATTTTACTGTATGTCTAATTATACATTTCACCTTTTTGGATACTGTATAGCTTTTTATACCTTTAAATATTCTTGAGATTTTTTGGGGGAAATAGTTAAATTACATGTAAATGTTAAAATGAACACCAATACAACAATGTAACAATTACCAAAGGGGTGATAAGAAGGGAAGACATTGGTTAGGGACTTTATTATAAGAAACCTTTCAATAAATATAAAGACTCACAAACATAGCTAGGGGGTAGGTTAGGAAATGTATCAGAGTTGACAAATGAAAAATTGTCAATGGCTAGAATGTCTGGAATGCTTAAAAGAAGCATGCCTAATAATTGACTTTATATTCTTTATTATTATCTGCTGTCCTACATTTGATTTAATTACAAAGCAGACTCCTGTTACAGCAGTATCTAAAACCCTCAGTACGATATACAATCTACACATTCTTTGATGTAATGACCTTTGGGGTAATCAGGGAAAAAATGCATTTGGGTCGTCATCAGTCAAAGACAATAGTAAATCCATAGGAATCTAGATAGAATAATTCCCCAAATAAAAAGTGAGATAAAATTGAACATAGATTGGACCATTTTTGTGAGGTCTGAATTTCCTATGCTTTGTAGGAGTAATTCTCAAGAACTTTATAGTAAAGGAAATGGTTATCTCCAATGGCTTGAGAACTTGGAGGCATGAAAACTAGAGACATTATTATTATAATTTTAAAGGTTAGGAGAACATCTATGAAAAACATTTGCACAGACTCTGATGAACTGCACATACATTTTTATAGTATAATCTTCTGGAATCAGAAGAGTTTTTACTTTTGTTTCTGATACAAGCTCATTACATAATTTAGAGAAATTACTTAATCTCCAAGTCTATAAAAGTAGTATGTGTAACTTTCCATCCTACTTAAAAATTTTAGAATGAAAAACACCCCAAAAATTGTTACCCACTATGGCATAAGAGAGTACAGAAAAATGAATTATCATTAGCTCTTCTTCTATCATTGAATTCCAAATTTGTTTCTGGTCCTGGTCTAAGTTTCCGTGGAGCCAGTTACAGAAAAGCAGTGGCTCGTTAAGAGTTAGATATTAAAACATTTTTAAAGTGATTCAAATTAAATAACAATTGTGATCATTTATTGAGCACCTACTAAGTACTGTTACACAACAAATTATTGTTCAATTGATTTTTAATATAATATCATAGAGTAGTCTTTGTTAACACATTTGATATTTGAGAAAATACTGCCCGTGTAAAAACTATGATCAAAGAGAATCGCTGCTTAGTGTATATGCCACAGAAAGAATTGAGATTGTAAGCATAAGCTTCATAATTTCATCCATGAATTGAAGGGAAAACAAACAAAACAAAATGAAAACTAAGATTAATATTGCCCAAAGAGTCATTTAATACTCTCTTATCTCTGTTAAGCCAAGAGGAACTTCTTTTCCCAGGAGCTCTTTACACATATCATATGGCAGCATTTTTATTCCCTAGGAACAGCTTGAAATCAAGCACAACAACTCTTAAGAGAATTGCCTGCATGTTTTGCTAAATTCTTAAATGTAATGGTACTTAGATTTTCAGATGTCCTGGGAATATTTCCAACTGTTTCTCCATATTTCTGCTTGCTTCAATCAATACTCCATTAAGCACAATGGTTTTGTAGAACTCAGCCATAAAATTTTATGACTAGGTTTTCTATCCTCTTGCATCATTAAAAGACAAAGGGTATCTGCACAATTTACTAGAAAACTTCAGAAAAAAAAAAAACTTATTTTGATTTTAGTGAATTAAGCCGATATTGATAGACATTGTCTGGTATTAACTTTAATGGAAAGGAATCCCCACCATCACTATAGATGACCTGGGATCTTTTATGGGTTTAGTTGAACTTGTTCAAAAAGAGGCTCTTGGCAGAATTACATACATTTCGATATGGTCAATTTTCCTGGATGACATCTAGGAAGCCAGGTGAAATAATATTAAAAGCAGCTAAGTGAGAGATTTATAAAAATTGTTCTTGACTTTATAAGAAACATTTATTGGATTTTATATAATTCAGAGAATTATGAAGATACTATTTTGATTTCAAAATAATATCTCCAATATTCATACTAGAAGTTACAAGTCATGTAAGAAATAATAATGTCATATGCAGTGTTTCTTTATTAAAATTTTAAACTGAATCTTCCCAATAAAAGTTTTGAGGAAATTTATATAAAGACATGCGGTAGGACTTATAAAGTAGAAATAAACAAACTGCACAGAGAATAAAAGGGTGTTGTTATTTCTGAAAAGTTGTCCCAGTTAATGCATTTAAGCATTAACTTAATTTTTGAGCCTTTTTGAAGTCTAGGTTAAATAAAGGATACACACTCACATATAATACTCTTATTATATATTCAATATGTTGACACATGCATGCATATATTTATATATGTATATATAACTTTCTCATTATAAATATAATTGAAATTTATTTGTTGTTTAATAGGTTAATAATTGATGAACACTGTCAGATCATTGTAATTCTCACAACAAATCTGTGAATTATATATACTCATTTTCCTTATTTTGTAGGAAAGGAAAAACAGCTTTAAAGAGGTAAAAAGAAATTTATTCAAAGTCACACAGCCAGTGTATGTCCGAAACAGGTTACAAATACAAATATATCTGATTTTATAATCTGAGCATTATTTTGTCAGAAGATAAGAACACTAGGCCCTTGGTAGTTAATTATAAGATGAATTGAATTTATATTATGTCATTGAATTTCATGATGGGCTATGTTTACAACAGTTTTATTGTTACTGCATTTTTGGGCAGGGCAATTTCATACATCTAATGGTATAAATTTCAAGTATGTAAGTGTTGCCCTTACCATATAATCTTGCAGTGACAAATGTAAAATGAATTTCTTTGCGTAAACATGAAATAAATTGCATAGATCACTGTGAAACTCAGTTTCCAGATATTTAGAACACGGACCATAATAACTAATTGCATGTGTTTTGGGAATGTCTAAAGGAGACAATGTGTAAATATGTTAGTACAGTTACTCACCTTGTGTTGTGTTCAATAAATACTATCCCCTTTTCAGTTTCTACCACTGTTAATGTGAGTAAAGAAATTCCTGTGTGAACATACGTAGAAATATTTAACCTCAACTGACTGATTTGTATGACCTTATCAATAGCATCGATTCTGTCCATCATTAACTAATAATAAACACGTATTGTGCTGGGTAGTGTTAGATCAACTTATGCTGGAAACTACATTTTCTTGGACCACTTTCCATGTATATGGTATTTACAGATTATTGCTGGCAAAAAAGCAATTAGTTATGGATTGGGAAGGCAGAAGGAAAATAACAATTACCACTATTGGAAGCTTAGCGCAGTCAGATAAAGTGGCAATCTCAGTGATTCTCATTGGGTTCAAGCTATCCCTCTTCTCCACACTGTATACAGATCTTATCAACTTCTGAAAGAGCAGTGATTTTTTTTTTTCTTTCAAAGAATTTTTTTTTCCTGAAAAAGGAAGCTAATTATTTGTGGGACCAGATGTTAGTTTTAGTGACATTTATTATATATCACTATATCTTAACATTTGCCCTGTTTAATGCTGTTTTAATTGCAGAAACCTATCTGAACTAGTTAAATGAAAGGAGAAATATATTGGACAGAGACTGAGGTATCTTTCAGAGCCCAAGTAGAGTTGGGTTCATTTAGTACTAACATCTCAGATTGGAAAGTAGCCAGGGAACTGACACTGATATCCCTTCTCTGTTGCCCTGCATTTCTCAGTGAGATACTCCTTGTATGCATTCCTTCATTACAAATAGACTTTTATGTTTCTGTATATTTAAAACAATTGGGTTACATCATCTCAATTCTATTCAAAGGATATTTCTGAATCTCTTATTCAGATGTCTTAAAAACTTGGCTCTCTGTCCAATAGCCATCCATTGGAGCTGGGGACAAAGTAATGGTGGCCAAGTTACTTCTCCAAGGTGGGAACCAAGAGAAAGTATATCATCATGTCCTGTGCAGATAATCTCAAGATGTCTTCCACAGTATTGTGTGGAATGGCCTAAGTATTAATCTAAGCAATATTGTTAATAACCTTGCAGATTAAGCCAGTTAGGAAGCTAAAATTATATATATATATATATATATATATATATATACACACACACACACACACACACACACACACATACATATACATATATATACATATACATATACATATATATACATATACATATATATATATGTATATATATATATATATATATATAGTCACTCAGTGGATGATTCATTTCTATGATTTAAATCCAATCCGATGTGACTTTTAAGTTCAATCAAACCTGTAGAACCACATAAAATAAATACAGAGACATAGGGGATATTTGGAGGGAGAGAAGTTTTTCTCAGATATGAGCTAATATGAACACTGCATTCAGGTAATGAATTTGTTTTTTGAAGAAGACAGGGAGGGAGGGAAGGAGAGAGAGAGAGAGAGATGAGAGAGAAAGAAGGGAGGAGAGATAGAGACAAAGAACAACAAAAAAGCAGTTTGCAAATATGAACTTTCTAGAAGTTGAGACATTCATCAAATTGCTACACTTAATAGGAATCATTCAACACTTATTTATAAAGACCTAAATTCATGCTTTTAAATTATTTCTTTATAATGATGCACATTTTAAAAAAAACTATTAATACATTTGTTACCAGAGTATAATAATTTAAACTTTATTTAGCTTTTGAATTGCTTGTTAATTAAAATGTATTAGAGTGACAATGGTCAACAAAACTACATAGGTTTCAAGTGTACAATTCCGGTATACGTTATCTATATATTGCATTACGAGTTCACCACCCAGACTCAGTTCTCCTTCCATCACCATATACTTAACCCCTTTTACCTTCTTCTACCTTCCCCTCTCCCCTCTTACCTTCTGGTAACCACTAAACTGTTGTCTGTGTCTATGGGTTTTTGTTTCTTTGTTGTCTTGTTCCATTGTTGCTTTCAGTTTTATAGCCCACATATCAGTGAAATCATATGCTTCTCGACTTTTTTCTGTCTGGCTTATTTTGTTTAGCATAATAATCTCAAGATCCATCCATGTTGTCACAAATGGCACTATTTCTTCTTTTCTTATGGCAGAATAGTACTCCATTGGGTATATATACCACATCTTCTTTATCCAACCGTCTATCGAAGGACAGTTTGGTTGTTTTCATGTCTTGGCCACCATAGATAAAGCTGCAATGAACATCGGAGTACATATATCTTTAGGGATAAATGTTTTCAGATTTTTTGGGAAGATACCCAGAAGAGAAATTGCTGGGTCATATGGTAATTCCATTCGTAATTTCTTGAGGAACCTCCACACTGCCTCCCATAGCGGCTGCACCAATTTGCATTTCTACCAACAGTTTCTAAGGGTTCCTTTTTCTCCACAGCCTCTCTGATACTTGTTATTATTTGTCTTATTGATGATAGCCATTGTAACTAGTGTGAGGTGATATCTCACTGTGTGTTTTTTTTTTATTTCATTTCCCTAATAGCTAGTGAAGTTGAGCATTTTTTCATATATCTACTGGCTGTTTGTATGTCTTATTGGGAGAAGTTTCTGTTCATGTCCTCTGCCCATTTTTTAAATGGATTGTTTGCTTTGTTGTTGAATTGCATGAGTTCCTTACACCTTTTGGATAGTAGCCCCTTATCGGAGGCTATGATTGCAAATATCTTCTCACATTTAGTTGGTTGCCTCTTTATTTTGTTGATGGTTTCTTTTGTTGTGCAGAAGCTTTTTAGTTTGATATAGCCCCATTCATTTATTTTAGCTTTTACAAAGTTGTTTTGAATTTTTATAAAAGTTTATTTGAGCCAACCTGACAACATGTTCCAGGGAGCAAGATCTCAAATGCTCCCCCAAACTTTAAACTTTAATTCCAAGGAGTAAGAGGGTAAAGAAATTATTCTGTGTTCTAGAAGGGATTTAGTTTACTTTTTGATCACTTGTACATTAGGTTTGGTTGAATTGTGTATGGATAAATGACATCATGATAGAATGCTCTGTAGGACTGAGAGTCATGATTAAGTGCATTTTCTTTTAAAGTGCTGTATTCCTATGCGTTAGGGAACTGCATTAGCTGGTGCATTCACGAAAAGTAACCTGAATGGCTCAACAAAGAATGCAACATATTTGATATTTAAAAGGTTGGCTTTAGAGGGAAAGGCAATTCATTATATCTGTGTGACTTCAGTAATAACATAAATCACTCTTCTCCATATTGCATTCCTTATCCCCCTACTCTGACTCATCTATGACATGAAATGCCAGGTAAAGTGTCAGATATGACAGGAAGTAATTGTAGGGGGAATGGAAAAATATTTAGTCTTTAAGTTACTTTAAGGATGTCATTCTTATGATTGGCAAGGAATTCATAGCAGTGATATTTGAAATGTATTTATATGTCCTAAAATACGTAGTGAATTTAAGTGGTCATGATTGTCCACTAAAGTAAAATCACACAGTTTTATGATTTAAAGTTTTAAGAATCATTTAACCAGCCTTGACCTTAGACTAGCAAATTCGACTTATTTCTAGTTGTAAAGGAAGGTAAGGTTTGTGAAACAAATCAGCCAATCTATAGGGTAGATGCTCTCTTGAAACAATAGGTTAGTACATGAATTTACTGAAATAGAGTAAAACTTTCTGCAGTAAAATGTGATTTTCTCCTATGTACTTTATATGTTCCTCCTATTATACTTGATGTGAGGTCAGGGAGGCCTTAGGGAATAATGAATCCTTGAGATATATGAGCTACTTTGTTTTAGACAAAAATAAGCACAGCCAGGGTGAAGGACCCTTATAATTTTTTCAAATGTTGACCCTTATCCCCCAAACTCCACCCGTTCCACTGGCACTCAACTCCCATGTTGATAGACAAACACTACTTTAATGGCAATATATGGGCAAAGATGGAGACTAAGGCATTTGCAGATTGACACTAAAAGTTGGTTACTATTCAGGAAGGGTTAGGGAATTCTGCAATGTGAAGGGCAATGTAAAACTCCAGCAAGAGAAAATAAAATTAGAGTGACCAATTCATCTTGGTTTGCCTATGACTGAAGCTTTTCCTGAGACTTGACATATTCAGTGCTAAAACAAGAAAATTCTCGAGCAAATAGGGGTTATTTGTTACCGTAGAAGAGAGAAATGGAAAAAGAGTTAAACATGTAAAGGTTCATTTAAGACACTTGAAATCCTAAATGGTTTTGACTTGGGTCTTTGCCAAGCTCATTTTGCAGTCTTATGCAATAAGGCCCAGCCTCTGAGATTTAGAAGCTAAAAATTGAGATGAGGGGCAGTTACCTCTTCTATTCCCTCCCCAAATTCCCCACACATCATGTAGAGCTTTAATATATTAAAGCAAAACCTTTTATAAATATCTCTTTAATCCTTTTAGAAGTCCCCCCCCCATAAATTTGCTTTGGAAAAGTAGATTTGTATGCACATGTGATGATTATACAACTATATTTACATTTGATGATTTATGTGCCATTACAAAGCCTCTTCCTTCCATAGTTTGCTTTAGTTTTTCTATCAATATCAATTGTATGGATATATAAACCTCAGTACTATTGATATACCTATTCAATATAAATTTTCATTTCTGTTATAGGAGGTCTTGTTTTTCTTTAATGATAGATAAATCATTAATAAGCATCTTTTTGTACATAACATGTTGTGTTTGTTGAGTTATAACTTCAGAATAAATTCATGGGGTCAGATCACAAGGTCTTTACACATGTATATCTTTATAAGTATTGTGAATTTTTACCTTGTTACTTTTAAGAAGCTTATACCAGTTTGAATGCTAATGATAATAGATGGATATGTGCTTCAAATTTAACGAGACTGTGTTAGCAATGTGTATTTTAATTATTTTGTCTAATAATTTTGCTAGTGTCAAATACAATTAAGAATTATTTTAATAAATGTTAATCATTCCCAAGGGTGAACATTTTTCTATGTGTATGTTCATTCTTTCTGTTTCTCTTTGTATCAGTTGTCTCTGCACATATTTTACTTTCAAAATTACATTCCCGTATGTGGAAGTTTACATTTAGGCATTTTCTTCTTTTGGGAGTTACAAATTGCTTGAAAGGCTAAAAGACAAAAAAAAAAAAAAAAAAAAAAAAAAAAGTTTCATTTGGCATTTCCATTTGCAATGCTGTTACATCCGCTAGGCACATCATGTCATAGTGAGTGATATTTGATAGATGACTGGGACAGTTGGAGAACAAAACTCTTTAGATCATGTTTACAGCTTCAGTGATGCCAAATGCTCTTTTCCAAAGCTGGCTTAGTGAGTGAATTTGAAATGGCTAACGGGCAAAAAGTGTGATAAATGAGCATTTGGAAGGCAATGTCGAGGATATAAACAGGTAACCTTTCCCTTGAAACCACGTTTTTAAAGACAGACTGTAATTCTTCTGAACTACATAATGTAAATAGCATAGAAGTTCGTTTTAAAGTGTAACTGATTGCACTACTTACAGGAAAACATAAATCAGGAGACAAGCAAAACAAAGTGGGACATATAAAAAGAAACAGAATATGGAATTATGACATGAGAATGATGAAGAGAGATCCTGAGTTGTTAAGGAAATTATAAGCCATTCATTTTTACTTTTCAATTTTTTTTCTAGATAGTGTCAGTTAAAGTGATTAACATTATATGGGAATTGAAAAATAGCATGACTGGGCTAGGAGTTCCCATGAATAGATGATAGTCTGCAGTATAATTTTTATTTGGCCATAATTAGACGCCCTCTTTCTGTTGCTCGTAATGGAAGGCATTGGATAAATGCTGAAGAAAGGTTGTGAAGCCCTGAGGAGATCCCCCACAGTTATGTCTCCCACTTTGGCTGATAAAACATCCCCTATAAAATATGAGTTCTACATTAAGATTGACTCATGCTACTTAGGACTTCAAGACTGTCTCCACCTGTGCTATTTTCATCACGTATCTAACATGGATAAGGGTGTTCCTTCTGTCACTAGGCCTGTCAAAATAGCACCTTTAATACACGTTTTTGTAGTTGGGAAAAATAGTTCTGAGTATAAGTAATGGTGTGTCCTGGAGTTTATTGATTGCGATGATTTTTGAGGCAGAATGGAGACTGATGTTATGAGAACTCAGTTGTCCTTTCAGATGATCTAGATTTTCAGTGTACCAGTGCGTATTCCAAATGTACCCCCACCCCAGGTGGTGTGGATCCTGACAGATGACTTAATAGTTCCTGTTCTCATTTTTTCCCCACAGGAAAAATTTGGATAAAATGCTGTGTGACATCATTGGGGAGGATTAAAAGTTCTCTTTTAGAAATTTTTTGATTAAAAATAAAAACAAAAACAAAAAATACACTTGACCCCTGGGAGGAAAGTAGCTTTTCAAATGCAGTTTTCGTTTAACTGATTTGTATTTAATGTCAAAATACATATCTCATTTGCTTTTACCATTTTTCTGTGTTTTCCGGGTAATTGCAGAAATGTTCAGTAGACTTTGACTATGCAAATACTCCTACATTTGGAAGGCTGGGTAATGATTCTAACAAAGTATGAAAAAATCTTAACAATGGGCTAATCTTCTTGAGGTCACACCTGGCTAACCATAATGCAGAGACCGATATATATATATATATATATATATATATTTAAATATATATATATAAATACTTATGTGTGTATAGTCTTACATAAAAATACTTAGAAAATGAATTAACCATTTACAAATATAACATATGATCTTATTTCCTCTTCATAACACTGATTCATGAAAAATGTTCAATTCCTTTATTTATTCCTTAGAAAACCTTTTAAAGCCTTTAAAATATTGAATTTTTCAATGTATCAAATCTTTAATAATTCCTTTATTGAAAGTCTTTTTTTAATTAAAGTTTATTGTGGTGACAATTGTTAGTAAAGTTACATTGATTTCAGGTGTACAATTCTGTATTACATCATCTATAAATCACATTGTGTGTTCACCACCCAGAGTCAGCTCTCCTTCCATCACTAAAGATTTGATCCCGTTTAACCTCATCTACCTCCTCCCTCCCCCCTTACCCTCTGATAAGCACTGAACTATTTTCTGTGTCTATGAGTTTTTGTTTCTTATTTGTTTGTCTTGTTCTTTTGTATTTTTGGTTTGTATACCACATATTAGTGAAATCATGTGTTTTTTTTTCAGTCTGACTTATTTCGCTCAGCATTAAAATCTCAAGATCCATCCATGTTGTCACAAATGGTCCTATTTCATCTTTTCTTACTGCCGAATAGTATTCCATTGTGTGCATATACCACGACTTCTTTATCCATTCATCTAACGAAGAACTTTTTGGTTGTTTCCATGTCCTGGCCACTGTAAATTAAGCTGCAATGAGCATTGGAGTACACATGTCTTTATGCATAAACATTTTCAGGTTTTTCAGGTAGATACCCAGGAGAGGGATTGCTGGGTCATGTGGTAATTCTATTCTTAATTTTTTGAGGAATCTCCACCCTGCCTTCCATAACGGCTGCACCAGTCTGCATTCCCACCAATAGGATATGAGGGTTACTTTTTCTCCATAGCCTCTCCAACACTTGTTACTATTTGTCTTGTTGATGATAGCCATTCTAACTGGGGCGAGGTGATATCTCATTTTGGTTTTTATTTGCATTTCTCTGATGATTAGTGATGTTGAACATTTTTTCATGTCTATTTGCCATTTGTATGTCCTCTTTAGAGAAATGTCTCTTCAGGTCCTCTGCCCATTTTTCAATAGGGTTGTTTGTTTTTTTTGTTGTTGAGTTGTGCGACTTCCTTGTATGTGTTGGTTATCAGCCCCTTATCAGAGGCATTGTTTGCAAAAATCTTCTCCCGTTAAGTTGGGTTGTCTCTTTATTTTGTCGATAGTTTCTTTTGCTGTGCAGAAGCTTTTAAGTTTGATATAGTACCATTCATTTATTTTAGCTTTTACTTCCCTTGCTTTTGGAGTCAAATTCATAAAATGTTCTTTGAACCCAAGGTCCATAAATTTAGTACCTATGTTTTCTTCTATGCAGTTTATTGTTTTCTGTCTTTTGCTTAAATCTGATCCGTTTTGAATTAATTTTGGTACATGGCGACAGATAACAGTTCTGTTTCATTCTTTTGCACGTGGCTTTCCAATTCTGCCAGCACTATTTATTGAAGAGGCTGTCTTTTCTCCATTGTATGTTTTTAGCTTTTTTGTCAAAAATTATCTGTCCATATTTATGTTATTTTTATTTCTGTGTTCTTAGTTCTATTCCATTGGTCTATGTGTCTGTTTTTCTGCCAATACCATGCAGTTTTGATTATTGTTGCCCTTTAGTACAAGCTGAAGTCAGGGAGTGTAGTACCCATAGTATTGTTCTTTTTTCTTAAAATCACTTCATCTATCTGGGATTTTTTGGGTTCCAAACAAATCTGGTGATTTTTTGTTGTTGATGTTCTATTTCTTTAAAAAATGCCCTTGGGATTTTTATGGGTATCACATTAAATCTGTATATTGCTTTGGGTAATATGGCCATTTTAACTATGTTGATTCTTCAAATCCATGAGCAAGGAAGGAATGTCTTTCCATTTCTCTGTGTCTTCTTCAGTTTCTTTAAAAAATGTCATAGTTTTCAACATATAGGTCTTTCACATCCTTGATTAAGTTTATTCCTAGGTATTTTATTCTTTTTGCTGCTATTACAAAAAAAATTGCTTTTACTATTTCTTTTTCTGACACTCTGTTGTTAGTATATAGAAATGCAATGGACTTTTGTACATTGATTTTGTAGCTGACAACATTATTGTACTCATTGATAGTTTCTAATAGCTTTTTGGTCGAGTCTTTATGGTTTTCTATGTATAGCATCATGACATCTGGAAAAAGTGTAAATTTAACTTCTTCATTCCCAATTTGCATGCCTTTTATTTCTTTATCTTGCCTGATTACTCCAGTGAGGACTTCCAACACTATGTTGAAAAGCATAGGTGATAGGGGACAGCCCTGTCGTGTTCCTGTACGTAGAGCAAAGGACTTCAGTTTTTCACCGTTAATTATGAGATTAGCTGAGGGTTTGTCATATATGGCCTTTATTATGTTAAGATATTTTCCTTCTATACCTATTGTATTAAATGTTTTAACCATAAATGGATGTTGTATCTTGTCAACTGCTTTTTCTGCATCAGTTAATATAATCATATGATTTTTGTCCTTTATTTTGTTTATGTGATGTATTACATTGATGGATTTGTGTATGTTGAACCATACTTGTGCCCCTGGGATAAACCTTACTTGGTCGTGATGAATAATGTTTTTAATATATTGCTGCACTTGATTTGCTAGAATTTTGTTTAGAATTTTTGCACCTGTATTCATCAGAGATATTGGTCTGTAGTTTTATTTTTTTCTGTTATCCTTACCAGGTTTTGGTATCAGGTTAATTTTGGCCTCATAAAATGAGTTAGGAATGTCGTGCGGGGTGTCACGTGGGGTCTCAGCTCCCGCTCCCCACATAAGAACGCAGGACATGCTGAGGCCAAACAGGAATACCCATGAAGCCATAGATATGGGAGTCATACCATTATATTCTTACTGGCAGCATCCGCCTCTCTGCAATCCACTCTTGCTAACTCAGCCACTATCTTCTTGGTAGGCCCCATTTTCTGCTAGCATAGCCACAACAGTTATATTAGTGGCCAATGGCTCACTGGTTACAGCTGATGGCCAACTAGTCATGGCTGATGGCCATCCAATCACAGTTGATGGCCATTTACTACCTGTGCAAGCACCTTTCCACGTGAGGCCGAGAGCCTGAAAACTGCACTCCTGGCTCTGTCCCCACAGGGAATACTATCTCTTCTTGAATTTTTTGGAAGACTTTGAGCAGGACCGGTATTAGATCCTCTTTGAAGGTTTGGTAGAATTCACTAGTGAAGCCCTCTGGTCCCAGAATTTTGCTTTTGGGAAGGTTTAGATGACTGATTCAATTTCGTCACTGGTGGTCAGTCTGTTTAGATTTTCCATTTCTTCATGGTTCAGCCTAGGAAGGCTATATGTTTCTAAGAACTTGTCCATTTCTTCTAGGTTATTGATTTTGGTGGCATATAGTCCTTCATAGTATTCTTGGATGATCCTTTGTGTTTCTGTGGTGTCCGTGATAACTTCCCCTTTCATTTCTGATTTTGTTTATTAGTGTCTTCTCTCTTTTTATCTGAGTGAGCCTAGCCAAGGGTTTGTCAATTTTATTAATCTTTTCAAACAACTAGCTCTTTGTCACATTATTTTTTTCTATTGTCTTTTTGTTCTCTATTTTATTTAGTTCTGCTCTGATTTTTATTATTTCCTCTTTTCTGCTGACCTTGGGTTTCATTTGTTCTTCTTTTTCTAGTTTCTTAAGGCGTAATCTGAGGTTATTTATTTAGAATTTTTGTTGTTTCTTGAGATAGGCCTGTAATGATATAAATTTCCCACTTAAAACTAATTTCGCTGCATCCCCCAAATTTTGGTAGGATGTGTTTTCATTCTTATTTGTTTTGATGTATTTTTGATCTCTCTTCTAATTTTTTCTTTGACCCAGTCATTTTTTAAAAGTATGTTGTTTAATCTCCATGTATTTGTGATTTGTCCTGCTTTCATTTTGCAGTTGATATCCAATGTCAAAGCCTTGTGATCGGAGCATATGCTTGGTATGATTTCAATTTTCTTAAATTTGCTGAGGCTGATTTTATGTCCCAATAGATGATCTATCTTTGAGAATGTTCCATGTACACTAGAAAAAAATGTATAGTCTGATGTACTAGGATGAAGTGCTCTGTAAATATCAATTATATCCATTGCATCTATTGTGTCCTTTAAGGCTGCTATTTCTTTCTTTCTTTTCTGTTTGTATGGTCTATCCATAGCTGTCAATGATGTGTTTAGGTTCCCTAGTATAATTGTGTTTTGGTCAATTTCTCCCTTTATTTCTGTTAGTAGTTGCTTGGTATATTTTGGTGCTCCCTGATTGGGGTCAGAAATATTGATGAGTGTTATGTCTTCTTGTTGTATAGTCCCCTTTACCATTATGAAATGTCCATTTTTGTCTCTTGTTGTCTTTTTCACCCTGAAGTCTGTTTCATTTGATATCAGTATGGATACACCTGATATTCTCTACAGACCATTTGCTTGTAGTGTCAATTTCTACCCCTGTTAACAGTCCACCTGGGTCATAGGGCACCACTTTCATGTGGGGATGTGGAGAGCTTTTGAAGTTCCAAAGCTCTTCCTGCACCAGATTCAGAGCCTATGTGCTTCAGCAGCTCTGTTTACTCCTGCAGGGATCCACCCAGATTGTCGGGGACAGGGACAGGGTGGGTTGAGAGAGGTGGCCCAGAGCAATGGCGGCGACCACCATCACTGCCAGTCCCGCTTTCACAGCTCCCTCCCCTTTGCCAGAACTAGTTGGGCTGCAAGTCTGTGTCTCCAGACCACAGTTCTCAGAACTGCAAATATTCTGTTCTTTTGATGTGACACTGCCACTGTTCCCCTTCTAGCACTGGGCAGGTGGGGGCAGGGCAATATCTGGGAGTATGGGGAGCAGGAGGCTAGTCGTAGTGCCTACGGCTTCTTTTCTTTGCTTGGCAGTGAGGGCTTAAACTGCAGTTTTCAGCCTTCTTCCTTCAGTCATTGCTCCAAGGTCTCTGCCATGAGTGTTGGGTTCAGCCATGTTGTATGCTGCCCCCTCAGCCCTGTGGTATAAGTGGAGTCCTAGCAGTCCAAGTTATTTCCTATCCCACAGCTTTGGTAATTCCGGAGTGCAGCAAGCTCGGAACATTGAACTAGGTCTGCGTCCTGTGCCCACACAGCCTGTCTTCGCACCTCTCCCTTCACTCCTCCCCACCTCGCACAATTTGCCCACCTTTAGGTGATTTCAGTAGTGGGCCTCTTAGTTTTGCCTGTCTGCTGTGCAGGGAGTCCTTTGTGGAGTTATAGTTGTTCAATTTGTTGTAAATTCCAGGGGAGATTTCAAGAGGCTCACCTCACCCAGCCATTTTTATGATGTCTCCTGCATGTCTTCTTGCATCCATACATTTGCATGATTCTGTTTCTGCCTGAGATGTTTCCCCTGTAACTTCCCCTAAGTAAAACCTAGTCCCATTTCAAGTTTCGATCCAAATACAATCTCCTCAGAGAAACCTATGTTTTTTTTTTTTCCCTACACCTCGCTGGATAAGAAGACACTTGTATTTGTTGTTAAAAACTCATAGTTAACAACACTCATCATACTATAGTTATATTACCCTTTAACCTCTCTGTCTTCCCTATTAACTTGAGATTCTTAAGGGCAGGCATATTTCAACTCCAGTACATTTTTGCTGAATCTATACATGAGTGAGCAGGAATCATGAGATAATTTGGTAAAACTGCTTTGAAAGTGGCAAGTAGTGCATAAATGTCATAGATTATCATTCCTCTTCATCATCATAAATGTATCCTATGGCATTAAGTCATCTCAAACAATTTTTTAATAATATATAAATAATGGATATATATATTAAAGAAAGAAAATGGTTCAAAACCACTAAGCACTGATTTATGTCCACTGTCATGAGAAATCACCGTCAAGTCTTCCTGATATAAAAGCTGAGAGTATTATGCTTTTGTATCCGGAAGTCTTGGCAGTAATTTCTTATCCTGACTTGCAAAGAAATAATTGAAGAAATCATGGAGAATCATGATTTAACTCTCTTTTGTTCCATTGAAATCAAGAATGCTATAAGTGACGTTCAATTTTGACGTATTCAGTATAACATAAGAACACATAATGTAGTATACTGGTAGCATAGAAAATAGGCAAATAGAAAATAGACATCAAATAAAGATATTTTCATGGCAAAGAATATCATGTAATATATGGCAGAAGCTGAAGGTAAAGAATGATGATAGTACTGCCCAGATTAATAAAATTTGAACATATTTCTACAGAACGTGACCAATGGCCAGTTTGGTGCTTAGACCTATGAAGCAAATGCCTGTGTTCTCAGAAGTCCACAGGAGGGTACAGGGAAAATTGATAAAGCCCTCATTACAAAGACACATGGATTAAAAGATACTGTCTACATTTAAGTTACTTTAAGAATCTAAAGATTCTAAAGAGATGCTCAACATAAGAAAAGGTTTTTGTTTTTTTTAATAAGGCAGCCTTACTAAGGATGCAGTTTCTCAATGACAGAGAATCCTAAAACAAATAATGCACAGCTTCCTCATCTTTATCCTGAATACTGTTACAGCCTTCTAATCTTATTCTTATGGAGATTGAAGGAGGTAATGTATATCAATTTCACATTAGACGTTAAAGGCAGGCATATTACAATGAATGTTTGCTGAATCTATACATCTATAAAATCTATAATTTAAAAGTGTAAATATTAGGCATTGTAAGCAGGTTTATCACAACTATTGTTATCAATTGCATATGGATGATGATGGTCCCAGTTCTTAGAAAGCCAAAGTGTCGATTATTTCAATTTCCAAAGTAGGTATTGAACAACTATCTTTTAGTAGGAATGTGTGAGTGTGTGTGTGTGCACGTGCGTGTGTGCGTGTAGTACATATACACATATAATAAATCTTATATATATGAGAGATAAATTATAAAGAACTGGCTCACACAATTACAGAGACTGGCAGGTACCATTATCTGCAGGGTGAAAATTGGCAAGGTGGAGGCCCAGGGAGCCAACGGTTTAGTGCCAGTCTGAGTCGCAAGTCCTTAGAATCAGGAAAGCTGATGTTTCAGCTCAACTCCAAAGACAGGAAAAAAACCTGATGTCCTAGTTTGCAGACTAGGAAGAAAGAGTTCTCTCTCTTACTGGGATTAGGGTCAGTTAGCCTTTATGTTCTGTTCAGGACTTCAGCTGATTGGATGAGGCCCACCCTCACTAGGAAAGGCAATCTGTTTTACTCTGTCTACAGATTTAAATGTTAATCTCATTAAAAACACACCTACAGAATGACGTTAGACCAAATATCTAAGCAGCTCATGGTCCATTCAAGTTGACACATAAAATGAACCATAACAATCAATTCCCTGATTTTTCTTTATGACCATATCTAATATATTCGGTTTTAAATTCATAAGAACAGTAAACAAATCTTAAAACAATTACTCTGAAAGCAAATATTTATACCATCAAGGAAAATCTGTATTTGTATTTACCTGTGTATTTCCATGTGTTTATCTTTTCCTGACAATAAGATCATTATGAAACATTTCTAGTAAAAAAATTAGACAGGAGAAGAAGTTTACAATACTGTTATTTCAACGAGTGTATCTATATACAGGTTTTCAGTATACCCATCATCACCAATGCCAACTCATTTAAGAAATAACTTTTCTTTTTTTAAGTTATATGCTTTATTATATTCAGCTTTGGTAATAAAAAATGACTATCATTTATTGTGCCAAAACTTTTGCTAGACTCACTAGCAATACTATCTCAGATAATCTTCAGTGTCCCACTAATCATTATCATGATTAGTAAATGAGGCTACCAGGATTGAAGCTCAGATTTATAAACTCAAAAAAGTCCTGGTTCTTTGCACTATGTCTAGCTCCTTTCTTATCTATAATTATCATTTCATTTTTCACTGATTACAAATTATATTATATTATAAAAAAGGGGTAATTTTACAGCATTTTAAAATGAATTCTATTTATTTATCTACACTGGTGCAATCACTATGATGGCACCTAAGACAAGAGTATAATTAGTCTCAGCAGGTGATTAAATCTGCAGTTATTTTATTTAGCCTTGATTCTCATTGATAATCTTTGTATCATAAAGCACTCCAATAATAATAGAATATTAACTGTTCGCTATAAGAAATACATTGTTTTCTAACAATTTGCTTTAATATGGACTAGGCAAAAACAAAACGACAGAGTAGAGATAGACTGTGGAGGATAGTATCACTCTTTTATGGACACTCCCACTTTCAACAGGTAATTTACAAATTTAATAAGATTATCACTTACCCTAAAAATTGCTTGGTGCCCATGGTAAAAATCATCCTGTTTACTGAAATAAATGAGTTGGATAATAAGTCTAGCCCTATGAATGTAATGGTTTAATTACAGAGCCATGGTATTCAGGGTAGTATTGAGAAAGCTGAAATATATAAAGTGAAATTTCTATTCATTCACGGTAGCATGTATCAACACAGATATCAAAGGCAGATAACTTTTCCCATTTTCACAGAGGAGAAAGTAAGTTTAGGAAAGATTTTATGACTTGATGAAAGTAACATAGAATGAAGAAAATCCTTAAAGTTTGTAATGTCTGTCAAACCAAGAAGAAACAGTAAGTTATCCATGATAGCAACACGGAACGTTTAAAATTGCCTGGCACCTCCCTAACTGCTGGAGATACAGAAGTGAACAAGACAAATTTCTTGAATTCACAGAGCTTATAGTTTGGTGAGGAATGTAGGAAATGAAGAAGATGGCACGTACATAATGATTGCATTTTAGAGAGTGATAACTACAAAATAAATAAAGCAGCAAAACTGAGTGAGGTATGATGAGGCATGTGCCTGTATTTCAGTCAGGTCATAAGTTTCACACATGAAATTTGAACATTACAAAAGTGATGCTAAGGAGCGAAATTTGCAGAGACCTAAAGCAGGTCTTTTAGGTTACGACTCTGTGTTGGAAATGAGCTTGAGATGTTCTAAGAATTTCAAGAAAACCAGTGTGGCTAGACCAGAATGAGCAAAAAGAGTGATAGGATATGAAGTCAGAGAAAGAGGCAGCAGTCTGATCCCAGCTGATCTTTTAGGAACTTCAAATGGTTTGAGCAGGGTGTTGACATAATATGATATAGTTGTGAAAGCATTGATCCTGCTATAGTGGGAAGTATAGACGTGGGTGGCAATTAAGTGAAGCTAAAGGTGATAAGAAGAACTGTTGATGACATGGATTAAGTAAAGAGAGAAAGAAAGGAATCAAGGATTCTAGATTGACCACCTCAGTGGGTGATATTAACATGAAATAGTATATGAAAATCAGAAGAAGTTTTTAAACTTCTTTTGTTTGTTTATTTGGGCTAACAAGTTCTATTAGAAAATGTATCTTACATAATTGATAGGTTTTATATACTTTTATGCTCTCTTTTTACTCAATTGTACCATGTTAGCATACAAAATTTAAGAACCAGAGTCCTCATTTGTTTCAATGTGTTCAGGAAGTAAGAACTATTGCATTCACTGACATTGTTCAGTAGGAAGCCATAGAGACAAGGCACAGAAACACACCCACTGAACCTGTTGGTTTCTTCATACAGTCCTAGTAGGCTCACCACACGCTATTGTCTGTTTTGCAGTCAGGGCCAATCATTCAGAACAGTAAAAGGGCTGTTTTTTCTGCAACTTGGATTAGCAGCAAATGTGGGGAACATCACATGACCATGCCTGTCTTCTCCCATGGAAGGATTCCTGTTTAAAGTGTGAGATATTCCCAAATCAACAAGCTCTAGCTTTAAAGAACAGGAAGCAAACTTATTTGAGTGAGTTATTAAGTGAATGGTGATGGTGCTCCATTTCCACTTCTTGAGTTCTGAACGTGGGTGTTATACACTACAGGAGAGGCTATGAGGTATATCGTCTCTTAGTTTGGCACAAAAGTAATTGCGGTTTAAAAGGTTAAAAATAATTGCAAAAACCACAGTTAGTTTTGCACCAAACTAATACATATTTAAGGCATATACCATATCCCACCAGACAGTGGTGCTATCCTGAATAGCGTTTTCTCCTGGTTGGTATTATAACAAACATTTTGTAAGGCAATTCCATGGTTCTATCAAGCCTGATCCTTCCAAGTGAAGAGGCATGGATAAAGACTATCAAGGCAACTCCAAGTGCTTGAACACATTCATTAAAATTCAGGCAAGTACATGCATGTCGATAAAGTCATCCTTATCAAAATGCTTTGCTTTTGTTTTCCTTTTGCTTATTTGATATTTTTGTCCTATTTGTCCCAGCACCTTTAGAATTTACTCTCATACGTGTCCCCCAATCTTTCACATTCAACTTGGTAAAGTCCTATAACTCTTCCATTGTTAGTCTAGGTCCTGTGAGCCAAGGTCTTCCATTTGTGGTCTGAGCTGTGTTGGACCCAGCCTTCATTAAGGAATTGGTAATAATTAGGAATGATTGGAAATGTATCTATTTTGGCAAAGAAAGTGTAGAGGGATATGAAATCTGCTGTTCTCATCCTTGTCTGTATTTGTCCAAATGCCCCATTTTATTTCTCAAAGTCCAACCCCTTTCCCATTACTGCTGCTCTTTTAATAAGAGACCTGGCAGTGCTGAGCACTTAACTGTTTCTGCAATCCTGAAAACCTTTACGTCCATGCCTTGGAAATGTCAGATCATGTCTGCTCTATATTCACATAAAATAAGAAAATTTAAAAACACTGTTATAGAGAATTTTTGATTTCCCTCTTGTGCCTTGAGTTGGGCAAGAACTATTTTTACTTATCCTCTTCTTTCTATATATTTTCTATTTTTGAAGAAGTTACAGCCTATGCCACATTTCTCTTTAATCACCACTGTGTTAATAGTGACAAGGTACCACTGACACTTCATCTTCCAGTAGCCTGCACTCTACTCACAGCACTTCTAACCCATTCCCAGGCAAAATGTTAGTAATCAGGATACACCACAAGCCATAGATTATCAGTGGCTCAATTCACCTAGTAGGGAAGATGCACACGAGCTCATCAAATATATCAACAATCCAGTTCCAGAATCCTATTTTTAGGGTCTGTTTTCCCAGGTCAATTCCTGGTACCAATCACTATGTCAGTGTCCCAACACAAAAATAGATGCACACTCAAAAATAATGATAATGTAGAGGTTAATGAAGAGAATATTTACAAATATGCAAATAGGCTTAGTCTAAGAGGGATGTTGAAATACTGGGGAGCTAACAGCAGTGGGAAGCAGCTACCACTACTAGGTATGAATAGAAAAGTTGGAGGTGAAGGGAGCTATTAGAAGAACCTTGTAAGGAAGCTGTAGCTGGACATAAGGACCAGCCCTTAGGAGATGTGGCTTTCAGTAAAGGAAATTACCCTCTGCCAAGCCATGGCCTGGGAAGGACAGACCCAGGGATATAAATACTTTTCTCTCTCTTCTCCAAGCTTCTAATCTCTTGCTGTTGCCTTCTACTGGCTAAAACTCAAACAGAGGACAAGTGTAAGGAATCCCAGGTGACATGTAACATAAAATCATACTCCATAAAATCAGAAGGTAGCGAATAACAGACAAAGGCTCTAACACAGCGTATAGTATACGTGCAAGCAATTGTTCACCTGGCAATATCAACTGAAATAATGTGGCATCTATGAATTTTATTTTTCGAAGCTTCAGATATTTTGAACCAGACCTACTATTCCTCATTTATTCTCAACCTCTGAAACTTAAAGTTTAGTATTTCAGTCTAGATACTGCTTAACTGATCTGCAGTTTCACATGCATTTTTTTATGAGTGGTTTTGCAGAGTGAAAAGCAAGTTTTAGTCATTTGAAAAGGACAATGTTTTGTTCTTTTTTTCTTGAAAAGCAAATAGGCCAGTTGTACACTAAAATTGTACCAAATCACTGAAATGTCATGGCTATGATAACTACTGCATTGGCAGAAAATTGGAAATGAACTGTGAGAGATAACACTCTACACAGTCACTTACTATACCAGACTCCTTAGTTTCCTATTGAGGAAATAAAAGCATTGTGAGGAAAAAAAAAAAAACAAAAGAAAAAAGAAAGAAAGAAAAAGAATTTGTAGAATAAGAAAGCTTATCAAACACATTTTAAAATTTATTATTGATCTTGATAATTTAGTTTAAAAATTACATTATTCTCAAAATACAATCATTATAAAGGTCCCCCATTAGTAATGTTAATATCAATCAACCCATAAATATTTATTCATTATATATTGCATGCTTAGTACTATTAGAATCTGTCTTTTAGTATGTAGAAACTATTATATACCTCATTTAAACAGGGAATTTAACTGTCTTTGAAAATAGTGAGGAAAAATGTCGACTTCTGAGTCAGTCAGCTTTTCCATTTGCAAACAACCAGGTCCTACACTGACCAGTTTGAGCATAAGGGGACTTTACTACGATACATCAGATAGTTTATTATATTTTTGAAGGGTCGAATTTCAGGGTATGAGGTACGAGTCATGGATGTCACTCAGACTAATCCATGGAACTGTTGCAGTAAAGACTCTCTCCAGCAGCTCCCAGTGTGAACCAAGCATGCAAATCTGTTCCATTCTATGTTGCAAACTGAATGTCTTCTCCACCACCCTCACTGGAGAAATGGGTTCTTTGAAATATCTGCTTCTTTAAATCATTTTACTCAAGAAGACAAGATGAATAAGAAACATGGAAGTAATTTTAAGGTCAAACAATCAACATTTCAGATTTCACCTTAACTGAGAGAAGTATTTGGATGTGTATAGAATTTTGGAGGTGTGACAAGCTTAGAAGCAGTTTAAGGTTGAAGAAATAAGAAATAGTTTAAGGTTGAAGTACAAATTGCTTCCTTGTTTATGTCCTACAGTGACAGAAATCAGAAAATATGCGGCCTTTGGTATCAGATTAAAAGCTTCAAATAGTATCTAGCTTAGTGGGTAGTGCTTAGCAATTAAAAAAAATTATATAAGCAGTAGTAGCTAATAGTTGGTATTTCGGAAGGTATATAGTAAATCACCAATGCTTCTCAACTGGTGATCTTATTAAAATGATAATTCTACTACAGTAGACCTAGGGTGAAACATGAGATATACATTTCTAACTACCTTCCAGGTTATTATTGAATTTTAGGACTCAATCCACACATTGAGTAGTACGTTTCTGAAGAATACATTATTACTAAGAGTTACTAATAAATATTCTATGAAAAAGTTATTAAATGATTAAGTCAGGAAAATCCTAGCTTAAATTCTGTCAGTCTTTTTTTTCTTTAAATAAATTTCTCAGAGCCTTTAATAAGTTAAGGCAGATAAAGACAGCCTGGGGCAATGAGGGCAAGGAAGGATGAGTAGAGGTATGAAGGTATTTAATTTTACCTTTTCAAACTTGACTTAAAATCTTATTATTCACTCATCATTTGAAGGAACTAGTATCCATTATAGGTATTTTTGAAAATCTTGATGTTTGACTTCATAAGCATTATAAATTAGCTTGAATTTTCTCTATTGTACCATTTTATTAGTAATAATTAATAAAAGGGTTTTTAAAAGAAATATCACTCTTTGGTAGAAAAAAATATAACATGCAACTGGATTATCTATTAGAGGGCTGTTACATCTCAGAGAAAAAAATTGCGACCAGAATCCATGATTGCATCATGTAATGAGAGAAACTAAAAGAAACACACAAAATGCATAAAAGATTATATATATATATATGCATATATACATATATATACACATATATGTGTATAATTATATTTATTTACATTTATATTTATATTTTTAATATGGATAATCTGCAAGCTCAAACTATAGAGGGACTAGAAAGCCTCCCATGATAACAAAATAATTGTAAAGCTTACTATCTTTTTATAAGTTGTCTCACGTTCATTTTTTTTTTCTCCTACTATTTATTTGTGAAGGCTTTTGAACAATTTTTATGCTCCTGGTATTTGGCTAGGTATGGGGGAAAAGAGAAAGTATTAAATAATGATGACACAGAACAGGATCATTAAACTTGACAAAACAGAGAAAAATGTGTGTAAAACCCATAAGAGAGCATCAAAATTGGCCTACAATGTCAAACAATCTAACATGTATGCAAATGGAGTCCCAGAAGATAAGAGAGATATAGGGTAGAAAAAAGATTTTAAAAAACAATGTCTCAACATAGATTTAAACAAAATTGGCCCCATTACAGTGGCAATGCTGGAAGCAGGGGAGATGGTCTAATTGGCCTTTAGGTACATGGCAATCCTTAGTTAGCAAGGCAGTGGTTTGGGGATTTCAAAGACGAAAGGTCAATCAACATTAGGGACCAAAGGTTTTCTTGGGTCCCACTGAACATTTGCTGGAACAAAATAGGGATTCATGGGTGCTTTTTAGGGTCAACCTGTCATAATGGTCCATATGGTAGAGAGCAGAGGTGTCGTGTCTGACCATTTCACAGTACATATGAGCAAACGGAAGGAAATAGAATGGTGGGGTGGTAAACATAATAATTCTAAAAATCAGAAGTCCTGGGTATGTCTTGGTCTTTGTATTAGCTAGGGTACGCCAGAGAAACAGAATGAAGTGTGCATATACCGTGTTTCCCCAAAAATATGACCCAGCCAGATCATCAGCTCTAATGCATCTTTTGAAACAAAAATTAACATAAGACCCGGTCTGATTTTACTGTAATATAAGACCAGGTCTATAATATAATATGATAAGATATATGATATGATATGATATGATATGATATGATATGATATGATATGATATGATATGATATAATACCAGGTCTTATATTAATTTTTGCTCCAAAAGACACATTAGAGCTGATTGTCTGACTAGGTCTTATTTTCGAGGAAACAGGGTATATGTGATTTAAAATAAAAATTGTCTCATGTGATTAAGGTAGCTAAGTTGTAAAGCCTGCAGAGTGAGCCATAGGACAGCCAACCATGTAGTTCTAGTCCGAAGGCTGGCAGGCTTGAGACCCATGAAGAACCAATGATACAGTTTGAGTCCAAAGACATTCAACAAAAAAAACAATTTGAAGGCAGTCAGACAGGAAGAACTAACTATCCCTTACTAGGGAATCAGCCTTTGTGTTCTGTTCAGACCTTCAGCTTATTGTATGAAGCCCACCCACTTGATGGGTAACAGTCTGCTTTACTCAATCCATCAATTTAAATAGTAACCTCATCCAAAAATATTGCCACAGATATACCCAAAATGTGTCACCACATATCTGGGTTCCTAGGGTCCAGTGAAGTTGACACATAAAATGAACCATCATAGTTTTGATAACCGTTAATTGTGAAACAACCCCTAGATACATTTCTTCATTTCAGTTTAATCAGTTTTAACTACTCTAATGTTGGCCTAAGATGATCATTGCCTTTGTATTCATGTTTGTTTAATTATGAGGTAATTAGGTTCAGCTTTGATCATATAAAGTAATAAATGCCTCCCAAAGCTTAAATCAAAATTTGCCTTCTGCAGGTTAGCTGCTTTTGTGTTGAGAAATTTCAATATGAAATTCTTTATTTCTCTTCCATATTTTAATAACATTCTCAACTAAAGTGCTTATATGTTCTATAATTTTAAATGATTCACAGAGAAATAATAAGGGAGTGACTGTGAAAGACTATGCTGATTTAAAAAGCTGCACTTTGGAATTTTGCTTTTAATCCACCAACTGGGAACGTGTCCTACATAAAAATCAACAGGATTCAAGATCCATTAATTCCCCTGATACACTTATCTCAGTACCATCATGTCCCATTCTGAGTCTATCCTTGCTGTTAAACGTGAGTGTGAGGTTCAGTAGTTGTAAGCCTGGCTTTCTTACATAGAAGTAACCATACACAAAATACCAGGCTCAGTAAGCATTGCAAAGGTACTTCTGCTTGGACAGAGGATACCACAGGAACTTTTCAAGCCCGATGCCAATATCAATGTTGTTGACAGAAAAACATTTATTTAAAATTATACAGAATGAATACAAATATTCACAAGCTGAAACACATGAATCAGTTGACGCATGGGAAAGTAATATGGGAAAATTATTCAAAGAAAGGAAAAGTTACGTGGCCAATAGTTGCATTACAAATAATGCTAAAATTCAAAGGGAGATAGCTAAGTACCTAACATCAAAGGCCTTTTACCGCGATTGCTTTTGTAAAGGTTCCTCCTGAAGGAACTGTATGTAGACCAGTACCTCGATATTGTGAATGCTGATGCTGAAGGCCAAAACCTGGATGGATTCAGTTTGGTGATCTTTGTCAGTAAATCATCATCAACAAACATTGCTTTGAATTTATTATTGGTGTTTTGTTCCTGATAATGTAATTCTGAATAGCCTTTAAGGGTTAATCTGACATTCTTCCTATTGTGGCTGCATGTCTTGGTGTTGTGAACTCAATGGCAAAATTCAAAAGGCTGCTGAATTTGAAAAATAATAATAATATTGCCATTATGCCAGTTGCTCCAATTTTGACATTCATCAGACACATACATTTTTTGAATGTCTTCATAATTTCACACAACTGTTTTATTTGGCTATCATAAATTAATACTGGAAAAGTTTATATCCTTGGGTCCTGTCTTAGTCCTTTGTCTGCAGTATATTTCTTTGTAATTTTAAATATATGTTACATATGATGGGTCTAAATAGCTATAGAAAGATTTTTGAGTTTGTTTTCGGGGGAATAGAAGAGACAGCTGTGCTTTAAAGACCAGAGGTCATTACTGGAAAAAAAAAAAAATTGGAATGTTAACTGGAATTTTTTTCCAAAGTCAAATTTTATGGAAAACTAAGGTGATGAGAAACATGATTAACTGATGGCATAAGGAAGGTGAATTTAGATATAGTTGTTTGTGACCAAATATATGTAGTTTTCCAAATAAGATACTATACAATTAGCAGAAAAAATTTAAAAGCCATCAAAATTCATTTTCACTAAGAAAATAAAGTTGTTGTATATTGGGAAACATAGTGTCTAGAAATTAGGTGCTATCTCCCATGCCAAAATAAGCTTTCAGTGAGCATCTTCAATGTGAATTGATTGAATCAGTGAAGATGTGGAGGAGTGTCTAATTATGTTAGCATTTAGTGTGAATTAAAAAAAGACAAATATATATAATTTTAAATCTAGCTATGGCTGCTATCTTTCTGTTGAGATATATATACATATATATATATATATATATATATAAAGAAATATATATGTATATATGTGTATATATATATATATATATATATATATGTATATGTATATTTTCCCACATATCATTAAGCCCAGTGAAAAATAGTCTATAGAAAACAATGTTAGTTTTTGATACTATAATATTTTATTAAAATATTTTATATGTCGAAGGTAGTTGGTTTTTGATTCCAAAACTCAAGACCCCAAGATAGGAGTCTGTATAATGTCTTTTCCTTTGTCACTTTCAATTTAAAAAGCTTGAATGCAAAATGGAGTAATATTTTAAAAGCAGGTATTAGAATGTCCAGTTCTGAGTGTAAACTGGGAGAAAATGGGTCACAGGTGAAAGATGCACCTGATTACATCACACATATCTTTGAACATTGTAAACACGCCAGTAAGTCATAGTCAATGTATTGACATTAAGTGGAAAAAATAAGCAATGATTAAAATTGGAAGGTTCGTAAGGGCAGTGAAATTTGTCTATAAAATGTTCTGTGTTATCTATGAGCATATCATACAAGTAAAGCCTGTCAGAACGTGGAACCAAAGAAGAGTTCTTGTTGCAAAATAAATGATGCTAATATCAAAATACATATCTCCTTAACCTGCAGTATTTTGGGAAAGTGATATGAAAGGTGGAGCCCAGTGTAATCTCTGTCAACTTATTATCTGTGCAGTTGTGGGTCCCTACTCAGAAAGGTGCCGTGGTTTTAAATCAAGGCAACACTGACTCAGAGTGATGAAGGGGCACCATTTCATGATGGACAGTTTGTCATTTACAGGCCTTGGATTTTCTCAGTTTGGAGAGTATAGGGGACTTTTTGTATTTCTTACCTCTCTTGACTTCCTGGTAACTGCTCTCCCCTCTCCACGACCATCCGTGGGTAGCCAGTACAGCACAAGATGCTCTCCTCCCCTGGGTAATTAGCCTATATATACTGACAGTGGTAGGAGAATAACAAATCATATATTGATTTATAGTAATCTGATTTAGAAAACATTTATTGAGCACTTCATATCAAGTCCTGTACTAATCTTCTGGGATAGAAAAATGAAAAGCTATTTTCATTTTTAGCTTCAAGAAGCTATTTTATTGGTTTGGGTGGCTTCATTTGTAATTAAACAAAATACAGTGCAATATGATCAGAGTAAAATAATAGGCAAGAATGTAGAACTAAAGAAAGAAGGAATACTTATTTGTATTTGGGTTGGGAGAATACTTTCGAGGCAACTCAAGGAGAGGTTTCATCTGATGCAAGATTTTATCTGATGCAAGAGGATAACTAGGAGTTTTCTAAGAAGACAGAAGGGGAAAGGACATTTCAAGATAAGGAACCACATTTGCAAAGTCATTCAATAAACCACCAGGAGTTACATGCTGGTTGTAAGAAAGGAGGAAGGAAAGAATCTAGGATGATTTAGAGAATTCAGATTTTCACCAGTACAGTGCTGTATATCAAGATAAGATGTATAGGAGGTAGAACAGTCTCTGGAAACAGACTAAACAGTGAACACTGGGTTTAAACAAACCATAGCACGGAATGGAAATGGATTGGATCAGACACAGCACAGACGAGACTAAATGTAGGTGGCATACCCAAATTAGGCATTTTTCAGAGAGTTTATATTAAAGATGCTATTATCAAAGGTGTGTGAACTATGAGGCAAACCACAAGGGCCAGCATAGCTGAGTACCATGACTGCTTCTATGGATGAGGGAGGAAACAGTTACCTGCATGGGGATTCAGATACATGTGGAGAGAATTGATGGTCTTTGACCACAGAAACACAACTTCCTGCGAAGACCCTACAGAGGAGGAAGCTGTGAAAATAACTTATCTGACACCATTATTTTCTCTTTGTTGTATATATTGTTGTTCCTTTCCCTTGGATAAACAGAATAGAAGCCTGTGAGTAATGAATGTAGTCCGCCCTGGGCACCAAGCAAATGGAAAAGGGCAGGAGTTTTATCTGAAGAGGTAAGTGGAGGGCATCCTGTCCAGGGCCAGTGACTACCATTAGGATTTACTGTTTCCATTGAAGGCAGGTGAAAATGGCCCAGTAAACTTCTTTTTCTTCTGAAAATATATAAACAACAAATTTGTAACATTTTAGAGATAGTTTATGCATCCATATTATAAAAATATTATCATACATGTGAATGTGGTTTATTTAATTGCCATAGTAGCAAAACCAACTAATTGAAATTCTTTTAGTGTTTCATGAGCCCATCTTAGAAGTCTATTCATTCTATTCCACTGAACAGTTGTTGGGTTCATTTCATCGATTCCAAATTGCAAGGTACCTGATTTTCTATTAAAAAAAGAAATATTTCCTGTGAATTAGGTAAAGAGCAATCATTATTGATATAGTCCTAAGTTTTAAAGTTATATGAAACATAAAATGACAAGAAAACATTATGAAAAGATATATTTAGTAATAGTCTCAGATAAATCACAAACACTATATTTTACAAGCTATGGAGCTCAAAAAAATATGAAAATCACATTCAAATCTTATCAGTTACCCAGTGTCATAAGCACCTCTGTGCCTTATGATGCTGTGAGAAAGCAAAGCAATTGTTGACTAGAACTTATGGTCTAGACAGCCTTTGATATAAGATACAATTTCTGAAGATATTTATAGGCAAAGATATTAGAAAGCTCTTTTATGAGTATCAATTTGACGGGCCACTAAAGATTTTTTTTTTTTTTTTGTAATCTATGTTATGGTAACTGTCATAAATTATTCTGTAGTATACACTAAAGTTGATTTGTACTTGCAAAAACAAGGTACTATATGGGGCCTAAAGTTTAAGCAATTTTAAGCAGTTTATTTTTCTTTCTTATTGTTGATAAAAATGATATTCATTATGAATAATCAGAATATAAAATAAATAACATTTTATTCATTTCTAATATTTAAATAAATTATGTTTTCCAACTTTCAATTATACAGCTGTTGGAACAGGGGCCACAGTGTAGACAAGAAATACAGAAGAGGAGCTTAACTTTTTAGATATAAAGAAGATGAAACTTTAAGAATTGTCACAGTATGGGTAAATTCCCAAACTTTTCTAATGTTCTGGTTATATAATATACATGAATAGTTAGTATTCAAAAAGAATTACTAGATTTTTCTCATCATGGACATACTCAATAATTATCCTTATAATTCTAGAATTTAAGAATAAACTAACTGTATGATGCAATGAGGTATGTACTGACCTGAGAGTCAGGAGAAATATTTCTGTAAACATCTCATTGGTTGAATTTGAAAGTGTTAAAAACTTCTCTGCACTTCAGATTTGGCATTTCTTGAGACTTGAGAGTAGATGCTAATTAGATGATCTATAATATTGAATATCATAGCTATTGAAATTATGTGACCATGTTATAAACACATCCCTGTATTTCTGTGTTTAACTTTGTGTCATGTTCCAATTTTACACTAAGTACACATTTTATTTTTTTATTTAAAAATTGGTTTCCCTGTCTTTATTTCTTAATAGGATACAAAAAATTAAAAGCCACAAAAATAGTATTTTATTCTTTAAGAAAATATTTTATTTTATATAAATTTTGAAAACAAAATAAATGAAAGAGACATTCTAAAAAGACAATACAAAAGATCAATGAAATTAAGAGCTGGTTCTTTGAAAAGATAAACAAAATTAACAAAGCTTTTGCTAGACTCTCCCCTAAAAAAATAGACAGGACTCAAACAAAATACTAGCAAATCCAATACAACACTTTAAAATGATTATACATCACGATGAAGTGAGAATCATTCCAGAGACATAAGGATGGTTCAACATACACAAATTGATCATTGTAATACACCACATAAACAAAATCAAGGATAAGAATCATACAGCCATATCAATGTAGAAAAAGCATTTGACAAGATACAGCATCCTTTTATGATTTAAACACTTAATAAAATTGGAGACGAAAAGTACCTCAACATAATAAAGGTCATATATTGTTGCCATGCAGCAGCCTACCCGTCTGTCTCCATGTACCTGCTCGTAAAGAAAGGAGAGTCTGTGAGATGGATCCTTTCAGGGACTTTGCTTCACCTTTGTGCTTGCTTCTTACATCTCCCTGTTTGGCCCCAGAAAGATGGCTGGTTAGCCAATGACGAGTAAGATTCCCCATGGGGGGAAACTCAAGCCAGGCACAGCTGAGTGGTGACCAACAGGAGAACCCATGGGGTTGGTAGAGGTGGGCACAGCCCCCCCAACATCCCCCAGCTAAGGAGAGCCTCTGCCTCTGTGGCTGCATTCCTTCCCACAACCTGAAGGGGAAGAGATTCAATGATGTGCTCTCCATCTATTCATATGCATAAAGGTTTTGTCCCTTTGGGAAATACATACATCCTGAGAACCCAGAAATAAATCACATAAATATGGACAGATAATTTTTGATAAAGAAGCAAAAAACATACAATGGAGGAAAGATAACCTCTTCAATAAATGGTGCTGGCAGAATTGGAAAGCCACATGCAAAAGAATGAAACTGGACTGCTATTTGTCACTATGTACCAAAATTAACTCAAAATGGATCAAAGACTTAAGCATAAGACTTGAAACAATAAACTGTATAGAAGAAAACATAGGTTCACATTTATGGACCCTGGGTTCAAACAGCATTTTATGTATTTGACTCCAAAGACAAGGGAAGTAAAAGTTCAAGTAAATGAATGGGATTATATCAAACTTAAAAGCTTCTGCACAGCAAAAGAAACCATCGCCAAAATAAAGAGACAACCAACTGAATGGGAGAAGATTTTTGCAAAGAGTGCCCCCGAAAAGGGGCTAATATCCCTAAAATATACAAGGAACTCATACAACTGAACAACGGAAAAACAAATAATCCAATTGAAAAATTGGCAGAGGACCTAAAGAAACATTTCTCTAAAGAGGATATACAAATGGCAAATAGACATATGAAACAATGCTCAACATCACTGATCAACAGAGAAATGCAAATAAAAACCACACTGAAATATCACGTCACCCCAGTTAGAAAGGCTATCATCAACAAGACAAATAGTAACAAGTGTTGGAGAGGATGTGGAGAAAAAGGTACCCTCATACACTGTTGGTGGGAATGGAGACCCATGCAGCCGCTGTGGAAGGCAGTGTGGAGGCTTCTCTGAAAATTAGGAATAGAATTATCATATTACCCAGCAATCACTCCTTTGGTATCTACCCCAAAAATATGAAAACATTCATCCATAAAGACATGTGTGCTCCAATGTTCACTGCAGCTTTATTTACGGTGGCCAAGTCATGGAAACAACCAAAATGTCCTTCAATAGATGAATGAATAAAGAAGTTGTGATATATATACAGAATGGAATACTATTCGGCGGTAAGAAAAGATGAAATAGTATCATTTTGACAACATGGATGGATCTTGAGATTATAATGCTAAGTGAAATAAGCCAGACATAAAAAGTAGAGAACCATATGATTTCACTGATATGTGTTATATAAACCGAAAAAAACAAAAGACAAACAAATGAGAAACAAAAACTCATAGTAGTAGAATAAAAAGTCATCAGGTTTGTATGGAATCACAAAAGACCCCAAACAGCCAAAGCAATCATGGGAAAAACAAACAAACAGGAAAACAATTTTAAGGACATCACACTCCCTTACTTCAAATTGTACTACAAAGCGACAATAATCAAAACAGTGTGATTTTTGTAGAAAAACAGACACAAAGACCAATGAACAGAATTGAGAACCCAGAAACAAACTGACATATATATGGGCAAATAATTTTCAATAAAGGTGCCAAAAACATACAATGGAGAAAAGAAAGCTTCTTCAGTAAATGGTGCTGGAAATTTGGAAAGCCGTGTGCAATATAATGAAACTCGACAGCTGTTTGTCAACATATACCAAAATTAACTCAAAATGGATCAAAGATCTAAAGAGAAGACCTGAAACTGTAGTTGCATAGGAGAAAACATAGGTACTAAGCTTATGGACCTTTGTCTTAGAGACGATTTTATCAATATGTCCTCAAAGGCAAAGGAAGTAAAAGCAGAAATAAATGAATGGGATTATACCAAAATAAAAAGCTTCTGCACAGTCTAACAAGCCATGAACAAAACAAAGAGGCAACTAACTGAATGGAAGACGATATTGGCAAACAATAAGGAGTTAAATATATAAAGAACTCATACAACTCAATAACAACACAAAAACAATCCAATTATAAAATGGTCAGAGGACCTGAACAGACACTTCTTCCAAGAAGACAAAGAAACGGCCAACAGATATATGAGAAGATGCTCAACTTCACTGGCTATTATTAAACTACAAATCAAAACCATAATGAGCTACCACCTCATACCTTTTAGAAGGCTATTACCAAAAAGACAAGTAATAACAAGAGTTAGAGAGATCTTGGAGAAAAAGGAACCCTTGCACACTGCTGGTGGGAATGTAAATTGGTACAGCCATTATGGAATACAGTATGGAGGTTTCTCAAAAAATTAAGAGTAGAATTACCATATGACCCAGCAATCCCTCAATTGGGTATTTATCCAAAAAATCTGAAAACCTTTATCCATAAAGATGTATGCACCTCTGTGTTCACTGCAGTATTATTCATGGTGGCCAAGACATGGAAACAACTCAAGTGTCTTTGATAAATGATTGGATAAAGAAAATGAAACATTTTTTTTTTAAAGTGGGGCTAATGATGGGCACAAATCAAAAGGACATAGAAACAAGTTTCCATTGGCCAAATATGGAAAGATTTGAGTTAAAATAAATTGACATTAAAGATGATAAGCCAGAGAATCAAAAAAGATCGGTCCATAAATACCGTTGAAAATTACTGAACCATCAGAAAAGATGAAATACTGTCATTAGCAACAATATGGATGCATCCTGATATTATCATGCTAAGTGAAATAAGTCAGTCAGAAAAATCAAGAATAACATGACCTCATTCATATGTGGGATATAAAATTGAAGGCAACAAACAAGACAAACAAACAAGATATCATAGACACAGACAACATTTTAGTGGTTACCAGAGTGCAAGGAGGGAGGTGAGTGGAGGAAAGGGTAAAGGGGTTCAAATATATGGTGATGGAAGGAGAACTGACTCTGGGAGGTTAACACATAATGCAATTATATATGACGTATTATAGAATTGTACATTTGAAACCTATATAATTTTACTAACCAGTGTCACCTCAATTTTATTAAAGATTAATAACAAAAAGCAAAAAAAACCAAAAAGAATTACATAGGAAAATGTATGGGAAAGCAGGTAGTGAACTGTTATTCTTAATTTCATAAACCACTAGAAGGCATATTATATTAGAGTGTGAAATTTAAGCCACATGTAGTGTAAATAAAGAGTTACAGAGATTGAATGTTTTATAAAATGAAAATTCCAAAGATATATGCTGTTGAATTTTAAAATCCTTCTTTCAATTTTTATGACTCATCAGTCATTAAAATGTTATAGCAACATCTACTTTTATATACACATTGTATATCTACAGGTAGATTACCTGTAGATATAAAGCCATACAAGATTTGGAAAACCTTAAAATCACTCACTAATTTGGAAGAACATAAGCAAACTCAGTGACCTCAGGATTCAGCCAAATGTAAATTTGCTCAAGAGCTTAATGCCTCCTTCTACTTGAAAACCCACTGCATGTAAGTTCCTATAACACTATGTTTAAGATCTAGTTTTACCACTTACTGACTTGGTGTCACTGGGGTGATTTGCTGAACAACAAAAACTAACGTTTATTGAGATTTTAATATTTTCACGATTCCACATAAAGAGACTTTGGATTTGTCACTATGTAATACTTGTAAGAAAATTCTGAAGTTGACATTATTGCATCTTTATTTTCCCATTGGGAAAACTGAGAAGCAGAGAATGTTCCTACAGTCACCCCCAAGGAGTGGTGAGGTCAAGATTTAACCTTACCCCACAAACCCAGATTTTGGCTATGTGAGTTACTGTTTATTACCTTTGCCTCTGAACCCCGTTTCTCTCATCTGTTAAATGAGGATAAGAACGTCTGCATGTATGATTATTATGATGATCAATAGATGGACTTAAGAGTCTATGTTCTATCCATCTAGTGTGGTACGAGAGACCCAGTAGGGTAAAAGCTCTACAGGGGAGCTTACGTTCTAGCCTTTCTCCAGTTTTCTGTTTAACTGTCATTTCTTGAATTAGAAAGATAGTCGGAGCGCTCATTGTCAACCATGCAGAGTAAGACCCTGGTGTGTCAGGGCTGCCTTGTGCAGGGCATTTCTATGTGACTCCAATGTCTTTTGCTTGAATTTACCAGAAACTGAGTTTGGGAGTAGCCATACTGTAGAGAAAGTAATCCACTGAAAATCCCATATTCTTCTAGCTTGTATATTTATCTCTCTGCTTAGAAAGCTGCTCTCTAGTTTTGAATAAATATTTTAATGAAGAGCCACTCGGATTCAGGGAATTTCTAGCACTTTCTTAAGGTAACACAATACTGAAACACAATGCTGGAATATACTGACTGAGATGTCAACAGCCTGAGGTTCAAAAGATATTAATAACAACATTTTGGTATATTTAATGCAGTTAGATGTGCATATATGCATATATATATAACATATGTGCACATATATAAATAAAATAGATAAGATCATCGGAGTTCAAGCTATATGAAAATATTTCTCCAGATTACAAAATATGTAGTGCAGACTGCACTATTAGAAACAATCAACAGGTTCTGTATTTATGCATACATTTCTTGCAAACTGTGGGGACTGTGTGGAATCAGTAAAGGTTATGAATTAAGAGCATGCATTTTGGAATTCCAGAAAGTCAGGGAATGAATCACAAAACTGACATTTATTAACTCTGCACCCTTATGTGAATTACTTAATCATCAAATCTTTATATTTTCCACTAGGAAAGTGGTAGAAACAATGTCTATTTTGTAGAGTTGTGAAAATAAATTGTGATGACATATGTCAGAGATTTAATTTAGAACATGACATTGATGGGTGCACAATGAATAGTACATTTTATAAATGGAATTACCTAGGTATATCAGGTCTACTAAATTTATAAATGTTATAAAAAGTAACAGTGGAGTTATATTAACTTATTTGAACTAATTTGAATTAATAAAAAGAAAACTGAGGAATACATTGTGGAAAAAGATTTTTATAAATGCACTTCATATTTAATGTTTTATTCATCCGAAGTATTTGCTGGGGTGTGTCTAAATATAAATGTTGAGATCATGTGCCAATGAAAAGGTAAGGCTAAATTACCTGTAATTGAAGAAGTGTTAATAATATATTGCAGATACATCTACTTTTTGAAACAATTAGAAATAGTTATTAGTAAGTATTTCAGTTTGGGTTCTAATTTTTAATTAGAAAAAAAAAATATATATATACATAAATAAAACATTACTCAATAATTCCTTTTAACCAAGGTAAACATTGACTTTTTTTAGGAGAGAACATATTATACATATTAAGAATATTCATAGTACCTTCTCTGAACTTTAAATTTTATAAAGTTGCCACATGTAAGTATCAGATGAAATCAAACTATTATCACTATTTCTATCCTGTTATTAAGAGGTCTGTTTACTAACTGGTAATGATATTTTTGCTAAAAGACAGTCCATTACAGAGGTTAACCACACAGGCTCTGGAAACATCTCTAGAATGGGGATGGTCGTTATAATAACACCCACCTCTAAGAATTACTCTTCTAGCATATAGTAAACATTCCAAAATATAGCTGCTGTAAATCTGAAATCATCCTTGACCTTTTTTGTTTTCTTCACACTCCATAGTGATTCCATTAGCACGTATTATCAACTACATTTTTAAAATATATTTCATCACTGAATCCATCTCCCTACAACCATTACTAACACCATGTCTAATCCATCATTATCCTTCACCTCCATTACTGCATTAACCTGCTAATTAGTCTCCCTACTGCTGCTTTTAGCAGTAAAGGTTATTTCCACACAGTAATCTTAATGGTAATTTAATATACAAATTAGTCTTTCCTATTCAAACTAATTCACCTCCCAACAAAACCTTTATAGAAAATCCAAAATTGTCATGTGTACATGACAGTCTAATATGAGTTTCCCCTTCAATTTTTTCAGGCTTACGGAACCTCATACATCTCTCTCCAGCACAATCTAGACTCTACATACGCTTTGCCTGGAGGATTCTTCCCCTAACGCTCATTTGCTCACTTCCTCACTTCCTTGTAGTCTCTTCTCATGAAATACTGCTTAAGAGCCCTGCTGTGACTCCCTTTTACGTGACATCTCCTTACCCAGTTTTGTTTTTCTTTAAAGGGCTAATCAGTACTGGTGTTTCACTATATATATTTCTGGGGACCATCTTACTCACTAGGATAAACACCCCATGAAACTATAATGGTTTATTTGGTAATCAATGTTTTACCTACAACTAGAGATATTCCTGGCAAATAGTGAACTATATAAATGTGTTAAATGAATTGATAGTCGTAAACCAGACTCTGTGTTAGGTGCTTTGAATACATCTGTCATTCACTCTTCAAAACATTCCTGAAAGGACGTAACATTTGTCACATTTTCACACCTTAAATAACTAAGTCAAAGGGGTCAAATTAATTGTCTAAAGTTATACCACACATTGCTGCGAGTCAGGATATAACTCCAAAACAATTTTAATGATTTCAGAATTCCCAATATTTTCATCTTGTTGTGATCCTTATTTCATCTTTCTGAATCAGAAGTCAGGCAAATGATGCTTTTATTTCTGACACCATAGGTCAGTGTCACATCTCCATTAAGCACAGTCTATAGATTTGCAACAATTCTTCTTCCATTAAAATCAAATCAAGGTATTGTTTGCTTTTGATAATATGTTTTCATCTATCTTATTAACTCTACCAAAACATGCGATAAGAATACTTCATTTAAAAAAATTATGTGCAAATTTTGAGCCTGAACACTTCATATTTCTCCATAGTCTTATGAACCTTGAGTCTGACTCAGCACTCCAGGGCTCTTCCTAAGATGGAACTGAGAGTTTGCTCTAATATACACCCTCTTGGAAATTTGGAGTCTTGTGTATCTTAGTATAAAGCTACTGTTTTCTTCTACTTTAGTCCTTCTAATTATATTTCATGAAACCTTTTAATTGTTCGCAAATAAAATCATGACACAGTCCAATGACTTTCTTATCATCGTTGACTGCTTGGCACTAAAATTTATTTTTAGAAATACCCAAATCCTCATTTCTCCTTCACTGAATGAACACCTTTAATTTAAGAAAACATTTATGGTAATTTGAGAAATGCAGATGTGGGTTGATAAACAAATTAAATTTTTCCTTGGAGATGAGTTGTAAAGCTAATATAAATGCTTCACAAGACTGATGCATCCAAATAAATAACTTTTCCATTATGTTCAAAATTTGTGATGAGCTGGCTAACTTAAATGTTTGCATCAGAAGTATAATTTTTAAATACCCATTGTGTCTAGGATTGCTTTTAATAAATTAATTTCTTCAACTGTTTTGAGAAGCTCAGGAAGCAGAAATGCAGTATTATGGGAATCACATGTGCACTGTGTTTGTTAGTAAGGCCAGATGATAGATTCTAAGGAAGTTATCATTAGATTTTGAGGAAATGGATTTACATGTAGTATCAATTTGATTAATTATGGAATCGTGAGAAGTTGCCTTTTTGAATGTTATATGTGAGCAATTGTACGAAACAAGTTCTGAAAAAAATTGCTAGAAAGGATAAAATGAGCAATCTTCATATGTGGAATCAAAAGCCATTTTGATTAAAGAGGACAAAAAACTGTAATTAAAGATGAATGGCAATCAATGACATATCTTTTTCGACTTGTCTCTGATTATTCTGTTCAAAATATACCAAATCTAACTGACCACTGGATGCAGGCTAGACACACCCCTGACTGCCTCTTTTACTAAATAACTGTGGGAGTTCAGTCAAATCAGCTAATTTTGGCAAAATTAATTTGATAGAATAAAATTAGAATGTTAAATTATTTATCTCTAAGATCCTGTTGAACTAAAAACCAAATCCTTTGGAGGTAACCGGATAAAGAATCCAAAGTTTTGTGTAAGAGTATGAAACTGTAAGGCTCTTGTTGGATATAATACTAAGAATTTTGCAAAACAGGATTATGCATAGAGCTGTTGAAACATGCATCCTTTCCAGGCTTAGTCCCAGAATTTCTGGTTTAGTAAGTGTGAGATGGGACAATGTAATATGTCATTTTCAGCATGCCTTAAACAAGCTTGGTGATCAAGCTCAAATTCAAAACCATTAATCTAATTTAATCCATTCACTAGTTATGAGAAAACAGGTACAAAAGGTTTACCCAAGTTATTTGTTTAAAAGTTATCGTCTCAATATTTTAATATAGTTTCGCATCAACTTGAGGAAATAAAGATGTGATTATGTAAAAGAAGGAGAGAATTATGTATTTGCTTGAATGTTTGATACTATGAATTCTGAAAAAGGTAAAAACCTGATGGTGATGCTGCTAGGGAGAAAAGGTAAGAAGTTACATCTTGTCTGTAAGAATAAACAGAGGTTGAAAGATTTCAGGAACAGTCAGAAAAAAAACTTTAGATGACCATGTATAAAGATAATCTTAAGTATTCTAAAACATGTAAACCAGCATTGTGGTTACTAACTTTGAAGTATGTGTCATAAAAAGTTTTCATGTTTCATAAGCATTAAATAGCATCTTTCAACAGACTGCATGCTATGTAATTTTTGTGTGGGATATTTTAATGAATAAGATTTAATAATCACAGAAAGTTCACCTAGTTTAGGTGATTTGATGAGTTTGGAAGTGAGGTTAGTCAGTTTAGACCATTTAGTTTGAGTTTAAACAAAATGGCAGATCTGAGAAAATAAACAACTAGAAAATATTCTTTCAGGTTTAGAAGAACATAGATTGCCCTGAAAATTTGCTTCACAAACTCCAATAGTTTTTGTTGTTGTTGTTGTTGTTTTTTCCATTAAAGATTTGAAACCCACTGGGATTTTACCCATGTTTAACTTCTAGATCATTCTTCTGTTCCCATATAAATTCATACGTGCAATGAGATGAGGGAATAAGAATCCTCTTCAAATCCACAGGCAAGAATGCAAATTTAAAAAATAGAGAATGTGTGATGCTTAACTGCACAGCAGACAGGTTTTAGACTGCAGGTCCCAGAACACTGCTCCTATGTCCTATTAAATATATTTGCATTCAGAAGCAATCACAAAAGAAAATGTACTGTAATGAAGTTTAATAACAGTGAATACATTTCCAAACAAGCAGAAATTCTCAAACTCTCATGAAAACAGAACACTAATTTCTTGCCTGATTGAGATTATGTAGACTATTGCAAATTCCTTTGGTTTATGCTAATGTTATAGTTTTCCTATACATTTTCAAATACTTTTAATACAGTTTCTCACACAATATTTATTTTTTTAAAGTTTAATACAATGGATTTCATAATGTTGAAATTATGAATGAATTAGTTTTCTTTGTTAATGAACTCAATGAACAAAACAATTTATATATTTAAATTTGTCATAAACAATGCTGACTTAACTCTTCTTGTCACAAAGGAGGGAAATGGGGTTCAGAGAAGTCTAATGATAAATTGTGGGTCACACAAGTAGTTCTTAACAAATTTGAGACTGAAACTACTGATCTAGAGATCAATTTTCATTGATAGTTAGGTATAAGTCTGTCCTAAAGGTGTTACTTAAGAAAGCTGAGTTGTTACAGAAAAACAGTTGTGGAATTAAATGTAAGGATCCATTTTTAAACAAAAGATAAAGTCCAAATTTCAGATGGTCATATATCCTACTTTATGAGGATTGGTTCTAATTTTTGTCTAGTGCCCACACTTCCTATGCTATTTTGCATTTTTGTCTTTGTTTGTTTGTTTGTTTGTTTCTTAACAAACTGTCACCATTAATAGTCAAATTACAGTTGAATGGGCTTGGCAGAGCTTAATTCTGTACTTACAGCTTTGTCAAGGTCTCATCTGACAGTGAGAACACATGCAGCAAACAGAATTCTCAGTTTAACACAACATTAAAACTGAAAGAAAATCAGCAATGCATCTTTTCTCTATCAAACATTCTTAGATGAAAATGACTCAACACATCACTTTCAAGGAGGTTGCTCTCTGATAAAACAAAGTATGTTCTGATCAAGAAGCTAGGGATATATAACTCTTTCCAAAGGAATGAGGGGAATGAGTTGGCGGGGGTACAGTATTTCATGCGACTGCACTTGCAGACTCCTTAGTTCATAAGCATTAAACCTGCAAGAGACACTGAGCCAGGTTCAAGGAATAATATAGGAAGTTGCATTATTAAATTATGTGTTTATAAAATATGTGTGGAACAAAAAGCTTAGCAGTTAGAGTGTCCAAATTCTTGCCACTCAGCATACTGTTCCAGACTCGCTCCATAGCCTTCATTTTGTTAGAAATGCAGGAGCTGAAGCTGAATAATATTGTATGTTAACTATAATTTAATATAGATATAGTCATGGGATATGGAGTTCAGCATAGGGAATAGAGTTAATGGAACTGTAATAGATATATACGATGTCAGAGGGGCAATAGATTGAGGGAGGAGAGATGTTACTTTGTGCTTTGTGGGAGGTGAAATGTCTGGTTATTGCATTGTTTTGTGCACCTAAAATTAAAAAAAAAAAGTAGAATCTCACATTAAATGCATACAGCTTTTTGTGTGTTAGTTTTAGTTCAGTTAAGTGGTTAAGACAACAACAACAAAAGAATGCTGAATCACAGGTCTCACACCAGACCTTGATACTGCATTGTATCAATATCCCTTGGTGATTTGTATTTTCCGTAAAGTATGAGAAATACTAGTATAGACCTTCTTACTAGAGATTTTGTGATTTATTTCATGGCAAATGGATAAGTACATATGTTATTTTTGTTTTATTTTGCAATTAATTCATTTGACAGTAATTAACAAAAATTACGTTTAGTGAAAAAATGTTCATTTCTCAAATATGTTGATAATGAAACTGTAACTATCATACAATTCTCACGTAAGTTGAACTTCTACTCAGGGGGTCATAATGACATCATTGATTGCATGCAACAGTAGGCAAAAATTTGTTGAAGAATCGTGGATATTTATGTCAAAAGTTACTAGTTATTTTCCGAAGACCATGCCCAAAGAGCTTAATTAAAGACAGGGAAATTGAAGAAAGTGCAGTTAGGTATCACTTTCTGAAGTAGAATTTTTGTGTCATACTTTCTAACAGTTAATTTTCCTCCTGCTATTCCTAATCGTGATACCTGTGTATATGGCGTGTGTACATATACTTTTATGAACACATAGTGATAGTTGTTATACTTCCTTAGCACAAGAGGTTTGCAAACAGCTACATGATGGCTGTTTTATATCAGCATCATATATTTCAAATGAAAAATTAACATTTAATATTTTAAATCTAATACTTAAATTCAAAATAGTGCTTTAAAATTTTGTTTTGTAAACAAACTAATGAAGTACCTGACATTGTGAATTCTATTCAATATAAATTTTAAAGGTTAAAGTTAAAAAATAACAGTGATAATAATAAGTGAACTTTGGTGTAGCAAGAGGTTGGTTAAACGTAATGCTCCTATCATTCCAATTTTATTATATATGCTGCCGAAGCGATTAATATGGCCCCTGCTCAAGGATGACATGCAAATTCATGAAATGTTCCATATTTTATATAAAAATAGTGATGCTCCTAATAATTTAAAAAGAGACAAATATATTCAGGTTTGTGGAAGACAGGTAACCGTAAAATTTCATCCAAATGAACTGAAATAATCTGCTTTATAGGCAGAAGCAATCTCATATGTCAGATGCGTAACATTTGAGTGTGAATTCTTCATTTATTATAATTAAACTATAAATTTTTAGGAGAAATTTGATGTTTAAAAGCTTAGCATGGCAGTTTGCAATTTTTACGTTGCAGTTCATCATCACTATAATTTTAGAAATCGTTTTACCTTTAAATTTTAGACATTGACATACTTAGTTTATGTCAAATTAAGTGCTTGACAATTTTGACATTACTTTTTAAATAAATTACTTTAAAATAGTTGCAGTTTATTCAAAATCAGCAGGAAATCTTTAACCAAACATAAAATAATGGAACACCAAAAACTCTGTTTTTGAAGCTTTAATAATTTCTTGTCATTGAACAAGAGCTTGCAAACAAAAATTGATTGAAATATGATCCCTTCAAAATATACATTGTATATTGCAATGTGTGTTCACCACCCAGAGTCAGTTCTCCTTCCATCACCATCTACTTAGCCCCCTTTAAACTCTTCTACTTCCTCTCCTTCTTCTATTGAGGGACACTTTCAATAGATGTGGTGACCACATCTTTATCCATTCATCTATTGAAGGACACTTTGGTTGTTTCCATGTCTTGGTCACTATGAATAATGCTGCAGTGAACATAGGGGTACATATATCTGTACTGATAAATCTTTTCAGATTTTTTTAGTAGATAATCCAGATGAAGGATTGCTAGGTCATGTAGTAATTCTATTCTTAATATTTTGAGGAAACTCCATACTGTTTTCCATAGTGGTTACACCAATTTACTTTCCCACCAGCAGTGTACAAAGGTTTCTTTTTCTCCACAACCTCTCCAACACTTTTTATGAACTGTATTGTTGATAATAGCTACTTTAATAGGTGTGAGGCAGTATTTCATTGTGGTTTGATTTTCATTTCCTTAATAGCTAGTTCAATAGTGAAGTTGAGCATCTTTTCATCTTTCTTTGGCAATTTGTATGTCTTCTTGCGAGGAGTGTCTTTCAGGGTCTTCTGACCATTTTTAATTGTATTG
The DNA here is from genome assembly GCF_964194185.1 of Rhinolophus hipposideros. Taxonomy (NCBI): domain Eukaryota; kingdom Metazoa; phylum Chordata; class Mammalia; order Chiroptera; family Rhinolophidae; genus Rhinolophus; species Rhinolophus hipposideros. Next base: position 29,708,613 of record NC_138056.1, on the reverse strand, counting down.
TTTGTTTTTGTTGTTGTTGAGCTGTATGAATTCTTTATATATTTTAGATACTAGCCACTTATTGGAGATATTGTTTACAAATGTCTTTTCCCATTCAGTTGCTTGCCTCTTTGTTTTATTAATGGCTTCTTTTGCTGTGGAGAAACTTTTTAGTTTGATTTAGTCCCATTGATTTAGTTTTGCTTTTATTTTCCTTGCCTTTGAGGTCAAATTCATAAAATTGTCTCTAAGACCAAGGTCCGTAAGTTTAGTACCTATGCTTTCTTCTATGCAATTTCTTGTTTCAGGTCTTCTATCTAGGTCTTTTATCCATTTTGAGTTCATTTGGTGTATGGTGAGAGCAGTCCGGTTTCCTTCTTTTGCACATTGCTTTCCAGTTTTCCAGCATCATTTACTGAAGAGGCTTTCTTTTCTCCATCGTATGATTTTGAATCCTTTGTCAAAAACTGCCTACCCATATATATGTGGGTTTATTTCTGCATTCTTAAATCTGTTACATTGGTCTGTGTGTCTGTTTTTCTGCCAATACCATACTGTTTTGATTATTGTCACTTTACAGTATAAATGGAATCAGGGAGTGTGATATCTATGGCCTTGTTCTTTTTTCACAGAGATTTTCTCAATAGATTGCTTTGTCTATTCTGGATCTTTTGTGATTCTATAGAAATACTATGTTGTTTTATTCTTTTTCTTTAAAAAATGCCATTGGGTTTTGATGGTGATTGCATTAAATCTGTATATTCCTTTGGTTATATGCCCATTTTAACTATGTTTATTCTTCCAATCCATGAATATGGAATGTCTTTCCATTGCTTAGTGTCTTCTTCAATTTCTTTTTAATAATGTCTTGTAGTTTTTTTTTGTTTTTTTTTTTGTTTTTTTAAATCAAAAACCTTCCCAAAAGCAAAAGTCCAGGACCAAATGGCTTCACTGGTGAATTCTACAAAACTTTTAAAGATGATTTAATATCTGTCCTTTTCAACCCTTCCAAAAATTGAAGAAGAGACAATACTTCCTATTTCATTTTACGAGACCAAACCGTGGTAAAAATAACACACACACAAAAAAAACATAAAAAAACCCAAAAACTACTGACCTATATCTTTGATGAATACAGATACAAAAATTCTAAATTAAATACTAGCATATTGAATATAACAATACGTTAAAAAGATTATATATCATCAATACACCAATAAGTGGGCTTCATTTCAGGGATTCAAGGATAGTTCAGTATATGCAAATCAATCAATGAGATACATCACATAAACAAAATAAAGGATAAAAATCAAGTGATCATATCAATAGATGCAGAAAAAGATAGAAGATACAAAATCCATTTATAATGAAAACACTTAATAAAATACGTATAGAAGTCAAGTACTTCAACATAACAAAGACCATATATGACAAACCCTCAGCTAATATCATACATAATTGTAAAAAACTGAAAGGTTTTCTTTTATGATAAGGATCATGGCAGAGCAGCCCCCCTGTCACTACTGTTATTAAGTGTAGTAGTGGGAGTGCTAGCCAGAGCAATCAGACAAGAGAAAGAAATAAAAGGCTTTCAGAATGGGAATGAAGAAGTCAGTCATTTTTTGCAGATTTGATGATTCTTTATATGGAAAATTTCTCTTTTAGCAGAATTCACTATGAGTTTCCCCTCCTTTCATTAGTACCCATAGAGTGTATTCTCAGTTAAAAATATTATTTACTGTAAATTCTTCTAGTAATGATAGATTATCTTGCTGCAGACTAACTTTTTCTAAAGACCAAATGGAAAAGTTGGAAAAATACAAAAACAAAAAAATAAAACTAGTTTTATTGTTGTTATAGTTTTTTCATCAGAGAGCTTCCAGACAGCTATATTTAATAAGAAATTGGATAACAGAAGAACAAAGTTTATTGAGGTAAAACCAATATTTTGTGCTACTTTTTTTCTCCAAACAGGTGTTAATTTGTAAATGGTATGAGGCTGAGAACCTATAAAATCAACTGGAAAAAAGACAATTGAAATATTGGGACTGAGAGCAGAGCCTGTCCTTTCAGAAGCCCAGTGGAAATGAAGTTTGGAATTCAGAGCTCCCCAGGATCCTATATCTGAAAGACAAATATGTTGAATGGAAGAAACACACAGTAAGGTAAGCCTAATATTCGCCATTTTACCCAAAAAGGAACTTTCCAATAAGTGGCTCCTGTGTAAAAGTCTGTGAAGCAGATCTGAAAGCTTCAACTATGAGAAACCAAAGCAGTAAGCATTTTCTCTGATCTTGGGCTGATAATAATTAGAGCTGTGCGTTATGAAGAAGGAAGGACCATAATAAATACTTCAGGCTTCCAGTTAAGAACGCAAATGTCTATATTCTGGGAATGAATGAAGACCAGATACAGAGCACATCTCTTAGAGATTAGAATAAGCCTGATAAAGCTACACTGTAGTATGAATTAAGTTAATATTTCCCAAGTTGAACTTTCTATCAGAAAGCACAAGTAATCTATTCAGAGAGAAGATAAAAATAGTCTTATCATCAGGTATTTCTTCAGATTAATAAGAACTTATTTCCAGGTTTGCCAAGAAACAAGAAGAAAAATTTTAAAAACCCACAGATATATAGAAACAGATACAAAAAAGTGAAATTGACAAACAGATTTCTAAATAACCATGATTAATATGTTCACAAATAAATTGTGGTCCAGTAGGTGGGTTTTGGTTGAGAAATCATTAATTCTGTAGTTCATTTTAGAATGAATTGGTATACTTAAAATATGTGTTTTTCATATATAAGACCTTGATATATTTTTTTCAATTTATTTAGATATATGATACTATTGAAATCATATTTTATCTTTTATTCCATTTGTTGATTGATCATTGCTAGCATTTAAAATTACAATCAATGTTGTAATTGCAACTCTTTTTGATTTAGTTTCTATATTGACTTTGTATTCTGTGACCTTGCTAAATATAAGTCGTTGGCTGGATAGCTTTTCTGCAGATTTCTAAGGATATTCTACAAACAAGAACATGTTCTTTGCAAATTCAATCAATCTTTATATTGATTTTTATTTCCTTTAAATCTGAACATACTGTGTTTATTTTTCTTCCTATATTACACTGGTTACAACATCCAATATAATGATTTAAGAAAATGTCATAAAAGACAACTTTCTAGCTTTGTTCCTTATCTTTAGGTAATTTGATTAGTGTTGTTTGTGATGTCCATTATCAAGTTGAAGAAGTTTATTTTCATACATAATTTGCTGAATATTTGTTTTGTTTTGTTTTGTGAATTGGTGTTAAATTTTATCAAATGCTATTTTTACATCTATCAAGAGATGTATTATTTTGGTATATCAAGGAGGTCAGGGGGCCAGGCCGGTGTCTCAGGCGGTTAGAGCTCCATGCTCCTAACTCTGAAGGCTAGCGGTTCTATTCCCACATGGGCCAGTGGGATCTCAACCACAAGGTTGACAGATCAATTTCTCAAGTCCCACAAGGGATGATGGGCAGCACCCCCTGCAACTAGCAATGACAACTGGACATGTAACTGAGCTGCGTCCTCCACAACTAAGACTGAAAGGACAACAACTTGAAGCTGAACGGCACCCTCACAACTAAGACTGAAAGGACAACAACTTGACTTGGAAAAAAGTCCTGGAAGTACACACTGTTTCCCAATAAAGTCCTGTTCCCCTTCCCCCACCCAAAAAAAAGAGGTTCATGTTATTTTTCTACCTTATCCTGTTAATGTGATAAATTCCATTAATTTCTCCCCAAATGGTAAAATAACGTTGCATTTCAGGGATAAATATAATCTGGTCATGCTGTTGTATCCTTTTTATATATTTACAGTTTTAATTTGATAAATTTTTAAAAGAAATATTTGACCAATATTCATGAGGGATATTGCCCTGCAGTTTTGTTGTTGTTGTTGTTGTTTTTGTTGTTATTTCTTCTATTGCCTTTATCCAGTTTCTGTATTTAGGTAATGATCACATAAAATGAGATGGGGCTTTTTCAACCCACTTAATTTCCTAGAGGTCTTATATTAATTATATACTTTATTCATAAAACATTTTATAAATTTCCTATTGAAGTCTTTTTGGTCTAGAATTTGCTTTATGAGAAAGTTTTATAAATTAGGCATGTGTAATAAATATAGGTGAATTTAGATATCTATTCCTTCTTTGAATTGTTTTGGAATTTCTCTAATTTAATAATTTTTTCACTTTATTTAATTTGTCACATTTCACATTTGTCAAAACATTCCCTTATTATTCTTTCAGTTTCTCTAGTATCTATGATCATATATTCTTCTCTTTTTGGAACTCCAAATATATATATATATATATATATATATATATATATATATATATATATATATATATATATATATCCAAATATATATATTAGGTTGTTAATATTTTTTTTCATAGGTCATGTAGCTTTTTTCTTTTCTTTTATAGGCTTTTTATTCTTAAATTTGTATAGTTTCCATTACTATGTCTTGATGTAACTGACCATTTCTTCTGTAATACCTGTTCTGTTGTTAAGTTCATGCAGTTGATTTTTCATTTGAGGAATTATATTTTTTACCTTTGGAGTTTCACTTTTTATGTATATTGTATTTATCTCTTTTTTTCCCCCTAATGTTTCATAACGTTGTTGAGGACATTATCATTTATATATGTTTCAATGTTCTTGCCTAAAATTCTGTCATCCTGACATTTTTTTATCTTGGCTGTTATTATATTTTCATATTTCTTTACATGTGTAATAATAGTTTATTGAATATTAGATATTGTGAGATTTACATACATTCACTTTTTATATTTCAAATGAGTGTTAAAATAGCATGTTGTGAATTAAAACTATTCTAAGTATATTTAAAGTCAAATCTAGGTAAATGTCTGATGATCCAGAAATCAGATATTTATTTATCAAAGTGAGAATATAGATAAATAGTTCACAGAGAAGTTACTTATGGCAATGCCAAAATATTTCAGTTTCAACTGGAGTCATTGATTTTTTTCCCCCTGAAATTTCCTATAGGTAGTTTCCTGTGTATTATTGCTGCATTTACCAATAACAATCCACAGATTTCAATGTTTGGGGAATATATTTTAAACACACAATATCAGTGGCCAAAACATTTGAAAAATGCTACAATCAGCATATTCTCCTTAGAGATTCACAATGAACTTTTTCATATTGCAGACTGTGAGAAGTTTTGCCTTAAAAAAGAAGCTTGATTAATTTTGTTCTTTCTGAGTGACAAATTGTATAGTCCCTATGATCCCAAATAAATGTTGTCCATTAAAAACAAACAAACAAAAACACACACATTACATTCTCTAGCAGAATGCAGGGCAGGAAATGTAAACTCTTTAATAAGGCTAAACAAACTCTAATATGCAAAGACAGGTTGAATTATTGATGAGGATTATCTATCACTCTGAAGAAGTTTATTTAGCATTACGGTACAAGTTTTATCTCTTACACTGTACTTAATGAAATTGAACAAGTTGTATATAGGAAAAGTTTATTAAATTGGTGACAAAAACATTTGTTTCATTTAGCAGACATTGACTGAACATTTGCACACTGTACTATATGTGAAAAAAAAATATTAGTAAGACTAGGTCTTTCAACTGAAAAATGTAGGATCCAAAAAGGCCCCATTACAGTATGGACCATTGTTTTTCATTTTACCCCAGTGTCTTTTCTACCCAGTACATGATTCACTGCAACCTAGCTGATGAAAATTTGATATCTATGAAAGATGCTTCATGTCCTAGGGACGATATCATCTTATTTGATCCTCACAAAACACAATAAAGAGTGCTTCATTATTTTCATTTTACTGTTGGAAATTAGACTCAGAGAGATGAAATAACTTGTCCAAATTCAAACATAAGGTATAGAGGGCAGGACCTGGAATATCATTCCTAAGCCCACTGTATTAGTCAGCTAAGGTTACCTTAACAAAATGCCATAGACTGGGTGACTTAAACAACAAAGATTTATTTTCTCACAGTTCTGGGAGCCAGAAGGCTCAGATAAAGATCCAGCACAATTGCTTTCTAGTGAAAGCTCTTTCTTTGTGTCTTGCAAATATCCATCTTCTCACTGTGTGCTCACGTGACCTTTCTGTCTGTTTGTGTGTGTGTGTTTGTGTGTGTGTATGTGTTTGTGTGTAGAGAGATCTCTCTTTTTACAGATCACCAATCAGATTGGATTTGGACCCCACCCTTATGGCATCATTTAACCTTAATTACCTCCTGAAAACCCTATCTCCAAATACAGTCATATTGGGGTATAGGGCTTCCACATGTGAATTTTGGGGGAACATAATGCAGTCCATATCACCAACCTTACTGTTTTTGGAAGTTTTATATTCTCTTACCACTAATAAACACATAGAGATCAGAGGCCCAAAGTTAACCTAGAACTCTGAGGCTGACCTGTTTAATTTCCATTTTGACTTTTAATCAATTCACTTTATACTTTATCCTCCTTCAGTCACTCTTAAAAGAAGGTCTACATTTCAGATTACTCAGAAAATTCAGAGCATCATGTTGCTCTACCAATATGTTAAATATGCCTGGTTGTCAAGTAAAAGTCCTAATCATTTCTAATGTCTGTAACTTTAGCTAAAATTTGACTTGGCTGAAGACAGACAATAAAAACATATTCATGATTTTTGTTTCATTTTGTTTAAATCCTATGAAGGTTGTATTGCTTTTGGCTAAGTGAGGAACTTAGATTAGATATCTTTAGATACCAATTCTTTATTATCCTGCCTTGAGGAACTGTACTTGGGATAAAAGACAAAGGCTAATTAGTCTATTGTGTCTTCTATAGTTACTTTCTACTGAGAAAAAATAACTAAAGATGGATTTTTATTAACACTAAATGTTGTTTAAAAATAAACTTAAATAATAAATCCTTCTGAGAAATACGGCATTTCCAGAGCCTGAAAGGCATAAAGGGCTTTGGAGATGTCCTGGCCATTATCGGGCACCCTGCCCACTTCTCCCTGATGCACATTACCACTGACATAACCTATTCCAGACTCAATTTTCTCATTTGTAAAATAAAAAACATCGTTCTAGGTAATTTCACAGATATTTGTTTCTCATATTATTCACTGCACACTGAGGATAAAAAATAGGTACCCCTTCCTCCCAACTCTCCTCATACAGCTTGGTGTATAAATTAGGATGATTTTAGTATTCCATTGTCTTCATTATATAACTTTACAATAACCTGAAACTCTTACCCATGTAAATGTCTTCATTGTTCACTATCGAAATTTATCCCAAATTAGAATGGAACCTTAAAAAAAAAATCATCAATTTTTCAATAGGGAGACTTACCAGATCATGTGTGACCTAAGGCTCTTCTGAAATTGAGACCTGAAAACAATCACTTTGATATTTTCACCAATACTCATCTGTTGAGAAACAGACAAATAGCCCCTGGCAGATTCAGGGTTTGTCCTGGTACCATCAGTCAGACCTTAGAGTTCTACTGAACAGAAACAACTTCACAGAATATCAATTTTAGACAAGGTCATTCTGGGACCATGATGGATCAGGACAAAATTGGACCAACTTTTAATGCGTCTGTAAAGAGACAAAAGCATAAGCATGTCCAAACGACAATATGTATGATATATTTCCTTCTTTCAGCAAAAAATGAATAACTACTATTCCTTTACCCATCACAGTTTTAACCTCAGTCTAATCTTCCTTCTTCCTGGATAAGATTATTTAGATACTTAATCATTCAATTTCCCCCACTTCCTGAAAGCATGCAGTCCAGTGCAAAGCCACTCTTTCTTGGGCTCTCACCCAAATTACCTACCACAAATCTAAAACTTATAATAAATCATTTCTAATACCCTCTTACTGAAAGGCCCCTTGGTTCCCCATACTGTGCATTCTGCCTCTTTGCAACAAGCAATTAACCAAATTTGTACAGTTACAGGTTTTTTCTTACTGTTCTTTGTCTAGAAGACTTTGGTATTGTTATATCAGGATCCTTACTCAACCTTGATCTAGCACCATCCCCTACCCCTCACATCCCACCTCTCCAACTCATACCACAAACCCCTGTTTTGAAAGGCCTTAAACCAAACTGCAAATTCTCAATAAATTCAGATCTTATCTTTCCACCTCAGAGGCACTACTTCTACTGAGGTGGTTTCGCTGTAAGAAGTAAATCGATTTTTATGTTATATACAGATTATGTAGTTGATATTTGACATGATTCTGAAGTAGGTATTCTGCTAGGCTCATAGTATAACCAACAAATGATATTTAAGTAGAATAGACTCTCTTTAATGTTTTTTTCCTAAAAATTACTGATGTGTGATTATATTCGTTTGGGGCTTTATGTAGCTATTTAATTTACTGATAGTTTACAATGTTTATGAGGATACAACTGAAGTTTCTATAATTGGATTTCTTCCACATGGCAGTCTGAGTGATCTAAATTGTTCATGTCATGTGCATTTTTAAAAGCATACCATGGCTTCCAGTTGCACTTAAAATTAAATACCATTCCTTACTTTGGCCCACAAGACCCTAAATGATATCCCACCTGCTTATCTGTCAATTCTTATCTTCTGATACTTGCTGCACTTGGTTCTGAATTCAGCCCCATTGGCCTGCTTTTCCCATTTAACGCATATGAAACTTAGCCCTGCCTTAGGCCCTAGCACTCATTTCTTCCTCTGCATGGAAATCTCCTCCTCAAAAACTTTGCATGGATTATCATCATTCATCAATCATTCAGTGGGCTTTGCTGGCTCCCACATAGTACCACTAGGCAAGCATTACTTGGGCATTTCGCTTCATTCATTTATCTTGCCACTTATTTCAGTTTTTTAAAAATCTCAAGCACGTTAATAAAAACTGCAAAATTTTATCATCAGGATTTTCTGTCATCACAAATTAAGGTAATATGACAGTTGGATCAAATTTACCAAACCAGGCACCCAAAAGCATTGCTCAAAGAACAGAGTTAACATTGATTTCCATTTGTGTCATCTGATTTGAATCTTTATTCCTCTGTAGGTGATTTTTTGTTGTTGTTGTTATCTAGAAATACTTTAGGAGAAGCTAGAGTTCTTAGGTTTCCTTTTGTTGTTGTTGGTTTTTTTCTCCTGTGATCATCTTTGCTATCACCATGAAAATTTAACTTAGGCCATTTCTGATTAAGGTTAAGAAATTAACAAATCAAATATGATGACAGAACTGAAAATTAGGTGTGGCCAGTCATTTTTTTTGTCTTGCTTTAAAATAGAGTCTTATGACTCTAATATTTTATAAACTTTTGAAATATCAGGTTGAGCTTCTGGATTACATTAACTAATTTCTGTTTGTTTCTTGGTTTTTCATGTGATGTCACTTAAAAATAGAATGAAAATAATGATTTAAAAAATGCTGTCTATTCTTTTTATAATCATGCTTACTAAAATAGCTTGAGTGCTGGACTTCTTGAAAATCAATGATTAGTACATTAGATGGAGATATAAATTATCTCACCATGGACATAATCAAAACCATTCTCACTGAGCTATTCGTTTATTAGTATACTTTGTCCATTTTAAAACTTGAAAGACTTGTGTCATTTTATTGTATAGAATATTAATAGCTACTAAAGAAGACCAAGATTTGATGATAACATTTTTCTTTTAAGTTTGGTTTAGAGCATGCTCAGTATAGGACAATGGATGACTCTTTTGCTGAGTGAACTATAACTATATTGTTTCATAAAGAAAATAAGCAACACAATGACTAGTTTTAGGAGAGCTGGCTCTTTCAAGGTTCTTTGAACTATGGTAGACAAATTCTATTTCCAAGAGGACTGTATGAGTCTTAATGCTCCTGAGTAAAGACACACGTATGATGAATACTTGAGTTAAAGTGAACATAAATTTATATTTTAATATTATAGTATCATTGACTAAATTGTTGTATTTATAGTTGTATATCAGAAGTATGTTATTTTCCGTAGCACTTTTCTTTGTCATTTCAATGATCTGTATGTAGTAAAACTGTTGAGATTTGTGGATTTCCAGCTAAAATATATCAAGCCACTAGGGAACATAAGGTAGGAATTGCAGAAAAATTCTTGACTTTCTGACTCACCAAAAAGAAAGACTGAGAATAAGAGAAAACGGATTTAGATATTCCATTGGGCATTGCCACTAACTTGCAAAGTAAACATAAGAATATAATTCACTTCTTTTTCTTGTAGTGTCCTAATACGCAATAAGATATTAGGCTTACACCAGTTATGATAGTCCATGTAAATTATTATTTATAAGTGGCCAAAAGCAATGACAATGCGGATATTAGTTGGATATGTTTACATTTTGAATATTTATTTGTTTATACACTAATGAATTGTGCTTTAATTAAAAATAAAAATAGTAACAATGGCTAACACATCTAGACACTCTATTGAGCACAATATCATTGCAAAGGCTCTGATGGGTAGGTACTATATTTATTACCTTTTAGATGAAAGCTGAGGTAAAGTAATTTTAATTTGGTCTAGGTTACTTAGCTAATAAATTACAGACTTGTACTTGGAAACGAGTTAATTCTGTTAACTGAAACAATATACGAGCTCAGACAATTAAGTTCATGAACTCATCTTAGAAAAAGTGCTACATACCTCTTTGCTGAATATCACTATGGTCACCTTTGAAGTTCTCTCCTTGGGAAGCTATACACTGATGCCAGCACCCAGTGCACCCTTCAAAGCAATTTTAGAACTCCTTTTCTGGAATGGCCATCAGAGTTGTCGTCATATTACCCTTGATGTCCTGAATGTCATCAAAATGTCTTCCTTTCAATATTTCTTTTATTTCCTTTCAATATTACCTGCAGGTTAAGAAAGAAGTGGTTGGGGTCCAGATCAGGTGAGTAGGGAGGGTGTTCCAATACAGTTATTTGTTTACTGGCTAAAAACTCCCTCACAGACAGTGCTGTGTGAGCTGGTGCATTGTCATGATGCAAGAGCCATGAATTGGCGAAAAGTTCAGGTTGTCTAACTTTTGCACACAGCATTTTCAGTACTGCCAAACAGTCAACTTGGTTAACTGCTTGTCTGGTTGGTACAAATGAATAATAAATAATCCCTCTGATATCAAAAAATGTTAGCAAAATCATTGCAAGAAGTTCGCGAACTTAATTGTCAGGCCTCATACTGTTTTATTTAATATATGTTTACGGTTTAAACTATTATGACACTTTGCACTGTACCAGGTATACAGTGAATAAATTGATCAGGTCACTACTCTTGTGTAGCGTACAGTCTAATAGGAAAGGAGAAGCAGGCAATACTATGTGCAATAACATCCAGGCCTCCCTCCCTCCTGGTGCCTGGACCATAACACTGCCCAGTTGATTTTGATTTCGGGCCTAATGCACATATGACTGTTTCTGGCCAAGAAAATAAGAGCAAAAGAGAAGTGTTTCACATGTATTCTTAGGCAGGAAAAGTTTACATGATTCTACGGGCTTTTGCTTTTCCTGCCAAGGTAACCTAAAGGACTTTTTGTTATATAGATCATGCAACTATAAGATGGTAGAATCTGGATCACACTGGGTCTCTAACTTCTGGAACAGACCTGTAAGTCCCCTGAGCCACAGGGGATATGTAATATGAATGAGAAATAAATCTAGGTTGTACAAACACTGACATTTGATGATATTAATTACTGTCATATTACGTAGCCGATCCTAATAAAACAATGGGAACTGGATAGCGATGAGTGTTGTTCATGAGGTTAAGAAACTAGAATGTGTTCTCCTGAAGATGTCACATATAAAACGCATCCTGACTTATAAATAGGAGTTGGCATGGCACCTGGGATAAATAAGTATAAATTAGTACTCCAAGCGAAGGAAGAATAAATACGTAAATCATGGACATGCGAGTAGGATAAAATCAAATTAAGGTAAGCATTTTAAAATATCACTGCTAGCAATGTAACAAATAGATGGGAAAGCAGAAATGCAGACAATGAACCAATTAAGGGATGTTATCAGTAGTCACATCGGAAATGATGGAGCTAGTGTAAATACGCTAGTAGAAAAGACGGGGACAAGTGGACAGATTCCATAAATATTTGGTAGATGGAAAAGGGGGGATTTGGTTACTGGTAAAATGGAGAGGAAATTGTTGAGGGAAAGAGTGCCCAAAGGCCATGCTCAAATTTCTACTTTAAACACTGGTTGTGTTTGTTTGTTTCTTCACTAAAACTGACTGAAAAAGTGAACATTGTAGAAAAAGGTTTTAAGATGAGATAGAAAAGTGCATTCAGATGTTGATTCTGCTGAATGTAAGATGGCTCATGATATCCAAGTGGATATGTCAAGGATTTGTGCTTTGCTTTGCTGTGTTTTTTTAAGATGGAAGAGACTTGAATGTGTTTAAACTCTAGGGATATGAGTCTAATAGTGAATTTTTTGAAGGAATAGAAGAGATTCAAAAAATGGACAGAAAGAAATTATGATCCCTGATACAGTGGAATCAAAAAACGTGCAAATCAAATTCTGTTACATCTCCAAACTTCTCTGTTAGGTGTTGTGACATCTCCATATTAAGTTCTTCTATAATTAATATTCAGAGAAATTCTGATATTAAGTATCTTCTTTGAACACTACGAAAAAAACGTCTCTTCTGTCCAAAAACACGTACTGATTCTCCCATCTTTCCCGAATTAAGATAAAAGTTTCTGCCCATTCTTTTGTAATCATCTTTGATTCCAGCTCAGTCTCTGTGGTTTCAAGTGTTTCATCAAACCATAGTCTCTCTTTTTGAAACTCCCAACACACGATTTTTATGCATTTAGCCATAAATTCTTGCAGTTATTATCCAAGTGTTTTTAGAGTTCTTTGTTTTTTTGGTTTTGTTTTTCCAGTTTCTTTATAGGAGGCTGTTTCTTTTTTTTTTTTTTTCAATTAAAGTTTATTAGGTTGACAATTGTTAGTAAAGTTACATAGATTTCAGGTGTACAATTTTGTATTACATAATCTATAAATCACATTGTGTGTTCACCACCCAGAATCAGTTCTCCTTCCATCACCATATATTTGATCCCCTTTACCCTCATCTTTACCCACTCCCCTCCCCTCTTACCCTCTGGTAACCACTTAACTATAGTCTGTGTCTATGAGTTTTTGTTTCTTATTGTTTTTCTTGTTCTTTTGTTCCTTTTGTTTCATATACGATATGTCAGTGAAATCGTATGGTTCTCTGCTTTTACTATCTGACTTATTTTGCTTAGCATTATAATCTCAAGATCCATCCATGTTGTCACAAATGGTCCTATTTCATCTTTTCTTACCACCAAATAGTATTCCATTGTGTATATATACCACAACTTCTTTATCCATTCATCTATTGAAGGATGTTTTGGTTGTTTCCATTTCTTGGACACTGTAAATAAAGCTGCAATGAACATTGGAGCACACAGTCTTTATGGATAAACATTTTCAGATTTTTTGGGTAGATACCCAGGAGAGAGGTTGCTGGGTCATATGGTAATTCTATTCCTAATTTTTTGAGAAACCTCCACACTGCCTTCCATAGTGGCTGCACCAATTGGCATTCCCACCGAGAGTGTATGAGAGTTTCTTTTTCTCCACAGCCTCTCTAACACTGGTTACTATTTGTCTTGTTGATGATAGCCATTATAACTGAGGTAACGTGATATCTCATTGTGGTTTTTATTTGCAGTTCTCTGATGTTTAGTGATGTTGAGCATTTTTTCATATGTCTATTTGCCATTTGTATGTCCTCTTTGGATAAATGTCTCTTCAGGTCTTCTGCCCATTTTTCAATTGCGTTGTTTGTTTTTTTACTGTTGAGTTGCATGAGTTCCTTGTATATTTTGGATATTAGCCCCTTATCGGAGGCACTGTTTGCAAAAATCATCTCCCATTCAGTTGGTTGCCTCTATTATCTCAATGACTTTTTTTGCTGTGCAGACACATTTAAGTTTGATATAGTCCCATTCATTTATTTTAGCTTTTATTTCCCTTGCGTTTGGAGTCAAATTCATAAAATGCTCTTTGAATCCGAGGTCCATAAGTTTAGTACCTATGTTTTCTTCTATGCAGTTTATTGTTTCAGATCTTATGCTTAAGTCTTTGACCCATTTTAAATTAATTTTGGTACATGGTGAGAAATAGCAGTCCAGTTTCATTCGTTTGCATGAGGCTTTCCAATTCTACTAGCACCATTTATTAGAGGCTGTCTTTCCTCCATTGTATGATGTTTGCTTCTTTGTAAAAATGATCTGTCCATACTTATGTGGTTTTATTTCTGGGTTCTCAATTTTATTCCATTGGTCTATGTGTCTGTTTTTCTGCCAGTACCATGCTGTTTTGATTATTGTTGCCCTGTAATACAAGCTAAAGTCAGGGAGTGTGATACCTCTAGCTTTGTTCTTTTTTTTTAAGATGGCTTTGGCTATTTGGGATCTTTTGTGGTTCCAAACAAATCTGATGACTTTTTGTTCTATTTCTTTAAAAAATGTCATTGGGATTTTGATGGGGATTGCATTAAATTTGTATATTGCTTTGGGTAGTATGGCCATTTTAACTATGTTGGTACTTCCAATCCCTGAGTACGGAGTATCTTTCCATTTATCTGTGTCTTCTTCAATTTCTTTTAAAAATGTCTTATAATTTTTAGCAGATAGGTCTTTCACATCCTTGGTTAAGATTATTCCTAGTTATTTTATTATTTTTGCTGCAATTGCAAAAAGAATTGTTTCTTTTATTTCTTTTTCTCAGATTTCATTATCAGTATATAGGAACGCAATGGACTTTTGTACATTGATTTTTTAGCAAGAAACTTTACTGTATTCATTGATTGTTTTTAATAACTTTTTGGTGGAGTCTTTAGGGTTTTCTGCATATAATAACATCATGTCATCTGCAAAGAGTGACAATTTAACTTCTTCATTCCCAATTTGGATGCCTTTTATTTCTTTCTCTTGCCTGATTTCTCTAGCGAGGACTTCCAACACTCTATTGAAAACCAGAAGTGATAGTGGACAGCCCTGTCATGTACCTGAACGTAGAGCAAAGGGCTTCAGTTTTTCATAGTTAATTATGATATAATTGAGGGCTTGTCATAGTTGGTCTTTATTATATCAAGGTATTTTCCTTCTATATCTATTTTATTAAGTGTTTTCATCATAAATGTATGTTGTATCTTGTGAAACACTTTTTCTGCATCTTTTGATATAATCGTATGATTTTTGTCTTTTGTTTTGTTTACGTGATGTGTCACACTGATGGATTTGCATATATTGAACCATTCTTGTGCCCCTGGGATAAACGCTACTTGGTGGTGATGAATAATCTTTTTAATGTATTGTTGCATTCGATTTGCTAGAATTTTGTTTAGGATTTCTGCACTGGTATTCATCAGAGACATTTGTCTCTAGTTTTCTTTTTGTGTGTTATCCTTACCAGGTTTTGGTATCAGGGTAATGTTCACCCTATAAAATGAGTTAGGGAGTACTGTCTCTTCTTTAATTTTTTGGAAGAGTTTGAGCAGGACTGGTATTGGTTCTTCTTTGAAGGTTTGGTAGAATTCACTGGTGAAGCCATCTGGTCCCTGACTTTTGTTTTTGGGAAGGTTTTAGATTACTTGTTCAATTTCGTTAATGGTGATCGGTCTATTTAGATTTTCTAATTCTTCATGGTTCAGCCTAGGAAGGCTATATGTTTCTAAGAACTTGTCCATTTCTTCCTGGTTATTGAATTTGGTGACATATAGTCCTTCATAGTATTCTTGGATGATCCTTTGTATTTCTGTGGCATCCGTGGTGACTTCCCTCTTTTCATTTCTGATTTTGTTTATTAGTGTCTTTTCTCTTTTTATCTTACTGAGTCTAGCCAAGAGTTTGTCAATTTTGTTAATCTTTTCAAAGAACCAGCTCTTAGTCACATTATTTTTTTCTATTGGCTTTTTGTTCTCTATTGTACTTAGTTCTGCTCTGATTTTTATTATTTCCTTTCTTCTGCTGACCTTGGGTTTCATTTATTCTTCTTTTCTATAGTTCTTTAAGGTGGAATGTGAAGTGATTTATCTGGGAATTTTCTTGTTTCTTGAGACAAGCCTGTAATGATATAAATTTTCCTCTTAAAACTACTTTCGCTGCATCCCGAAAATTTTGGTAGGATGTATTTTAATTCTCGTTCATTTCTATGTATCTTTTGATCTCATTTTACTTCCTCTTTGACCGGGTCTTTCTTTAAAAATATGTTGTTTAATCTCCATGTATTTCTGTTTTTTCCTGCTTTCTTTTTGCAGTTGATATCCAATTTCAAAGCATTGTAATCAGAGAATATGCTTGGTATGATTTCAATCTTGTTAAATTTGCTGAGGCTAGCTTTATGTACCAATATATGGTCTATCTTTGAGAATGTTCCATGTACTCTCGAAAACAATGTATAGTCTGATGTTTTAGGATGAAGTGCTCTATAACTGTCAATTATGTCCAATTCGTCAAAGGTGTCATTTAGGGCTGCTATTTCTTTATTTATTTTCAGTTTGAATGATCTAATCATAGCTATCAATGATGTATTTAGGTCCCCTACCATAATTGTGTTTTGGTCTCCCTTTAGTTCTCTTAGTAGTTGCTTGGTGTATTTTGGTGCTTCCTGATTGGGAACGTAAATATTGATGACTGTTATGTCTTCTTGTTTTATAGTCCCCTTTACCATTATGAAATGTACATCTTTGTCTCTTGTTACATTTTTCACCCTTAAGTCTGTTTCATCTTATATCAGTATGGATACACCTGATTTTCACTGGATACCATTTGCTTGGAGTGTCAATTTTCATCCTTTCACTTTGAGTCTATGCTTGTCCTTGTAGCTGAGATGTGTCTCTTGGAGACAGCATATGGTTGGGTTTAGTTTTTTGATCCAAAATCTGCTACTCTGTGTCTTTTTATTGGTGAGTTCAGTCCATTTACATTAAGGGTGATTATTGATATGTGAAGATTTCCTATCATTCTATCTTTAGTTTTCTGGTAAGGCTGTGTCCATTATTTCTTTGCCTTTTAGTTGTTATCTTTTATTTCTGTGTGGTGGTATTCTATGATTTTTACCTCTGTTTCTTCTTTTATTACAGGATATATTTCAGTTCTTGATTTTTTTTTTTTTTGAGTGGTTACCTTTAAATTTATGTAAAAGAAAGTTTGATATTAGTACTCCCTTTTCTTCAGCATGCTTACTTTCTCCATTCCCATATTTCAGTTTAGGCCTTTACTCTACCCCTTTTTATGTTTTGGTGGCAACAAATTGTCCCTGTTGATGGTGGTCGAATAGCCTTCTTTAATTTTTCTTGTAGTACAGGTCATGTGTTAGAAAATTCCCTCAGCTTCTGTATGTCTGGAAAGGTCTTTATTCTTTCTTTATATCTAAAGGATATATTTGCTGGGTATATTTTTCTTGGCTCATAATTTCTCTCTTTCAGTAGTTTGAATATTTGTTTCCACTCCCTCCTGGCTTGTAGAGTTACTGCTGAAAAATCTGATGATATTCTAAGGGGCTTTCCATTGTAGGTTACTGTCTTCTTTACCAGGGCTGCCTTGAGGATTCGTTCTTTGTCACTGATTTTTTACAGCTTCAATACAGTGTGCCTTGGAGAAGGTCTTTTGGGGTTGAGGTAATTAGGTGTTCTATTTGCTTCTTAGATTTGAGGATCCAGTTCTTTCCACAAGTTTTGGAAGTTCTCATTGACTATTTGTTTGAATATACTCTCTCTTCCCTTCTCTCTTTCTTCTCTTTCTTGTATGCCCATTATTTTTATATTTCTCTTTCTGATGGAGTCAGAAAGTTCTTTTAGCATTCTTTCATTTCTTTTAAGTCTCAAGTCTCTTTCTTCTTCCGTCT
The DNA here is from genome assembly GCF_964194185.1 of Rhinolophus hipposideros. Taxonomy (NCBI): domain Eukaryota; kingdom Metazoa; phylum Chordata; class Mammalia; order Chiroptera; family Rhinolophidae; genus Rhinolophus; species Rhinolophus hipposideros. The sequence continues at coordinate 29,690,664 of NC_138056.1, read as the reverse complement.
GTGTCATTTCCGGATTTCTATCTTCGATGTCATTGATTCTTTACTCCATCTGGTCTACTCTACTACCTAAGCTGGCTATTTCATTCTTCACTTCTTCTACTGAGTTCTTAATCTGCAGAAATTCTGTTTGGTTCTTTTTTAAAAAAAAATGTCAATATCTTTGATAAAATGTTCATCTTGTTATTTGATTGTGTTTCTGAGTTCATTAAATTGCCTGTCTGTGTTTTCTTGCATCTCGTTGAGTTTTTTCAGAACTGCAATCTTGAATTCTCTGTCATTTAAGTTACATATTTCCATATCTTTAAGGTCATTTTCTGGAGACTTCATTTTCATTCTGAGCTGTCTTGTTGCCTTGTTTATTCATACCAATTAATGATTTTTATTTTTTTTTTTATTTCTCTTTCTAGAGATCTACAGGAGTGGGTTCTGCAAGAGGTTGATAGGAAGAGGTCTTTCTTTGTTTTCTAGTAGGTGTTGGTAGAATGTTTTATTTTCTCTCCGACTGCAGACTTTTATTCTCTCTCATGCTGTAGTGTTATGTTTTCGCTGCACTATTCCAGCTTTTCACATTATGGGGGAATTCCCTGGAAGGCGGGCTTCTCCTTTGTGAGCAGTTCACCTGGTTCATAGGATGCTGTGTCCGTGTAGGAATGTGGAGAGCTTTTAAAGTTCCAAATCTCTTCTGCACCAGATTCAGTGCCAGTGTCTTTTAGCACTTCTGTTTACTCCTGCAGGGATCCACTCAGATAGGTGGGGACAAGGGTGGGGTGTTTTGTGAGAGGTGCCCAGAGCAATGGCAGTGACCACCACCACATCCAGACCTGCTTCCACAGCTCCTTCTCCTTTGCTGGAACTAGTTGGGCTGCAAATCTATGTCTGTGGACCACAGTTCTCAGAACTGCAAATATTCTGTTCTTTTGATCTGTCACTACTACTGTTCCGCTTTTAGCACTGGGCAGGTGGGAGCGGGGCAAGCTCGGGGAGGGTCAGAAGGGGGCGGCTAGTCTCAGTGCCTAAGGCTTCCATTGTCTTCAGCAGTGAGGGCTTCAACCATCATTTTCAGCCTTCTTCCCTCAGTCTTTGCTCGGAGGTCTCTGCCTTGAGCGTTGGATTCAGCCGTGTTATATGTTATGCCTTCAGCCCTGTAAGCCATAAACAGAGCCCTGTCAGTCCGAGTTCTTCCCTATCCTGAATCTGTGGTAGTTCCAGGATGCAGGGAGCTCAGAGCACTGAACTAAGTCTGCGTCTTGCGCCCTCGGAGCCCCGTCTCTGTACTTCTCCCTTCCTCCTCCCTCGCTTACACAATTTGCCCACCTTTAGATGATTTCAGTATTGTGTCTCTTAGTCTTGCCTCTCTGCTGGGAAGGGAGTCCTTTGTGGAGTTATAGTTGTTCAGTTTGTTGTAAATTCTAGGGGAGATTTCAAGAGGCTCACCTCACGCTGCCATTTTTGTTTTTTAATCCAGGCCTTTCTTATACTTGTTTTTTGATCTTCTAACTTTACAAAAATTACCATATTAATCATATACTAAATGATGTTGAGTAAAATGCTCTCTTGAAAAGAAGTCAACAATCTTAATTCATCTAAGTGCAGTGGAAACAACATATGCATATGCCTTTCCTCATACTGTTTAAAGTTCAAGATATGCATATTCATTTAACACAAGAACGATTTAGCAATAAAATAAAGCAGAGCATTCTAATTGCTATACCATGTGTAAAAGTTGCCATGGTAATGCAGACTAGAGGAACTGGTATTTATAAACAAAAACAAAGTCTGGTGCCAGAAAACCAGATGCTCTCAGTCTAGGGCTTCTGTTCTGATGTGGGGCGAAGTGTATGTGTGCTTTGATATCTCTGAACTGCCTTTTTCTTTTCCCCTAGATATGGATGATGACTATATATATATATATATATATATATATATATACACACACACATACATATATATTAATCAGAGTGTGAATCAAGCAAAATGATATATGCAAAATAATGAACATTATATATGTAAACTGGAAGGTGTTGTACAAATATCAGTCATTAGTCATTTTATCTGGTGTGCCAGAATACATTTCATGAACACAAAGAATGTTGAGAGGTGAAAATGAGGAGACTACCCAAAATAAAAGCAGCTTCTGGCTTCAAAATTATATGACCTTGATAAGAGGCAAAGGAGTTATAGGACTGTAACTCACTCTGAGAGGTGGGGTGTGTGATTTGGAGAAGGGCCTAGGAAATTAAGAATACTTCAAATTTCTTAAGTCCTTGTTATAAATTTTCCCTGGTTATTCCATAAATGTTTTTGCATGTATTTTAGAGAAAAGAAATAGCATAGACTAATAAATAGCGTTTAACATTTTCAGTATAACCTAGTTTTTTATTTTACTTCTATTGAAATTTACTTGAATCACAGTTGTTAGAACATTTACAATTTTTAATGATATGTTTACTTTTCAAATTGTGTTTTTATTTTTATTTTTTCTATCATTTTTAATGGGTTTAGAAAAATTGGGCTTTGTATAACCCTGATGCTTTAATGGGGATACATAATTTCTTTAGCTTAAGAGGTTGCCAATTAGCATAAGTGTTCCATGAATGCTTTAATTAAGCATATGAATTCTCTAATGTGAGATTTGCTGTCTTTATATCATTACATGAAGTTTATTAGTAAGATTTTTTCCTAAATATGCTATAACTTTATTTAATTTTTGTCTGTTCTTTATCAGCTAATAAGTCAGGAACACTACAATTACTTTTGTGTGGATTTTTGAATGGCTCTGTTGATATTTGCTTTCTATATTTTGAGACTCTGTTACAAGATCTATATATGTTTAGAATTCTATAGTTTCCTGATGAATTGAAATATATTTATTATATGAACACACTCTTTATATGTAATAATGCTATAAGTTTATTTTATTGAATGATGGCAATAATACTAATGGCAAAAAGAGCCAACAATTTTCAGATATCTGCTACATGACAAACACTTTATATTTGCTTAATATGTAGCATTTTGTTTAATCCTTAACAATAACCGATGAATAGGTACTGTTTATTATTATCAAAATCCTCTAATACAGATAATAAAGGTATATAACTTTACCACTGTGACCAGATTTATTGCAGTGAAGGTATGGCTACAAACTCCATGCTCTCAACCCCTTTTGTTACTGCTGCAAACGTGTCTCTTTTCACTTTTTAATTCACAAAATTTCTTTGTGAAGTTTCATCTTAAGTATCTATTGCAAATAAGATAGAGATGGATTTATTTTTATCAAAATTAAACTTGATATCTTTATTTGGGACTTTAGCTTAAATTTATGATCATATTTGGAATTATTTATACCATCAACTTTATTTACATTTGTTCTGCTTTTTCAACATTCTTTTTGTTACCTTTTATGGCTTTATTTTAAAAAGTGGAAGTATACTGTATATAAAGTGGAGTGTGCAATATTAAATGTGTGGCCTGCTGATATTTAATATATCTATACATTTGAGTAGTTAGTTCCAGCACATCAGTCTCCTCCAGCCATTAGATTATGACTGGAACGTGTACTATTGTTTCTCCTGATTCTTAAACCTTTGGTCTCAGACTAGAACTATATTATCATTTTTCCTGAGTCACCAGGTTGTTGATTGCTGATCTTGGAACTTTTCACCCTCCATAATCATGTAAGCCAACCTCTTATAGTAAATCAATCAATCAATCCGTTCCTTCCTTCCTTCCTTCTTTCTTTCCTTCCTTCCTTCCTTCTTTCCTTCCTTCCTTTTTTCCTTCCTTCCTTCCATCTTTCCTCTCACTCTTTCACTTTCACACTATATATAGATACACACAGAGAAAAGAGAATATATATATATATATATATATATATATTTATTTATTTATATATATCCTTATATATACACACACACGAAGGGAAAATACACATGCATATATATGTGTGTATATGTATATACATATACACACATGTATATATATACACATGTGAATACATGTATATGTATATATAAACGTGTGTGTGTGTGTGTGTGTGTGTGTGTGTGTGTGTTGTAGTTGTTTCTCTGGAGGACCCTAATGCACTTTTGATTTTTTTTTTCAGTTTTCATTTCATATTTTCTATTTAATTTTTTGAAAGTTATATTCTATTTTTATTTTATTTATATGATTTTTAATCTTAGTACATGATTTTTGTTTTCATTCAATGTAACACAATTTGCTAAGATTAATATGCACATCATTCTGATACCAGAAAGGGAACTATTTACCCACATGCTCCATTCTCTCTCCAAGTATGTAAAGACAACACAGAGAATACAAATTGCTGTAAACAGAATCTCCCATTAAAATGAGTTTTCTACCTAAAAGATGAAGTGCTACAGAATCGCATGGAGTATTCAGAGGTGAAGTGGTGCAGTTGTGGGTTACTGTAAAAGAAAGAGTGAACTTTAAGGAGATGGACTGAGAATGTCGTTGCATGTCCTATGATGATGGGTTCGGAAGTTAAAGAATGGGACCAAAGCCATGGAGATAGTCTTTTTAGTAATTTGTAGCACTGACCCAGAATAATTTCTTAAAACACTTTTATGCACTTTTCTATTTCAGTTTTTCTACATTATAAATATCTATATCTATATCTATATCTATATCTATATCTATATCATCTATTTCACATTAATCCCTCTTTTTGGTGGCAAGAGGATTCTTAGTTGATGCTAACATAGAAAATTGTCCTCAAGGAGAAGATATGGAAATGCACAAAGGTCATCAGCATAAATACTTTTTGACAAATGAACGTAGTTTTATATTTCTGCCACAAAGCTTCTTGAAAGATTGTGAAGAGATGTGTAGAAAGGCAAATTAATCATTCTTAATTATTCTCAATCAAAGCCATGTAACTCAAGGTTAGTAAATAATTTACTATTTTAAGAAATAGTTGCACTATAATTTGGCTTTTTTAGATGTTGTGTATAATGAAATCTTTAAGTGGGAGTAGAGTAGTTGAATAAACATACAGAAAAGGAGCATTTTATGTGACTATGCTAACATATGTAAAGTTTAGTTTTAAAAGTGTAAACAGTTATTTAGTAAATCACTCTTTAGCTAACGATCTGAGGGTTTTCTCTGTAACCTTTAATAGTTTAATCATAAAAAACTTTACTTGCCATTTTTGAAAAAGGAAAAAAGTTCCTAGGGAAAAAAACAACAAAACAAAACAGACAATTTATTTAGCTACTGCTTAATTTGCGTTGTTTAGAAATATTTGTCTTCATTTTAAATTCTAATCTAAGTGCTAAAATGTTATTTGTGTTCATGGACCTCTACTGAGTACCTCAAATTAAAAAAAAAAAAATACCTTCCAATTATTTTCATCTGTTTTTTATTTTTATAAATAATAGTAAAATAATAAATAATAATACATATTTATTAAACAATTACCTTGTGCCATCTACAGGTCTAACTTATTTAACTCTCCTCATGATCCAGTTTGAATGTACTTTATAGAGATAAGAACTGAAACTCAGTTAACGAACTGAGACACAGTTAATAAAATTAATAAACTGCTAAACCAATGATAGAGTTACAATTTCAAATATACAATGTGAATATGTTTGTTTCCAGAAGGTTGTTGTGAATATTTAGTTACTTGATTAAACTTTTCTTGATACACTATCACGTACTAGCCGCACATAATTGATTGTTTGTGGTCGTAATTGTAAAAGTATTAATGAAACTAATTATATCAGTAGCCTCTCAACAATTAGCACAAAATATCTATTTTTGTTTACAGACCTTTTATTCTGCTTTATGTTAACCAGAGAATAGCTTCAATTTTACTGCCAACAGTGGATTCTTTCCATGGTTTATAGTGTAGTTGTTACAGTCTTGACAAGGTCACAAAGTTGACTTTGAAGTTCAGGTGTGAAGTGTCTATGACAAGAAAATAGCTTTTCAATGCTCCTCATGATGGATGAAGTTGAGCCAAAGTCCTCTTTATGGTCCAAAACAAAAAGATTTCATCAGTTGAATGGGACCAGGAGTTTATTATCCCCACACAGCTGCTCTTCCTAAAAGCGCCTGTCACCTGCCTGACCTAGCACATTAATGACATTCAGACTAGTACACACTAGGAAAGAAAGCACCAGTCACCAGGGAGTAAAATGTCCTTTTAAGTGCAACCATTGTGTTGAGATTTCTCAACCACTGAACTCCCAAGTGTATGCACATTCTTTTTTAATAGAATCTCCTTCAGGGTGCCATTAAACCATTAATGGCTTGCTAGTTAATCAGAGCAAACAGAAACATCCTTCTGTTTACCAAAACCACAGCAGTCACCTCTGGGTACCATCAGAGTGTGTCTTGAGATAGGCAGATGTGCCAGTAGCCAGTTTTAAGTGGAGTATAAGGGTTAAATTTATTCACTTTTCAAAATCTCTCTTTTCCTAAGAAGTCCACAGTAGTTCTTAGAAATGTATATATACCGTGTTTCCCCCAAAATAAGACTGGGTCTTATATTAATTTTTGCTCCAAAAGATGCATTAGAGTTTATGTTCAAGGGATGTCATCCTGAAAAATCGCGCTAGGGCTTATTTTCGGGTTAGGTCTTATATATATGTATACATGTATACATATATGCATCCATATATACATACATGTGTACACATGTATACACATGCATGTTTATATACATATATGTGTGTACATGTGTGTATATACATATGTGTATATACATATATGTATGTATATTATATATATTTATATATATATATATATTTTTTAGCTTGAATTATTAATTCTTGAGCCTCTTTAATGTAAGGTGAAAAGGACAGTACAGATTTGTCAGTCCTGACTGTCTAAAAGGATACATAACTTAGCTAACATATCGCTTCTAGTGAGAAGGGTGATTTAGAGAAAGTAGATCTTTTTTTATGCCATTGTGTATCATTGAGATAATGGTTTGTTATTCAATATGATTCTCCCGTTACTACTTAATCCTTGACTTGATCAAGGCTACACAAGCTTTAGAAATGTTTTAGTTGAATATTAACTAATTGTGTTTCTAATGTGACAGTGAATTTTTAAATGTGTGTATATCAGCACATTTAAGTAAGTGAATTTATAAAGTAATATCTGAGTCCAGAACTAATATCCTCCTCCAGACTGGAAACAATAAATTGTTTCATCTTGGTTTGATACCTTTTTAAGACTCATTTTGTCAATTTGGGGCTTCCATGAAGCAGACACTAAGGCAGATTTACAAGTACTGGAGGTAAATTCATTGGCGGTAATAGGGATGAAAGATGGAGGAGGAATGAGGAGTAGGTAGAGAAAGACCTCAGAAGACAGTGCAGCTCTGACAACTGTGAAAGAAAGCAGGAATGAAGGAAGGCCAGTTAGGACTATCCTTACAGTGCGGTGAAGCTCAGAGAAAGCTCAGCTGTCCCAGTGGGGACCTGTAGAATGCACATTGCCCATACAGGAGTCTCATCTTGTGCAGAATGATCAGAACCCACTGTCTCTTCATGCACTCTTGTGGTAGGCAGACTAATGACCCCTAAATATACCCATATTCTAATTCCCTGAAGGTGTGAACCTGTCATGTTACATAGTGAAGATAAATTAAGGTTGCAGATGGAATGAAGCTTCTAGCTAATCAGCTAACTTTAAAATAGGGACAATATTTTAGTTTATCCAGGAAGTCACGGTGTAATCACCAGGGTCCTTAAAAAGTGTAGGCTCTGGAAGAAGTAAAAGGAGGAGAAGGAGAAGGAGAAGGGGAAAAAGAACCTATAACTCAGAAGTTTTCAAATATTGTCAACAGATTGGAACATAGAAATCAGGTCATAAGCTTTTTTTTTTATATATGTAAAATTCCTAATTTAATTCTATTGAGATAAGATGGACTGTATGATTTCAAAGCATTTACATTGAATGAGTCTTATTTTTGTGGAAAAGAATGTGGTATATAGGTGAAAATAACAGCTACAATTGAAAACAATGTGTACCCTGCTGGTTCTAGGTGAATACGTATTTGCATGATTATCATCAGGTATTTTGAGATGTTTGTCTTTACTGCTACTTTGTCTAATTATTTTAACAGTTGCAGAGACACAAATGTAAGCTCTCCATTATTGTGAAATTGTATTGTCCCTATGAAGTCTGATATATTTTGTTCATGTATTTTGAAGCTCTTCTATTAGACACAAACACATTTATGGTTTTTATGATGAGTTGATCTTCACATTATACAATGGCCGTCTTTTTCTCTGGTAATACGTTTTCTCCGAGTTCCGTATTACCTGATATAAAGGTACCACTATAGTCTTCAATTATTGATATTTGCTTGGTATAACTTTTTAATCCATCCATTTTCGCATGAGTGCTATTATTACAGTTAAATTACCTCACTTGTAGATAGCATTGCAGTTGACTTTTATATTTAAAAAAGAATTCCTATATTGACAATTTATGACTTTAACTGAGTGTTCTAATACCATTTAATGTAATTATCTGTGATGGTTAATTGAATGTGTCAACTTGGCTAGGCTATGGCACCCTGTTATTTAATCAAACTCTAATTTATGTGTTTTGGTGCAGGTATTTTCAGATCTGGCTAACATCAATAATCAGTTGACTTTAAATGAAGGAGGTACATAGTATGAAAATATGGGTGGCTCATCTAATCCATTGAAGGTATTAAGAATAAAAGCTGTGGTTTTCCAGAGGAAGAATTCTACCTAAAAACTGCAGCATCAACTGCTACCTCACTTTCCAGCTTGCCAGCCTGCCTACAGATTTAGAATTTGCCAGACCCCACAATTTCATGAGCCTGTTCTTTAAAAAAAAAAAAAAAAAACACATTATCCATAGTTATATCAGTATTAATACAGAGGTGTAACGATATAGAGATAGATACAGATATACCCATAGGTAGATATAAATAAACCTAATTTGGTTTTTGTTTCACTGGACAACACAAATTGATCCACTATTTGTGTGGTGGTATATAGGTCTGCCATTTTATTGTTCGTACTTTTGTTTCCTCCTTTTACATTGTTCTTTAGTTCCATTTTTCAATATTGTTTTTAATTATTTGAAAGGTCTGTAGAATTTAATTATAATCAGTCTATTTGCTATTAGCTATATCTTTTTGAAAAAATATTTACTGGTTGATCTGGGGAATAAAATTTATATAAACCTTAGTGGCCACACGCTATTGGGAATTAATATTTGATCACTTCATGTAAAATGTAGGAACTTTGCCTGTATATTGGCCCATTTACCCGTACCATTTTACACCGTAGTTCTCATATGTAATGTATTTAACACATTGTATTCCTCACAAGTTGATAGTATAATTTTTGCTTCGAAAGTTGTATATATTTAAAGAACTTAAGATGAAAAAGAGTATTTTGTATTTACCCGCACATTCATGTCATTTTCAATGTTCTTAATTCCTTAATGAAACTCTATATACACTTCTCTTACCATTTTTCTTGAGCTTTAAAAATAGCCATAATCACTTCTTATAGTGCAGACTTGCTGTTAATGAATTCTCTTAATGCTTTTTTATCTGCAAATTTCTTTATTTCACCTTCGTTCTTAAAGAGTATTTTCTCTTGGTAGACAGTTCTGGGCTTAGTGTTATTTCAAGAACTTTAAAGGTGTCTTTTCAGTCTTCTGGTCTCTTCTAATAAGACGGGCACATTCAGTTAAATTGTTCCCTGGAACTGTAGTTATATCTCTATGTAATGTGTCATTTTTCTTGGTTGTCTCAAGATTTTCTTATTGTCTTTGACTTTTTATAGTTTGACTCGGTATTGTTCCCATCACATTTATCCTTCCCATACTTTGTTGGTCGAGAATTTGTAAATGTATGTTGTTCCATATCGGGGATATTTTGAGCTGTAATGTTATAAAACATATACTATTATTTTTTCCAAATTCCTTCTGGCACACCAATTACAGATATATGAGAACTTTTGATATTGCCTCACAGGTTCGGGAGGTTCTGTTCCTTATTTTTAATATTTTTTATCTTGATTTCTCTCTCCTGTAGATAAATGGCAAGGCGTTTTTAGGAGAAAGAACAGTATATAATAATATATAAGGCACAGAAACTAAAATCAAGATTGATTATACAGGGCACAGGGCATAAATAATCCTTTATGCCTGATACATAGGCTATGCAACTATACTATATGGTATTTGTGTTATAGCAGCCCAAACAAACTAAGACACACCCCTTTCGCTGAAAATCATGTCATAAAAGAAAAAGGAAAGTTAGGCAACTCAGAGGTTTTTCTTGTTTGTTTGTTTGTTTGTTTGTTTTACATTTTCAGTTCTCCCTTCCTCATCCATAAGCCGATGATATAAAATGCAAGTAGAATGTATAAAATCAAAAATATTTTTTTTTTTTTAGAAATTGAGGTAGTTTATGTAATTTTTCATATTGTATAGTAAATACAACACACATGCATGCATGTCTAGCAAAATACAAATTGTAATTTTGTAGTTCACTAGGAGTGAACTCTAGTGTAAACTTTTTACTTTGGGTTATAATGATGTGTCAGTGTAGGTTCATTAATTGTAACATAGGCAGTGCTCTTCTGCTGGAGGTTGATAATGGAGGGTATATGTGGGGAGAGCAGAGAGTAAATGGAAATGAGAAATCTCAGTATCTTCTGGTCAAGTTTGTGGTGGACATAAAACTACTCTAAAAATAATTCATTTAAAACAAAAATGAAAACAAAGAAACAACACAAAAAACTTTCCTAAGGTAAAAGTTACTGCTACAATTTCTCTGTAATAGTGCCATTTGCCAAATAACATCAGAAGTGTATCTCTACATCTTTCTGTTTTACCTCAGAAAATAAGTTTAATATTGACAAATATAGTGAAATAAAACCCTATTGTAAAAAATATGTGTTTAATATTAAGAAGATATTTCTTCCATACGTTATGAGAAGCTCCAAACTTCCATTTAATTCTATGCTATAAAAATCAGAAATGGCAATTTTTTATTACATTGTTCCTCTTATGATTTCTACATTCCCATGGCAAACATCTCTCTTCAATCATGGCTCTCGGTTTTTCTAAGATTTCACATACTTCAGTATAGCAATCCAGGCAGGCAGTCACAATTTTGTTTGACTAACAAATTAAAACTTGGTCAACCTCTGTGCAAAACACGGTGAATCCTTTTAACATGATTTTAATTTCCTTAATCTATTGTTTAAGAAAAGGAGTTCAGATTAACTTTTCTGGTAAGTCAATTTAGGAGGAAGGAAAACTGACCTAGTAGTTTAAAAATAAAACAAAATGCCGTAAAAGTCTATTTCAATTAAATACAAAAGATCTTTCTTGATGAGGTCAGCCATAATGTATTCTAACATATTGAGCCCCTAGGTATTTAGTGTTGACTGTAAGTCAGAAATGTTAGGGTTTGCATTTTGCTTAGCTGAGAAGAGATAACTTCGTGTATCTTGATGAACTTAATTAAGTATGATACAAAGAGAAAAGTTGGCAGAATATTGAAATAGGTTTCATATCTGAGTGTTATTTGTGCATGGCTAATGAATTGTAACTATTAGAAAAAGAGTCATAACTACAAAAGTAATATTTAATGAAAACAGAACTTGGAAAGAAATCTCTCAGCATCATCATCATCATCTAACATTCATTTACTACTTACTATGTCCCAGACATTTTGCTAAATGTTCTACACATATATTTTATTTGATCCACCTGTGTGCTGGGTTGATATTAATCTTCTTTACAAATGAAACTGGTTTGCTTATCATCATAGAATGTAAATGATGATACTACAGCTTGAATTCAGACAGTCAGCCTCCGAAGCCTAAGGGACCTCATATCCACAATTCCAAATTCTACACATAGAAACTGAGAATAGACAGTCCCTATTTCAGGAAATGCATCTAACATTTCCTCAGTTCTTCAAAGTGTTCACAACACACTCATGCCCTCTTTACATTTCACTTTTATAACAATTCTAACATACAGTTATGATGATTCCTAACTTGGCAGAAGAAAAAGCTGAGATTCAGGAAAACTAAGGGATTTACACATGATCCCAAGTTAATCAGTCATAAAGTCTTTACCCGAAAACAGAACCTTTAACTATAAAACCCAACTCTAACACTTGTTTTGAATTTTAATATCAGGTATTTAAATGTGTAAGACTCAAAAACATTACTTAGGATAGGAGCATAGGTAATAAACTACGATTAAAGATATTCTACTCTAGACTCTTACATTGTTTTGTACACCTGAAGCTAATAATAAAAAAGTCACTATTTTGAAATAATGAAAAGATAAGTCACAGTCTAGGAGCAAATGTTTGCAAACAAATATCTGAAAAAGGACTTTTAGCCAATATATATATAAAGAATGATAATAATTGAATAAAAAGACGACATTATTAAAAAACAAACAAACATTCTACTCTAAAGCCTCATGGGAAAAACTCAAATCATCGACTGGCACTTAAATGGGTAGAATCCACCCAAGGGCACTATATTCACAAGTTTTGAGCTGGTATCTTGAAACAGGTTAAAGATGTAAGGCAAGAGACATTATTTACAGAAATAATCTCCACGGAAAAACCATCAATTATACTACCAAGTACCAATGAACAGAGACAACTTTAAACAGAAACTTGTATGGATGCTGTGGCCTAATAACCACACAGATATCTCCCCTGCTGACTTTTTATGATGTCTTAATTCTACCATTAGCAATTTTTCCTTTGACTTATGATATCCTCTACTAACACAGAATCCTTACACCATGCCTGCTCGATTCCCTCCTGTATGAATGAGGAGAATAGTGGATATAGCACCACAAGTGTGCTATTAGGCCTTTGGAGGCAAAGGGGGCAAGAGGCTTCTAAAATGAGCCTTAAAAAAAGAATTTTGATTGTCAAATACAAGTTTCTCTCAACTTTAAATGTTGTCCTGGACAAGTTGTAAAGGTGGAAATAAGACAATCTACCATCCACGTACTTCAGGGAAAGATCATTCTGCTGGTGTTTATACCACAGCTGTTCCTGCAAGCCAGGAAACATACCTAATTGAAGGGCACAGAGATGGAAGACAACAATGAGAGAGACCCTGGTCATTATCCTGGAAGCAAAGTGTAGACATATGCATGTATCTTTCTAATTATCTGTATTTGACCTGCCATACATTACTTAACTTATCTAAGAGATAAGTTTCTCAACTATAATTTGGAGCTGATTACTACTGTTATCATGTAGAGTTATGACAATTAGATGAACGAACATAGGGCTTGGTACATAGTGAATAACGTATATAACTTGCTAAACCCAAAGCCCTATATCATTATCTCTGTTTTTCAAGGACAATGTGATGACTAAATCTTTGTAGTAATCGGGCTTCAGCTTCTTTTTCTGTAGCACGTTAGTTTTCAACTCTTTAATAAATCCAGAGTTCTGCAGTGGAAAAAATTAGGGTAATAGATCAAGTGTCCCTATTTACTGAGTAGCCAATATTCACCTTTTTTTTTTTCCTTACCACTCCCACAGAATTTATGGAGACACTTTGTAGTCTTTAGACATGGTCATACATCTCTGATTTTCTAGCTATTTTCAATTTCAAGGAGCTTACTATTTTCCTATGATGGAAATTTAACAATTCCGTAAATAAAATGTGTACTTTTTAAAGCTATTTACCCAAATATACTGATAAAAATTTGTTTAACACTTTTTCAAAATTAAGTTACTAGTGTGATATATCAGTACAACAATCCCAGAAAATAATTTGGCTTTATCTAACAAGTTAAAAATACACACATACTCTGCTCCATATCCATCACTATTCTGGTAAAAATATCCAGACTTCTTTTTAAGGAACACTTTATGACTATGGTGGTCTAGGCTTGGTTTAACAGAATCAAAGTCATTTGTTCAGATACGGACAGATTTGGGCCAACTAGAGTAAAGTTTCATAGTTTTGATGAAAGTATTGGGATAGAAAAGTTCTTATCAGCTGAGTACAAAGATGATAGGACAACAACCTCGAACTAACAGCTACAGACATATACTAGATATATCTTTCTTGAGAATAAAGCTGACAGAGAGCAGACTAAGAAAGAAGAGATCATATTCTGATTATTTAATTTGGGTTCTTTAAGCCAGCTTTTCTTGCAAACAGATTAGCCCATGACTTCATACTTATATGGGAAAATAATATATATGTATTTAATTTCTTAAGTCAATTTAAATATAGATTCTGTCATTTGCTAGCAAGAGATCTGAGGCCAAATAAACCCAATGAGATGATGCACATAATCACGTCTGTTATGTTAATCTAGACTTATAATCCTCTTAAACAGTTACTCATCACATACTTATTAAACCTTTACTATGTCAGCCATTCTTACAGGTGTTAGTAACCAAAAGGTAAATAAAATATGTTTAGAATTATAGAAGGGTCATTGAAAGCTATTCCCTGAAATGAATTATATTTTAAAGGGATCCCTCACACTCCACTTGGGACAATAGAACATCTGAAGTATGGATGGGAGAAGGGCCAGATGCATGGGCATGAGACCCATACAGCTGCACAAAGCTTTGCTCTCAGAAGGCTTTGCACTTAGTTTAATGCTCTGCATTCATTGTCTTGAGATTCTTGATAGTTTTATCTTTGACTTTGTTGTGTAACTGAAGTCTAATGAGGCAATAGACCAGGCTCCTGATCAGAGGACACACCATGTTTACCCGAAAAAAAAAACTACCCAGACAATCAGCTCTAATGCATCTTTTTGGAGCGAAAATTATTATAAGACCCGGTATTATTATATTATATTATATTAATTATTATATCCGGTCTTATATTATTGCTCCAGAAGATGCATTAGAGCTGATTGTTCGGCTAGGTCTTATGTTCAGGGAAGCATGGTATGTACGAAATGTGCCTATTGTTCCTTGTCATCCCATTTACATATAGCATGTGTGATACATCATGAGTCAAGAGAGAGACCACAGAAGGAAGGAAAAAGCTTTGTATTTTAGTACGTTTTGTTTTCTTCAGCTAAGACAGCAGATGATTTATTGTACACGTTACACTCAGTCACAACTGAGAACAGAACTGGTCCATAAAGTCACAAGTCCAGAACAAAGAACTTTTTGTATGAGCAAAGGTGGGTCTCTTCAAAGGTGGTCGTGGGGAATAGATGGTAATATATGTTCTAGATCTACTGAGAACTATAATTTTATATATATAATGTGATAGTTCAGTGTGAGGTCAGAGGGATAGTGGATGGGGGGAGGGGGGTTCACAGGGTGAGGGATATAAATGATGAACGTCTAAGTATTACCTTGTCTTGTACACCTGAAACTAATAAATAAATAAATAAATAAATAAATAAATAAATAAAAAAGAAGTTCTAGACAGCAGGCATGCGGCCAAAATTCTGTACCACTGTTCCTGGCCTCTGGTTTTCTTCATCTCGCTCCTGTGGCTTCCACGGGTACACAAGTTAGCGGTTTACTTGGAATTCTGCCTCATCTTTCTTGTTTTGAGCTTCATCTTGTGCATTCTCTTCTTCCTCCACTTGGCTTTCATGGTGCGGAGGTTTCTAAGAAGATGATGCTAAGGCTGAGAGCAGTACTTTTCTTTCTTATTTTTTCTTTTTTTCTAATTAAAATTTATTGGGGTAACAATTGTTAGTAAAGTTACATAGATTTCAGGTATACAACTCTGTAATACATCATCTATATCTCACTTTGTGTGTTCCCACCCAGAGTCAGTACTCCTTCCATCACCATATATTTGACCCCCTTTACCCTATTCTTACCCTATGGCAACCACCAAACTATTGTCTGTGTCTGTGAATTTTTGTTTCTTCAGTTGTATCTCTTGTTCTTTTCTTATTTTCAGTTTTATATACCACATGTCAGTGAAATCATATGGTTGTCTACTTTTTCTGTCTGATTATTTCGCTTAGCATTATAATCTCAAGGTCCATCTATGTTGTTGCAAATTGTACTATTTCATCTTTTCTCATGGCTGAATAGTATTCCATTGTGTATATGTACCACAACTTCTTCATCCCTTCATCTATTGAAAGATATTTTGGTTGTTTCCATTTCTTGGCCACCGTAAATAAAGCTGCAATGAACATTGGAGCACATATGTCTTTATGGATAAAGGTTTTCAGATTTTTTGGGTAGATACCCAGGAGAGGGGTTTCTGGGTCATATGGTAATTCTATTCTTAATTTTTTAACTTTTTTTTTTTTTTTTAACAAAGGGTCTCACATTTTCCTTTTGATCAGGATTTGCAAATTAGTTTCACCTGGATGGAAACAGGATGTTAATTTAGAAGGCTGAAATCACTATAACAGGATGGCATTATTAATTTCATATTAATTCTAAGAAGCCAAGTCAACAAACAAAAAGGCTCAGGAACAACCTCAGGAACAGAAAGAATATTAGTTAATCTAGAGTTTAGAAATCCATCAAGAGAGACGTATGGATTCAAGAGACAGGCAATGTCTAGGTCATATGCGTGTATATTATTTTTTATTAAATTTGGGTGACAGTGGTTATTAAAATTATATAGGTTTCATGTGTACAATTCTATAACGCATCATTTATATACTGCATTGTGTGTTCACCACCCAAAGTCAGTTCTGCTTCCATCACCATAAATTTGATGCCCATTACTCTCTTCTACCACACTCTTCACCCTGTTATCTCTGGTAACCACTAAACTGTTGTTTGTGCCTATGAGTCAAAAAAAAAATCAATTAAAAAACAGATAGACCTGGACAGACACTTATCCCAAGAAGATATACAAACAGCGAACATATATATGAAAAGATGTTCAACTTCACTAGCTATTAGGGAAATATATATTCTTGTGATTAGAGTGTGCATATGAATTTTTCTCTAATTACGATGGGCTATGAGAATATTTTAAGCAGTAAGATGTGGGCAACAGAATTAGATATAAATATCTTAAATTTAAAGTATTTTGTTGCGTGACAAAAATATTAGAGAAGGAAAAGAGTGGAAATCATATAGACAGATGAATTGTCTCCTGTTAATGTTCTGTAGCATTCTTATTAATATATTAATGTAATTATAATAATTTGTATGTTAATAAATAATAATCACTAATGATTTAATTACATTGGGATGCTTATTACTGATGTTTACTGATTTATATCAATTTATTCATTTCTATATCTTTAGAATTCTGCTATGCCTTTTACATGGACATGCATTTTGTTCATATCATAGTAGTCTATTAAATTGAATTTACCTCATTTGTGATAACATTTTTTTTAATGGCTGAGCTTGGTTATCAGTCAATATGGGTTAAATAAATAAATATCAAGGGAAATTATGATGCATTGAAAGTAGCTATGATATGCAGAAGGTTGTGAAATATATAACAAATAATAAGTTAAAATGATTTAGAGATTTAGCTAAACAACCAGGAAGAAATGTAGAGTAGGCTGCTGGAAATATGAAGCTGGACCTAGAGAGCAGATAAAGTTCTACATGTGGATTTCTGAGCTAGCTGAGAGAAGTGAAAATGGAGAGAATCAATTTGTGCCAGAAACTGAGAAAAGTGAAGAAATGCCAAGAAAGGATATAATTTAGCTTAAATTTTAAAAAGCGTGTTTTAGAGTATCAATTCAGGTGCAGGCTTATTTAGTAAAGTTCATAAAGTATGTTTTTTAAGTCTGTTCTTAATATCTTTATGAGTCATTGCATAAAATATATGTAAAAAATGATGACAAAGGACTGAAAGGTTACACACACGTACCTATATATCCATCTCTTGTTTGTAGATGAGGAAAAGGAGGCTCAGAGTGTTAAGTAATTTGTTGAAGATTATACGAGACAGAAGAAGAACTTCAGTTCACACTACGCAGATTCCAAAAAGCCAAATGGCTTTTTATTATAATAATTTTCCACAGCATGATCACATCTATGAGATGTTTGCTGTTCCCATAGATGTAGGGTGTACTGTGTATTATAGTTGCCATGCATGTATAGGGGATTCTGATAAGCTTTTCAGCAAAGAACCCTATTTGATTTTGCCTGATGCAGTCTTCCCCAAATTTGCCTAGCTATGAACACTATTTCTTTCTGCATGACTTCTGCTGTACTTCTAACAGTAGACAGCGTATATAGCCTCTATTGGCAGTTTTAGGGAATGGGTTTTCTATTCTAGCACAGATATGTCACAGGGGGGTCATTATAGGCAGACTTCTGGAGTAATAAGCATTCTGTTTGCTAGAGAAAGAGAAAAATGAGATCTCAACTAATGCCGCGTTACTCTTATTTGAGCACTGGCTTTTCTGAATAGGCCAAAACATGCTTGGCCATGCCATATACTCTGACTGGTAGAAAATAAAATAGTGTGAAGGGCATGTTGCACTATTTGTACATCCCACAGAACACCAACTTTTCTTCTTGTTAGAGACACCGACATAGTAATGATGGTCTCCTATTCTTTTTTTGCAGATGAAGAACCTCAGGGGCAGCGACCTGAGGGGGGCTATCTGGAGTTACAGAACTGAATTAACAACCTTTCCCTGAATCTTCATACTGCTGAAAAGACCAGGTATGTTTCTAAATAAAGCCTTCTTCAATTTATTTATTCCTCAGAAAAACACCAAGAGGTGGGAAGTATTGCTAACACAATTTTACAGATGGGGATCTTGAGAGGAATATTAAGTTGTCTAAAATTATATGGCTATGAAATAGGTGATCAGTGTTAAAATTCAGAGAATCTGGCTCTAGAATGTATGATTTTTAACATCTATATTGTAAGACCATGTTTTTATGCACCATTTTGTGTTTTGGTATTGGAACTAAGAAGCTAGTATAAAAATCAATTTGGCTTAAAATGATTAAGATCACCCATGGTCATTTCTGGCACTCTTTTGAAAGGGTATCTGTGTTTGTTTGTTTCTAAGTAGTGTAAATATATAAACATAATAGAAAAATATTTAAACAGAAATACCATAGTGATTTTCTCATGTTGAAACATGAGAGGTGGTAGTCTCAAAGTATCATCACTTAAAACTGTAAAATCACTAGTAAAATCACTAGTTATAGTCATTGAATTGATTTACTTTGTGAACCTTATTGAGTCAGAAACAGGGACACAGATATTTCTAAACGATTTATGATCTTCTCGAAAAAAGAGATTTTAGGCCAAAACACACTCAATCAAAAACTGTATTTAACCAGAGTTCCCTTCCTTCTCTCCTGGCCCTCCTCTCACCCCTCATAAAACACAGTGGAGAATGCCTGTGGGGTTAATAATCTTGAGTCAATCAAAACTTGATTTGTAGCTCACATTTCTCACTTGTAGCTATGGACAATTTGCTCATTTTCCCTGAGTCTCAATCTTGTCACTAACAGAACTTGAGTTTGTATTCTTTCTTTAAGAGATGTTTTGAGGATTAAATAGAAGGATCTATGTAAAAATCTCGAACTGCTACTAAATCTGCACAGAGGACTGGACGAGGGTAAACTTCAATATATGTTCGTTCCTTTTTCAAGCCATTGTGAATAATTGAGATATGACCCCAATTAGAATAAACATGTGCGTTTTTTTTATTAATGATATTCATATATACTTGCATAAATTAGGTCATACTTAGGTCTTTTTCTTTTGCTTGCTGAATCAATGAGATTCTATAAAAAATATTTTATTTCAAAATTTTTCTCTAAAAATAAGAATGGCCACAATCATGATAAATAAATTTGAATAGCTTATTATTTTAGAAAGAAGCTTTCTAAAATATGTCCTCAACTGTGACTACTGTTGCCTGTCAAAATAGCATGTGCTGTTGAAAGTTATCTACAAACCCAATAATGTGCATTTCTGGGGGCAATATTTATTC
This sequence comes from Rhinolophus hipposideros, assembly GCF_964194185.1. NCBI lineage: Eukaryota > Metazoa > Chordata > Mammalia > Chiroptera > Rhinolophidae > Rhinolophus > Rhinolophus hipposideros. Next base: position 29,670,744 of record NC_138056.1, on the reverse strand, counting down.
TCAGGGTAAAGGTTAGTGTAGAAGCCCCTTAAGATACATGTATTGCTTTTGTAAATAGAAAAGTTAAGAAAAAGGAAAAATAATGTGCCAAAGGCATGAATTGAAGCTTAGGTTTCAGTTTCTATTTCTGTGTTACTCTGAAAATTAATGATTTAGCACATCTTTACTTTGCTTTATTTAGAAAATCTACTGAGTTTAAATAAAAGTGTTCACGTGTGTCAGGTATTAGTAGGGACAGTTTTAATTCTAAGCTAAGTAGAAGTTATCACGGGCATTGGTATGGGGGGCAAAAACTGTTTTGTTACCAAGTTTAAGCTAAAGATTTGCATCTTGCTCCCTAGTACCGGTCTTATAAATCATGCGTTTGTTGCCTCAGTGTGTATTTGCACATTCACAAAGCAAGTATATTCAATCCAAGTAATCTGTTTTTTGAAGTCTAAATTCCCATGTGATTTTAGAAATCTGGGGAAGAAATAAAAAGAAATTGCTACTAAAATGTATAGCTCACTAAATTGCTACTAAATTTACAATGACAAATTAGTAGTACAATTGCTACTAAAATGTATTTTGCTTGTGTATATTTTAGATATTCATGAAAAGAAAAAAATTACTATTTTAATATAAAACTAAAAAATATTTAATGAAATATTTACTTAGAGTATTATGTAGGTGTATGTGTGTGTGTGTGTGTGTGTGTGTGTGTGTGTGTGTGTGTGTATGTTTAAGATGTTACAAGTAGATGTTAAACTAAATGGTTGTGTCATGCAATCATGGATTAAGGCTTAAAGAGCTCATGAGATGACCATGATTCAACCATGAGAGTCTCTCTAAAATAGTCACTTTATCTGTTGTCCTATAATATATATATATATAATTTTGAATTTTGAACTTGTAGCCACTAAATACATCTTTAAATTCATTTATTCATTAATCCATTCACTATTCTTTATCTATTAAGTACCCATTATGTATTAAGCATTTTTTCAGGACTCTATGTTACTGAACAAAACAGATGTTAATCTCTACATTTGTGAAGCTCATGTTATCTAGAGGGTAGAAATCCATAAAAAATACTGGCAAAAATGTACAAATTATATTGTATGTTAGAAAATAATGTTTTAAGAAAAGTAATAAGTAGAACAGAGAAAGGAAGATAAAAGGTACAGATGTCAGTTTATTTAATGTAAAATTATCTTACATATTCATATCTGCATAAAGAGATAGTTTGACTGTATATAATGCAATGCTCTACAAGTGGGAAAAAATCAAAATATTTTTAATAAGAAACATCCCCCACTATTGATTACTTAGAAGTAATCTTAATTACTTCTCTAGAAGTTTGACCTTTACTGTCTTAACTGCCCTTCAAGCCCCAAATTCTAATTGATAAGGAACCCCAAGCTAATGACCTTCCATTTATACTTATTAGAAGTTGTATCATGGAATCTGGAGAAGAAGCAGATGTAAGCTATGTCCTCAATTGTAAAATCTTCTGAAATTGATCCTGAGACTTTGGTGCAGTGCAGAATTCTCTTATGTTTGTTGCAAACACTGAGCAAGTTGCGTCTTTATTTGTTTTTCTCACTGCCTGGAACACTCTTCCCCTAGGTCACTCCACAACTCCAAATGTAACTGAAACTCTAAAGCAATCTCTGTCCAGGTACTTTGTGTGTGCTAATTACTTTACTTTCATTTTAGCACTGAAGGCAACTTGTTTAGTTTTTTGTTTTGTTTGTTTGTTTGTTTGTTTGTGTCCTTTGTACTGCTCCCCTTTCTTTGTGAGTCCTGTTCAGCTCCCTGAGGGCTCATGTGCTCTCTGTTTCATTCACAGCTATAACCTCAGATATAGCACAGGGTGTGGCACAGAGGAAATGTTCAGTCAACATATGTGGAATGATTGCTGAACCCCGCTAATTAATCGTTCATGGTAAAAATCTCGAGATGAGTTTATTTTTCCCATTCAGTTAACTTTTATACATTAGTTGAATTATCAGTTCAAGATTAAATGGAATTAAAGAAATTAACTGCTGCTACAAGTAAAACAGGGCGCAGTTTGTTTAAGTGAACTAATTCGGGAGTCCAATGCTTTGTCCCTCATTAAACATATGTGTTTGAGGAATTTACATAAATTCCCTCTGCTTTCATCTCTTTATTTGTGAAATGGGGATACATTGAGTACTTACCGTCAATTTTATAGAATGACAGTAATTCTCATCTTTGTAATTATACCTGTGAATATTATAAAAGGAACATAAAACACATACAGTTATTCACATCTTCAACCAAAGCTGCCTGTGCAATGTTTTTCAAAGGCATTAAGGTTAGTGCTTTCCAGGAAAAAAAGAAAGATGCATATAGATGGGTCATATCAAACCTGCTGAGAATATGGCTACTAAGATATGTATTCACTAGAAATTATTCCTAATGTTCCTCAGTTCTCCATTGTGTCCCTAAAGACATGAAATATAAACATCAAGGTGTACTACCATATACACCTTCCATGTAATTTCTCTTCTTTTTCTATCTAAATTCTCTTCTCTTTCTATCTAAATTTATTAAGAAAAATGTTTTTGCTGCCTAGGTAAATATTGTGAGTTAAATGTTGTCTATACCTGTTATGTGATATCAACTTAATAATTCTCTTGGCCCAGTCATTTAGCAGAATTTATATTAAACTAGTGCCACTTTGTGAAAATAAATATTCTCATTATATCTGAATAGTCTCATTATACTTGTAAAAAATTCCTCAGGCCTCAACTGTATCCATTAATTCTTATTAAAGCAGAAATCAGACTCAAAGCTATAATAAAAATACAAAGGTTCAGAAAAAAATACATCAGAAAAATTGGGTGTGTTCTTCTAGACCTGAGAAATTCCAATGACTCTTGGATATAACAGCCTTGGGAGTTGATGTGTTTTTCAACTGCAACAATTTGGGAAGAGAGACTTATTTGCATAGGATAGCCTGTGTAAAAAATCCAGTCTATCTGTTGTAAGTTGAATTGAGTCTCCCCAAAATGCATACGTGAAGTCCTATCATCCAGAATGTGACTTAAAAATTGAGCTCTTGCAGATGTAATTGGTATAGATGAAGCTATTAGAGTGAGCCCTGAAACAATGTGACTGGGGCCCTTATGTAAAGGAGAAATCTGGGCACACACCCACACACACACGGGGAACCCCATGTAATGACAAAGGCAGAGAGTCGGATGATGCTTCTACAAGCCAAGGAATACCACAGATTGCCAACTGTCATCACAGGCTAGGGAAAAGGTCCAGGACAGATTGTTCCTCACAGCCCCAAGAAGAAATAAACTCTGTGGCAACTTGATCTTGAGTCTCTCTTCTCCAGAACTGTGATATAAGAAATGTCTGTTTAAACCATTCAGTTTGTGGTGCTTTGTTGCAGTAACACTAGCAAACTGATAGGCTCACGAAATATGTATTAAATATGAGATTTGGCTATTTAGAGCTTTAGACAGAAAAGCAATCTACATGGTGTAGAGCCTAGAAAAGCTCCTTTACAAAAAATGTTTTCCTTATTACTGTTTAATTCTGGATAATAGAGCGTTGCCCTACAATTCTTAGTGTAATATTCCCATCAAGTCCAACCAGCATTTACTGAGTAACAACTACACACAAGTTATTGCTCTAGGTGCCCTCTCCATTTATATTCAGGAAACTTTTACGTCCTTTAAAAAACTGCTGTCTTGTTAGCAAGACAGATGCAGACCAATGACTTTAATTCAAGGTAATAAGTGCCATATACTAACAGTTAATGGCTACTATTTACAAACATTACATGTCAGACACTGTTCTAACACTGTATATAGGTTATTCCAGCTAATCCCCCAAAGACTTGCATGGCATGGGTACTGTTTAAAAACCTCATTATAGGAATGAGGAATTTCAGACCCGTAAACTAAAATCACGCTTTAATGTAATTCTCTGATAACAGATAAAAGTAAGAGTTAATTATGCATTTAAAAGAAATGGAGAGTAGAGAGTTTTCAGGGAAAACAACAGAAAAATATGTGGCATTTGAACCAGATCTCGAGATGCCTAGGAGTTTCCCGGTAGATAATTAGAGTAAGAAAATCTCAGGCAAAGATTGAATTTGAGATTGAACAGCAGTGTAGAAAGCGGTATCTAAGTTGCGCTAGTCTTTGGAGAGTAGCCAGAATACACATCTTTGAGGACAGAAGAGTTACAAGAGCACATGCTGTCTTCTGGGTATAAAGCTCTTTCCCAGAATATGGTGGGAATGACTAGATTGAAAACATTCATATTCCAAAATCCACCCCCACCACCCCTGTGAATAATGTAACAATTAGTAATATTTCAGACCCAACTGGTTGACACCAAATCTAAACGTCTAATCCTGTCTTCTGCTACCCTTACCCTTTATATCCTGAATTATTTGCAATTCCTCCTACCAGCCCTGTGCCATCTCACCGCTGTCGTGTTACTTACACTACATTTCAACACACCTAGCTGCTAAGTAGCCAACTCTTTTCCCAAATGCATCCTGGTAATTCTAGTGTAGATGCATTATTGACCATAATCTTAAGGATCAAATTATGAGTCAGTGTCTGATACACATTCCCAAATGAAACTCTGAACTGGAAAGTGTCATATGAGTACTTACCTAGTCAAATACTGTTGTCTTGGACAAAGATTTTTAAATGTATTTATTTTTATTTTTTGTTTATCTCTCTCTTATCTAATACAATTATTAGAATGAAAAAAAAAAGGCTTTCTAATTTTTCTTACAATATATGCCTCGTTTACATGTACCTCATCAGTGTAAAATTCCTCATGCTTACTTCTTGTGTCGTCAAAGAATTACGAGGATGTCACAGTAATAAGCAAAGTGACAATAAATCTACACAGTAATGGTGAAAGTGAAGTTGAAGTTATTGCTTAAAACAGATGTTCACTCTAATTTTGTAGACCAAAATTAGCTTTGTCCTGAAAATGCAATTTAAAAATGACTCCTCCAGATATTTAACTTTTGAAAAACAGCATGCTTTCTTTAATATCTACCCTTAGTACACAATATTATCTGTTGACATTGACTCCTAAATCAGAACTCAGTGGACTTTGGTTTTGTTTATTTGTGTGCTTGTTTTGCTCCCTTAGAATTTTTGAAACACAAATCCCAGACCTTATTTTATACAATCTGAGTGAGTTGGTCTTAGCTGAGTAATCCATAACTAAAAAAAAAAAAAAAAAAAATCCAGATGAATGTGTAATCAGCCAGGTTTGGGAAACACCAAGCACAGGAAGTGTGTTTCTTAAACCAATAGTTTCAAAATACAACTGAGGACCCGTATGCTGAATTGCATACTAAAAAACAGATTCCTCAACTCTTTCCTTGCACTCCTATATCAGAACCTCATCATGTGGCAACCGAGGACTACATTTTTAAACAGAATTTTCTGATGATTCTAATGCATGCCAGGTTTCAGAATTATAGCACTATTATTATAGATATGGTGCTATTTAACAATTAAATTATTTTTTTAAAAAATGTTTCACTGTAACGCTCACTTTCTCTCAGTGAACAGAGGATATGACACTATCCAGTAAAAGCAGGCAACAAAGAAAGGTACCATGTTACAGTGGCTTGGGGAAAATCAGAGAGAGATCACTGAATTGAAGGGCAGGAGAATGACATTTTTTTTTAGTTCTGGTACTGACTCCGTGTTTCACCTCTTGCCATTTTACCCAGCTTCTAACCCTCAGCTTCCTAATCTGAGAAATGAAGAAGTTACCATGTGAATAGTTTTCAGACATGCATTTTTTACCCCTGCAGTACTACCTGTTTTTCAAACAGAAACTTACAGCCCAAATCTATAAAGCAGATAAAAGTGAAGTTTCTCTAATTGAAATGAGACCAGAATTCCTGAGGTCACACTTGGTCCCTCTATATATGCCGTGTTTCCCTGAAAATAAGACTGTGTCTTATATTACTTTTTGCTTCAAAAGAAGAATTAGAGTGTATTTTCAGGGGATGTCTTATTTTTTCATGTGCAACAATCTACATTGATTCAAATACAGTGATGTCATCTCCTGGAACATCGTCATAATGTACTTAATGCGTCCATCTGGCTGACAATCTTAACCGGGGTTATTTTCGGGGTAGGTCTTATTTTCGGGGAAACATGGTGTTAGGAGTCCAAGAAAAGCAATTTAAAAAATAATGAACTAGATGATCCTGAAGATGTTTCCAGGTGTCACATTGTGCGTTTGTATAATTCTAGAGAGAGCAGAGCTGGTTTTATCTTCTCTCTGTAGGGGAGAAGAATAACCTTCTTGAAGTGCAGACTAAATATGTGAATTGAATTTCCCTTGAATGAGAAAACTGTCTTCGAAGTTTTCTAATGTTTAAATGACAGCAATATAAATCTTATTTTAAATAGCTGAGTGATTGCCATACAAAGATAATTGCTAAAATATTTTTGTGTTACATAGTGTAGCTTCTCTTCTGCATAAAAAGTATCAGGTCCTTGAATATTTTTGAAATTTCTGTTTAAAGATACAATGCATCATGCATCTTTATGTGTGTGTTTGTGTGTTTGTGACATATGTGTGTGTTTGTGTGTTTGTGACAAAGAACTATTATCCAGAATATGTAATTTCTATAGCATAATAAGTAAAAGAGGACTATCTAATAGAAATATGGTTGAAAGTGTTGAACACTTCTTAAAGGAAGTTATACAAATGACTAATAAGCATATTAAAAGTCATTCAACATCATTAGTCATCAATGACTTGCAAATTACAATTACAACACCAATAATAGAAGGACTTAATTTTAAAAGATTGACAACCAGTTCTGTGTCACAAACACACACACAAACACAAATAATCCCATATGCATGATAACGTATGGAACTATAACTGCATATAAACAAACTGAGTATTTTCCCAAGTCTACAAATTGCTTATTTATTTTCTCAGTGGTGAATTTTGACAAGTATTCAACTTCTTTGGCACATTGTCAAACATTAATTGGCTTTCTTAAGTAAGTATTCATCTGTTCTGAACTCTGTGTACTCTTCCTTGACTTATCTATCTGTTCATCCTAATGAAAACATCACATCCTCTTTATAAATGAAATTTAAGAATAGTTTTAAAATCAGATAGTATGAGTCTCCAGTGTCTTTATTTTTAATGATAGATTTGAAAATTGAAGCTAAGTCTTTCATATTTCCATATAACTTTTAGAATTTGTCAATTTATTTAAATGAAGTTGTGGGGTTTGCATATATACAGAGGGTGCCAAAAAATGTATACGCATTTTAAGAAAGAAAAAAAAACTATTAAAATTGTAATACTCGATGTACACTGATAACAAAAGATGAATACAAGTCACGTTTGACTTCTGCAATTACAAGAGGTGCTTAAAGTGGTGACCATCAGAGTCAGACACTTCTGATTACCGAGGACTACTGCTTGGGCAATGATGACCAACACGTCCACTCGTGTACATTTTTTTGCACCCTAGTATTTATTGAATGGATTCTCATTTTTAAAATACTGAACCTTATAATTCATAAACATGACGATCTCATCTTCATCCATTTATTTTTATTTACATCTTTAATTTCAATTAGCCATATTTTGAAGTTTTTAGTGTAGATGTCCTGGATATCATTATTAGTTATTTCTGTGATTTCCATATTTTGGATTGTATCATAATTATGAATTATTAACATTAACTTACTAGTAGTACACTAAAGTTCTAATATAAACAAATAAAATGTATTCTTAAATATTGGTTTTGTATTGTGTATTATATTAAAGTTATTTATTATTTCTACTGATTATTTCATAGATACTTTAAGATTTTGACAGTCATGTCATCTGAAAATACACACATCTTTATTTTCCACCTTTATTATGTGTACTTGACTTTATAAATTATTTTTATTTTAAATAATCTAAAATAAATGGTTATGAAAAAACAGTGATGAAACATAAGTGTTCTATTATGAATTTGAAAAAAAGTGTAAGAGAAAAATTAAAGCTTCAGAAATGAAAGCCTCATTAGAGGAAACTAAATGCAGAGATGTACACAAATACTGTATTTCCCCAAAAATAAGACCTAGCCGGACAATCAGCTCTAATGCGTTTTATGGAGCAAAAATTAATATAAGACCCGGTCTTATTTTACTATAATATAAGACCTGGTCTTATATACTATACTATACTATACTATACTATACTATACTATACTATACTATACTATAATACAATATATTAGAATAGAATAGACTATATCGTAAGACTGGGTCTTATATTAATTTTTGCTCCAAAAGACACATTAGAGCTGATTGTCTGGCTAGGTCTTATTTTTGGGGAAACATAGTATGTGGAATGTAGGAATGAAAAAAATGAGCAAAAATAAATGAAAGTGAATAAGAGAGAAAAGTATGTTACAGATGTCATCTAAAATATAAAGGTACTTTATATTCTAATCTACTTATTCTTGATAAAGACAGAAAAATTTAATTGAAGAATCATAACTAAAATAATTATAAATGTGGATACAAAAAGATTCTCAACATCATATGTAATTAAGGGATTAAAATTAAATCAGCCATGGGATGCCGCTAGAAATACATATTAAAAGGGCCAAAAACGAAAACAGTGACAACACCAAATGCAGGCAAGGATGTGGAGCAGCAGATACTGTCATTCATTGCTTGTGGGGACACAAAATGCTAAGCTACTTCAGAAGACCGTTGGGCAGTTAATTATAACACTGAACATATTCTTACCATGTGACCCTTGACATTCACCCAAATCACAGTCCTTGCTATTAACCCTAGTTAACTGAAAAGTTAGGTCCACACAAAACCATATACCTAGATGTGTACCATATACCTTTTATTTATCATTACCAAATCTGTGGAGCAACCAAGATGTCTTTCAAAAAGTGAATGATGGTATATCCACAATGGGATATTATTCATCACTGAGAAGAACTGTCACACCAAGAATAGGCATGGAGGAACTTTAATGCATGTTACTAAGTGAAAGAAACAAATCTGAAAATACTGAAAAAATATATAATTATGACTATGTGATATTGTGGAAAAGGCAAAAATGGCGACGGTAAAAAGGTCAGAGGTTGCTAGGGGTTGGGGAAAGAGAGGGATGAGTAGGTGGAGCAGATAAGATTGTTAGGGTCTGTGCTATTTAGCATATGGTAGGTGCTTAGCAATTATTAGTTTCATTCCCCTTTTGTAAATCATTCTATCATAGAGCTGCAATGATTTTCCCAGACTATGTAAAATATCTTAACATGAGTTAGAAGATAAGCAATCTAAATTTTTGAAGTGAAGTAACAAAATGACACGTGACGATTTGACGATTTATTCTTCCCAGTTTGCAAATGTATTCAAGTTTCATTTTAACAGATTCAATAATTTCCTCCATCCTATGGTCATGATTCTGCAAATCATTAGAGCTGATATCATATTAATGTGCTTTTTTGTTTGTTTGTTTTTAAGTTTAATAAGTCTCTTTTGTGGTTGTGAATACTTTCCCTTCTGGAGGATTTCAGATATAGTAGTGAATATGACTATATACCTGTATCTGCCAGCTCCTCCTTGCCAGGTACACATACGTGTCAAAGGATGTTTAACTTGTGGTCTTAGCTCCAGACTTACAAACAAAGTCTAAAGGAGGCAACACATTGCTCTCATGCTTGCTTGTGGAATTCGGCTACTCAGTGAAATTTCCAGACATCTTTTTACATGGTCTTCCTTCCAGCATTCCTACTCCCTTGAAATTCATTCGTAACTCTTCCATCAATATTGTTTTTTGAAAATTGAAATACCATCACTTTCAGAATAAAATATGAACTCCTTACGTTGTCATATAAATCCATCCATGAATGAACATTCACTCACCTGACAAGCTTTACTTCTTGCCTTCTTCTCTTTCCACATGCCAGTTATATCTACATAGTAGGAGTTCTCTCTCTCTCTCTCTCTCTCTCTCTCTCTCTCTATATATATATATATATATATAGAGAGAGAGAGAGATGTGTACCATATATATATAGAGAGACATATATCTATATATCTATATATCTATATATCTATATATCTATATATCTATCTATCTATATCTATATCTATCTATCTATCTATGTCTATCTATCTATCTATCTATCTATCTATCTATCTATCTATCTATCTATCTATATATATATATATCTTAGATTTCCATGCCATTTCACATTACCTGTCTTTCGTAGAAATATCCTTTCTTTCCTTCTTTATCACATGTTTCAAGGTGTTTCATTATATAGCTCTATTCTATCCTCTATATGGTTCCCCTCTGTGTTTTTCATTTGGATGGTTCCTCGTATTGGTTCAGAGTACCTGGTTAAATTATCAAGCCAGATAAATAGCGTCCTATAGTGTAACTTCCTTGCCAACCTAGACCATAAACTCTTAGAGGTGAGGGCTAATATTTGCTTTCTTATGTTTATGTCTAGTACAAAGTTCGGAAAAATAGGAGTTTCTTATTACGTTTAATGAATGAATTAAGTAACATTAAATCTTGAAAGAAACTTAGTCTACTATGTTGCCTGCTTCCGCCTTTTACCTTTTTGTTCCAATCAGGAATAAAATATATCAAGAGTAAAAAGAGTAAGGAGCGTTTTTCTTAAAGTGGGTATTAAAATATGGAGTCCTAAGATGAAAAAATAAGAGTATATACTAAGCCCAGAAGTAAAACATGTATCAACCTTAAAGGATCATTAGAAGAAGCCATGGCATAAGTAATTATTTGGACTACAATAGACATTACACTGAGGGACTTATATTTCTTACAGTTTAAAAGACAATGTCATGGTGTAAAGATTGCTCCTCCATGTTATTATACGAGTGCCAACTAAAGTTCAGAGACGCCAACTAACTTGCTCAGGATTGTTTAGCTAGTGAGTGGTTGACCTAATATTTAAACACTGGATCCTTCTGATTGCAAAGTTCAGTCTCTTTTAACAACGTCTGAAATTAATTTTCCCATAATAAACATGCGTTGCTTTCCACACTTTTCACATGCCATGTGTAAATTGCAGGGCTCTGATTTTTGAGTGTTAAAACACTTGTGTGAAAACACCCTGACAGTGCATTATAGTGGGAGGGGGCTGAGAGTCCATGTACTGCTCTACCACTTCTGTGCCCAGCCTGCTTCTTCTGCAGCCCTGTAGGTATGTGCAAACCACCTTTAAAAAGTCCGTAGTATGCAATGCAAAGAACCTGGCTTTTCCATCCCTGAGCTGTGTGACTTTAGGTAAAGCATTTCATCTCTCAGACCTTGGTTCCTTCATATAGTAAATGGAGATAATACCTACCTTGCATCTTGAAGGGCTATATGTATTGAGATTGAAGGTTTATACAGAGGATGCCAAAAAAAATATCCACATTTTAAGAAAGGAAAAAACGGTATTAAAATTACGCTGATGGTAATCTCTTTGAGCATTTCTTATAATTGCAGAAGCCAAACGTGACTTGTATTCATCTTTTGTTATCGGTATATATTGAGTATTACAATTTTAATACATTGTTTTCCTTTCTTAAAATGTGTATCTATTTTTTGGCACCTTCTGTATATATATATATATATTTTTTTTTTCCAGGAACAACTATACTGTTATAAGAGTATATTGAATATGCACCATTATATATTCCAAGAGCCATTATGCTGTTATATTTCAGAAACCATTTATATATTTTTTTCAATAAATTGTTCAATAAACTCTAGCTGTTACTATTAAAAAATAACAAAAGACCAAAACCAAAAATATCTTGCATGAAATGTTGTGCTTGTTTTGTTTTTTTTTTTCTTTTTCTGATGTAAGTTGATCAAAATGTAACTAAACCGTCCTAGAACCATCTTTCTAGAGCAATCTTCCTCAGTTTAAACTTTCAGAAATTGGGCATTGCCACTAGCTATTTCATTAAGGTAGAAAGGGAAAGCAAATCAGATCCTCTGGGAGTCAGAAACACTTTGTTTCAAATCCCTGCTTAGTGTATAACCCCTTGCTGGGTAAGCTTACGTGAATTATTAATTGATTTTTATCTCAATTTCTACACTTTAAAAAATAAAATTAAAATACCCTTACAGAGTTTTGTTTGTTTGTTTGGAGGGTGGGTTGAGTGTAGTTCAATTAAATATTTTCACTGCATAGAGCAGTGAAGGATACAGAATAGGTACTCTGTAAATGTTGAGTCACTGTTATCCCTTTTCTGAAAATTAAGATGTTTCCCTTAGATTTTGGATGTTTTCTTCATTCTCCAGCAAATCCTCTTTATCCTATTAGGATTGTATTGGTTTACTGAGGTTTTAACCATTCACAGATTTCTTTTTAGTGTGTGTCCCAAAGCAGTTGGGATTCTGATTTTCCATTTTAACATATTTATGAAGGATTAAGCATCAAGTATTCAGAAAAATATTAAAGTGAAATAAAACACACAAACAATCCATTAGAGACAATTGTGGTAAAGGCAGCTTCTGCTATCAAGTTATTTCCCTAGCAGAAATGCTGCAAGTAAAACAGTGTAAAGACACACAGAAAGGATTATTTTGGGCAGCAGAAAGAAAGGTTGGAAAATCGCCAAACTTAATGGGTGTCTACCTAAACAGTAGTTCTGATCTATCTACTGCTGAATGTTTAAAATAGATTTCTGCTTTTTATTTGTAAAGGAATAAGATGACATTATGGAGAGTTATAGTGATGATACCCTGTAAATGTTTCATATCCTCTTACCTGATAGCAATATTTTTACAGTAGTTGGCAAAAATGTGAACAAAGGGTCATTTTGTAAAATTACCTGCTGTACTAAGGGTAGAATAAAGGACACAGAGAAAGAAGAAAAATAATATTTTCAGGTTATAGTTTTCCTAACATTCATACTGAAATATGAGGATTTTTAAAAATATAAAGTTCCTATAAATATAATATCTAGGGGTAAATTTAAATTATTAATAAGATTTTTGATGTGATGTTTGGGTAACATCAAACATTTTATTTTCAGTATGTTACTTCTACACTGTCTCGTAAGTACTGTAAAAAGATTTGTAAAGCTCTTGGTAATGTAAGAATATCACAGATAAATTAGGTTTGCCCCATTGCACACTGTTTGTTTCTTGTTTGTTTTCTATGCTTGTGTCCATCTTAACTTTTATGTACTTAAGTAACTCAGTCCTTAGAAGAATTCACACTTGATACCTGAATAAACTTTGGATGGTCATTATATAAGCTCCATTTTAGCAGAAATACGATCTCTTCTGTTCAATGGTCTCAGTGCCTAGGACAGTAGTGTCTAGTGTGTATTAGGTGCTCAATAAATAATGTGCAAAGACACTAATTAATGCTTTAAAAATAGTAACTCTCCAAATATCTGAAGTTGAGTTCTGGGGAAGGAGGGAGAAAGAAAGGGAGAAAGATCTAAATAATTGACATCTTAGCATGAGCAACTTTGAAAGTATTTTGTTTCTAAAATTGAGGGATATGACAAAGTTAAACTCAAAAAAGTCCTCCTGGATAATTCATACAAGGATTTCATGAGTCCCAGAATAAAACTCACGTTCTGCGATGGCACTGGATCATGTATATCATCCAGGAGCTGAGAAGCCATAAATAGCTTTGAAAACATGTCTCTGGTGCCCCAGGCAGTTTCTAGAAGAGATGAGCTGACAGTGGAAGTCAGACTTATCCATTCCGTCTGAAGTTTCCAAAGTACACTGCTTAGTTATAATTGTTTGAAAACTTTGGTTGGCATTTATTCCATTTATCATTGACCACTTCTGAAAAGTAAAAATTTTGCCCTTGGCCTTTTCTTCCTTATAAGTTACCATGCACTGTATGTAGGACAAAATTTGCTCTAATTGAATTTATTCTTCTCACCTGTGCTCTAAGAAAGGGCTTTATGTTTCGGGATGATTCATTCACGACAGAACTCTGGTTTGGGGCCACTGTCATTTTTCATATGAAGAGTTAGTAAAATGAAAGTATACTTCTGCCCAAATAGTAGGACATCCGACTTACTAGAAATATCTCAGATGGCTATAACAGCCAACTAAAGATGTCCTTTCGTGATCATTGTGGTGGTGTTGCTGGTGTAGGTGGTGTGTGTGTTTGTCGTTGCTTTCAGGAGTCTTTCCCCAGTCTGTACAGTTCATGAGAGCAGTCCTTCGTGTGTCTGGTATTGGTCAATTTTGTATCATCAGTGCCTGTCAAGATGCTTGATATATATAATAGATGGTCAATTTGGGGTTGTTGTTGAATAAATATATATATGAATAGTTAATGTTAGCACTATAAGGTGCCAGAGGATAAAAAATGGGTTAGATGGTCTTTGTAGTCAGGAGCTCTCAGTTTAATGGAGGAAATAGGTGTGTGTGTGTGTGTGTGTGTGTGTGTGTGTGTGTGTGTGTGTGTGAATATAATTATACAGTTAGGTAAAAACTACCAGTACTACCAAACAGCCCAGTCCCATGGCAGCACAAAGGAAGGCCTCTAAAGTCAGACTCATGTAGGTGGCAAGGTCAAGGAAGGTTTCTGAGACATGCCACTAGAGTTAATTGTTGAAAGAAATCTAAGATTTAGCCAATTAAGGAGAAATAAGGAGATAATAAAAACAAGTGGGAAAAAAACTCCTGTTTAATAGATGCCTGAGTTAAACATAGTGAGAAGAAACTTTTCTCTCCTTTTACTTTTTTTCTTTTCTAATCCTCACTTTTTCTTTTTAGTTTCTTTATTCTAACAGCAGTGTGAACATTACCACAAATATACATTTCCTCCAAAGAAAGAGAAGCACAGTCACTAAAAGCAATAATCATAAGCATTCTTCAAAATGGCATACAGGTCACGTTCTCTCCCTAGAATATGTGAAAACAGAAGTCTTACATAGAGTACTAGGCACTTTAGTTTCTATGTCTTGTTGATGTGATTTTTATCTTTCATCACTTAGGGTTTTATCTGGAAAAATCTCTTAATGTCAAGGCTATATTTTGCTGAACTTTCATTAGAGGCCGTTAGTTTGACAGTGTAAGTAAGATTTTCTATGTAATGATACACTAACAAGCTTCGTGTACATTTAATTCATTCAATTAAAACTGATGGCTGAATTGCATTCCTGTGTAATCCAAGGTAAATTCTTTTAGTTTTATATCTTGGAATATTATTAAAACACTATTTATTGTATTTACTTACTACTTAAAATGTAGTGTTTCTTTAAAATGTTGCAAATCTCCCAGTGTTTCAAAGAACAGTACCAATATTATATAATTTAGTCTCTTTAATAATAGTGAATTGTTTAATATGGAACTAACGAGGTTGTTCTGTGACATGGTAAGATTTCTCATGTATATGTATATTATATATTATATATATATATATATATATATATATATATATATATATAATTGTTCTTATTTGTTTTGTGTGTGTGTATCCTCAGGAAAAAAAAAAGCCAATATATTAGTTCATGTATTCCTGTTTTCGATTTGTGCCACTCTGTTTTCTAAACTTTTCACATTTAATTTATTTTTTAGCTGTCTACTTGATTCTTATTTCCTAAGAATATTTCCAAGAATTTTATTGTTAATAAAGTTTTCTGTGATCAAGTACATTTGAGAAATGTTATGTTATGTGTCCCTCTTGGAGATTTATATCATGTATGTGTATGTTAATTGTTATGAGAAGTCTTGTAGTAAATTGTCCTATTTATATTTATTTAATCTAGTGCCATGTTAAAGAGAAGACCAGAAAACCACAGGCCCAAAATGGTGTCACTTGCGCTAAAGCTTGTGATAACACATAACACACTAGATTTAGTAACTGACCTAATTGCTATGTCAAACCTCTCCCAGAAATATAATCTTAATCAACCAGTCTGGAATTTTCTGGTCAACACCAAGGAGATAATCTGTTACGTGGACTCTCTCCATGCCCTGCCCACACTCCCAGTAGAAAGAAAAGGAAATCTACATAAAAAAAACAAAACAAAACAAAAAAACCTTTCCCTTCTTTCTCCCCCAAAGATAATGTCTTGGTCTAAAATTAATCTTTTCTTGCTTTTGGGATGCTGCCCAATTCATGAATCACTTGAAATGAATTATGTGAAATTATGATAGTCTTAAGAAAATATGAAATATTCACTTGGAAATATATCAGGAAAGCCACATCTGACCTTGAACATTTTGCTACCTTCTATCCATGTCTGTAAATTCTACTCCTTCAGAGACTGTGTTTATCATGGTCAAAATAGAAAAATAAAAACATCTCCAAATAATTGAAATGTGAGGGAATTTAATTAAGAAAATTACTTATAGCATTGCTGAGAAGCTGTGACAGGGTTTTACATTGTTTTGGATCACCATGTGGTTTAAATAGAAGCAGAGGATAAAGAGAACAGCAGTGAAGCAACAAGTGAAAAAGTACTGGCTGAAAGAGAGCTGCTTGCAGTTGGGGAGTAGAGGATCAATGCGGAAAAAATAATTGGTATTCCATAGTTGAGGATAAGGGGCAGACAGTAAATATACCTCATTTCTTTAATCATTCATTCAATCAAATATCCATTGAGTACTTAGTACATCGTTGTGGATACTGTCCTAAGAAAGGAGAACAATGGGATTTCAATATCTGTGGGCCAACAATGATTAGAGCAGGGGTGTCCAAACTTTGGCCCGCGGGCCAACTGTGGCCCGCGATCCATTGTTAATTGGCCCGCAGCAAGTTTCAAAAATATATTTAGTTTACTTAAATAAACCAGGGGAGGCAATACTTACTTCACCTCGAGTGAGTGGCCCGGCTGTTTGTGTATTTTACCGCATATGGCCCTTGGTGAAAACTGTTGAAAAAAGTTTGGACACCCCTGGCTTAGAGCCTTATAGAAGAGACTGGAATTGTAACATGAGTTTCAATATATATGGTAAATCAGTGGAGATATTCTTGGTGGACAACTGGAGTTCAGAAAAATGAAAATTAGAGCAGAATGAGGGTTGAGAAAGGAAGTGACTCTTAATGTTGATGTTAAAATATTAATGAGATTTTAGTCAGTTGAAAAGAATAGGTGAATGAACTAATCAGAGACAGTTTTGAGGACACAAAGAAAAAACCGAGAGTTGTTAGATGGGCGGGGGTGGGGGGGTTGGGGATAAGGGGAAAAGTGAAGGGATTGGGAGGCGGCTGGTGGCCGCAAGATGGCCTCAGGGTTTTCTGGAAATTAATTTGGGGAACTTATTCAATAATGTTGTAGGAGTTTTGTTGGGTATCCAATGGGCATGCGTCCTATTTGGGAGACCACCTCAGGGATGGTGTGGATGCCTGATCGTGGCGTTGTGCACCAGAGGCTAAACATTAATGAATGCCAACTATAATTTTATGTGTGTGATGTGATGGCTGGGTATGAGGTCGGAGGGATGGTGGGTGGGGAGAGGGGGGTTCACAGTGTGAGGGATGTAGATGGTGGGCGTCTAAGTATTACCTTGTCTTGTACACCTGAAACTAATAAAAAAATAAATAAATAAATAAATAAATAAAAGAAAATAAATGCTGAGAGGTGTACATAGACAGAGATGTAAGAAAGTGCATTTTGATGGTGGGTTCATCAGATTTCAAGAAATGTGGAATGACAAAGACAAAAAGCATTATTGTAGTAGTATTAGGGAATGCTAGAGAGGTCAGCAGAGCCCTGTGGGCTGAACTGCATTGACTGTTTTGCATCATTCAAGCCCTGCCATGATTCACTATCTTTCTCATTTAGACTCACTCCATGAATTTGTAAGCATGCAATTATGGACAATGAAAATGACCCTGAACTCTTAAATGCATTATTCAGTATTAGACAAGCCAAAGAACTCATGCCTATGATCACCTTTTTATAGTCTCTACTCGTCACTTTCATAACTATGTATTATTCCCATTACTCTGAGATCTAGGTAAAGTTTCACCAAGTTAGATTTAAATCTTATATAGTCTTTAACACTCCTAATATGAGGTCTGACAATTAAATTGTTGTAGTGCTCTTGCTACTGTTTTGATATCAGAGGAATTATTCATTATTAATTTGTACCAACTGGACAAGCAATTAATCAAGTTGACTATTTGGAAGTGCTGAAAAGGCTGTGTGAAAAAGTTAGACGACCTGAACTTTTCTCCAACAATTCATGGCTCTTGCATCACGACAATGCACCAGCTTACACAGCACTGTCTGTGAGGGAGTTTTTAGCCAGTAAACAAATAACTGTATTAGAACACCATGCCTACTCACTTGATCTGGCCCCAGTGACTTCTTTGTTTACACGAAGATAAAGGAAATACTGAAAGGAAAACATTTTGATGACATTCAGGACATAAGAGTAAATACGACGACAGCTCTGATGGCCATTCCACAAAAAAAGTTCCAAAATTGCTTTGAAGGGTGGACTAGGTGCTGGAGTTGGTGCATAGCATCCCAAGGGGAGGACTTCAAAAGTGACCATAGTGATATTCAGCAGTGAGGTAGGTAGGTAGCACTTTTTCTATGTTAGTTCTGCCTCAAATTAGAACGCTATTTCCACTCACAGACTGAACTTTCCTTTTTTCATTCATTTATAGCACAGGATTAGCCACAGAACCAAAAAAGGATGTACATGTATAACATTTGTTAAAATCAAAGAAATAAATCAATGTCATGTTTATAGAATTAGCCAAATGATACATGTTTTCTAACAACTCCCGAGTCAATGCCATGTGCAAAACCATTACTGGGTCTAACATCCTGGACTGGAACAAAAATAAAATTATAGAGATTCTTCCCATTTCCCCAGAATCTTTTTTCAGATGGTCTTGGTGAAATAAAATGTAAACCACAAATATGGTAGAAATCATTTTACTTCTGAAACTTTACACAGTTAAGTTTTATCAGATAATATGAACTAGAGCATTATACTTCAACTAAAAATAAATTAAGACATAATTGTTCACATAAGTGAATATTTGGCCAGTTTTAAGTAATGCAAAAATTATAAGCCAGTTGGGAACATGTTGTCTAATAAGTTCACTCTGATGCTCTTTGTATAGCAAGTTTACTGACGAGCAATGGTTGAACGTAACATGATCACTTCAACGAGTGACATGAATGTAGCTTGAGCAGCTAACACATTTTTCCTGTGAATGTGGAAATATGTAGCATACTTTGTATTCTGGGGCTGAGAAAAGGAAAATGATGACTTTGATAACATTTAAAAAATAATTTTCTTTTTCCGTAAGTTGAGGGGAGAGAAATCTATTTTGAATCACAGCGGTCTCTCACTATGCTCCCAGTTGGGTAGGTTGGGGTGAGAATACCCACACAGTAATTCTAATGGAATTATAACCCTTTTTGAAGATTTCACATCATATTTATTTTTCATGGTTCTTATGCTTTTGAAAACATAATTACTTAATATTGTCTGCCCATGGGGCTGTATTATCTAGTGAGAACTATAGCCTTCTTGGAATAAAAACTCATTAGTGATCAAATCAGTGGATAAATGTTTTGTTCATTGAGATTCAGCTCATTTTTCCATGAGTTATATACTTGTATTTCAGCCATTCTCTAGTGTGAGTGAACAGGAGTGAAATAAAGTGCATACAGATAGGAAAAAATAAAAGTTCCTAACTGTCCATCCCGCATTGCGTGCCTTGGGAGGAAAACCATGAAAATATTGCAGTTTTATCCTTGGTTTAAGAAGAACCATTAATTTGGACTATATTCTCTTGGTTCGTGGAATAATTTATGAGTTGAATTATGACCTCGGTTTGTGAGAATTTTACTTTAGAGCTTATTGCTTGGAATAGCTTTGCTCCTTCTATGTCTCTGGTATTGTTTCTATTCCTTCATAGTAAAACTTGTAAACCAGGCTGCGTTATACTTCACACTTGGCTTCAAGGAACTTTGGGACTCAATTTACAACTCAGCCACACAAATACCTTGACTATTATGATCTAACTACCAGCATCATTTTCTGTTGCCATCCACTTGCATCCTTATTGCCACACCCTGAGTCAAACTTATAACATGTTTTCTCTAGAAATATTATGCTGCTATTTGCATGTAAGATTTTATTTATGTTTGCAGTTTTATCAATAAAAGCGTATAGGTTATATGATGTTATAATCTATAAACATCAGATAAATTCATGCTAGGACTTTGCACTTTTTTTTAGTTAACTTCATTTAAAACAGGAAAAAAGAAATCTAACTAATAAAGCCCTTTGGCCTCCTGAGTCTTCTGTTGACTTAACACTCTGAAATCATGTTCTCTTAATATGTGTTTTTATGACTTTAATAGAAGAATTAATGCAAGCAAATGATTCTTTTAGGAATAAGATCAAATCAATCACAATGTGGGGAATTTAACCACAATTCCAGTAATCACCTTGACTCTTTCTGTAATTAGCCAAATCCCAAAATCCCTTAACTAGTTTATACCAAGTTCACTGAGTCCCTGAACAACTTAAATAGTGAAAATCCTGGGAGCTGGTGTCTTCATAGCTTTGAAGACATATTTGCTGTTTCTGTTGGAATCTATTATCCATACCAGATCACAAGCTTTTTAGAATGCTTATTTTGACTCTTTTTTATGGCATGCCAACAACAAGTAAAAGGAAACTAGAAACCATATTTATCTTAACTTATCAAGTATTTATAACTTACTATGTATCTGGTAATATTCTAAGTATTTTACAAAATCTTACTAATTTAATTCTCATAACAATGGTACGAGGAGGTTTCTATCATTATTCACATTTGAGGCAGAGAGAAGTTAGTTACATTGCACAAGTTACATAATCAGTAAGTGGGAAGAGTTAGTATTTAAACCGCAGCTCTCTTGTTGCGAAGTTCATTTCCCATCAACTCAGCTGCTGTCTCTCCAGAATAATGAGTATAACGGGAATGTTCATAGATATAGAAAAGGGGCAAGTTTGATTCTGTATAAGTACTATTAAATACTCGTTGTGGATTATGTTAAGAAGGCTGGATCTCAGCTGCAGGATGGAACATGTGTGAGTCAGAGTTCCCAGCTACTCCCCAACCAGTTTTCCCATCATTAACATCTTATATTAGTATGTTACATTGACACAACCAGTGAACTAATTTTGATACTTTATAATTAACTAAAGCCCATGCTTTATTCAATTTTGTTAGTTTTTTGTTTTTTTTTTAATATTCCAGGATCCCATCCAAGATGCCTCATTACATTTAGAGTCTCCTGAGGATTTTTTTGTCTTGAGTTTCTTAGATTATCTTTGTTTTGATACACTGGGAAGTTTTGAGGAGTACTGGTTAGATATTTTCTAGAATGCCCATCCAGTGCATTTCTCTGATGTTTTTCTCATGATTAGACAAGAGTTATATATTTTTGGGAGGAAGACCACAAAGGTAAATTTATTTTCATCTCATAATATCAAAGGGATGTGCTACAAACAATAACTTATCATTACTGATGTGGAACGTAGTCACATTGCTGAGATAGTGTGTGTGAGATTTATCCACTTATAAATTGACTTTGTTCCCATTTCTGTCCGTCCTTCTGGGAAGGAAGTAACTCTGTGCAGCTGAAACCTAAGGGGTGAAAAGTTATATTCTGCCTCCTTCAACACAGAGTATCTTCATAAGTTATTTGGAATTCTCTTGCACAGGAGTTTTGCCCATCACTTATTTATATAATTATGGACTTATGGATTTTTATTTTATTTTATTTTAATTAACGTCTATTGGTTTGACAATGATTAGTAAAGTCACATAGGTTTCAGGTGTACAATTCTGTAATACATCCTCTATATGTCACATTGTGTGTCCACCACCCAGTCAGTTCTCCTTCCATCACCGTATATCTGATCCCTTTCACCCCCATCTACCACCCCTGCCCCCTTTACCCTCTGGTAACCACTAAACTATTGTCTGTGTCTACGAGTTTTTGTTTCTTCATTTGTTTGTCTGGTTCCTTTGCTGTTTTCAGTTGTATATGTCACATATCAGTGATTTTTATTTTATACTCTGGGTTAAAATGCCAAATTATTTTCTTTTATTGTTCAAATTGTTTGAGCTTTGGCAATTGGGAGCTCTCCGTTTCAGTTGGTTCCTGTATGCTATTGATGTATCCCCGTTATTATATGGTATTTGGGTACTTTCTTACTTTTTGGTACTATAAAGTTATCTTGTATATTTCCTGCCCCAATCCTATGATCAGTCTTTTCTCCAAGGAGCCCTAGTCCTCTTATCAGGGGATGGCTTTAGAAATCAATATTTAGTTTGTAGGTGTAGTCATTAGTCTTGGGTGTCATTGTTTCTAGCCCCCCTCATTTAACAAAGGAAATGTATGTGTTAATACTGACTCAAGTATATACATGTATCTATAAATATTTCTATAGGTAGCTATCTGTAAATATGTTAAACAAAACATAAATCTATTCTGATGTTTCCAACTCTAATTCATTACTATCTGGATCATTCGAAATTCCTTTTCATGCTCATCTGTAAATTCTCATTCCAACAATAAGAAACCTGGTGCTGACCATCTTCCATGCATTTACTTCATTGTTCAATTCCAGTGTTATAATTCTTAAATCTTGCCCCTAAGGAAAACAACTTTGCCAACTAGAGCACACCGTGCTTCTGTGCAGTTCCCTTTGCCTTAAATCTTAAAGGCACTCCACTTATTTCCAAAATGACTTAGCTCAAACCTTTCTAATCCCAACTCCTTTGGTAATATTGTTTCATACATTTGTAATACAGCTAGA